>NW_005841963.1:3355616-3357240 GCF_000455745.1 Alligator sinensis
AAAATTTCCCATCCCTTCAACAGCTCTATCAAGAACCTTTCTGTGTGGGACGGGAGCAGTCCGAGGCTTTCGGGGGCGCGCGGCGGGCTGTGGCCAGCAGCCCTGGCACGTGGGTCGGGGAATTTGGCACGGCGGACTAGAATTAGGCACGGACTTGTAGCAGTTGATTAAAGATTATTTTACTTACACCGTAGATGGTTGCGGTGCAGGCAGGGAAAAACTTCGCTTAAGTTACAGTTACAAACAAAAAGAAAACTCGCACGAAAAAGACCCGTAGAAAACTCTAGCCTTTTAAACCCGGAAAGAGCTCTGGATACCACGATGAGAGTCCAAAAGGTGACTCAGCACAAAGGTGCGCAGGGAAGGGTACGTCGAGGGATCAGGCGGCGACGGGGAGAGGCTAGAGGTTGATCAGGCCCCTATATCCTTCTTAAGGCACACGCTGGGTTTGTTAAGCTCCACAGCGCTTGGAGTTCTTCACGAGATGGATGTGAAGTTCTCCTCCTCCAACTTGGGCAGAAACCGCTCAAGCCTCTTATACGGCTAGCAAGCCAATCGCTAGCCGCCACGTGGGAATAATTTAGAAACAGCCAATAGTGAGACACAGATTTACATGCGAATGGCGGAAACTCCTTTGCACCGGGGTTTTCTCTTTGCAACTGAGAATTGCACCATGCAAAGAAAGCTCCTCGTGGCGGGAAATAATTCTGCAGTGCCGAAGCACACACAAAATCATACCCTTGGGTCATGACACTTTCCACAGTAGGGGTACATCTACATGAGATGTTTTACAGTACAGTAGAGTAAGCATTTGCGTCTACACGTGCAGATACTTACGGCACAGTAATTGGCTCTAATTATGAGTAAATTTGCTACCTGCAAAGGCAAATAACAAATTTACTTGTGATTAGTAATTGCACAGTAGCGCGCATGTAGATGCCTGACTGGGAGCAAGTGTGCTTCTAGTCAGCTGGGCAGCAGAGGCGGGAGATTGCTCCCTGCCCCTGGGAGCTGCCTGCTGTGGGGTGAGCTCCACCACTGGAGCCCAGGCAGAGACAATGTCCCCCTGCCTTGGCAGCAGGGAGCTTCCAGCCCCTACTCCACAACTGGGGGCCGGGGCTAAGGGATCCTTATCTCCCAGCACCAGCTCCATGGTCACAGGGCTGGTGCTGTGAAAGAAGGATCTCCCAGCGCTGGCTGTTGCAGGGGATGTTTGCAGGGACACAGGGAGCAGAAGCAGTCTGCTGTTAGGAGCAGCAAATCTGCTCCTGCATCCCTGCATGGGTAGACATGTGTTTAGGAGAGTTTATTTGAGAGTAAACTGCTCCCAGATCTTCATGTGGAGACCTGCCCTAGGAAGACTGCTTTGAGGTGTGAATTTCATAGATTTCATAGACATTAGGGCTGGAAGGGACCTCGGAAGATCATCGAGTCCAGCCCCCTGCCCAAAGGGCAGGAAGTCAGCTGGGGTCACAGGATCCCAGCAAGATAAGCATCCAATTTGCTCTTGAAGGTGTTCAATGTAGGCGCTTGAACCACCTCCGGTGGCAGGCTGTTCCAGACCTTGGGGGCTTGGACAGTAAAGAAATTCTTCCTTATGTCCAGCCTGAAACGGTCTTGTAGT
>NW_005841963.1:3359317-3362508 GCF_000455745.1 Alligator sinensis
GAGATGTCCGGGTAATTGAAGTCACCCATGACAACCATGGTCCTGGAGCATGCGGCCTCAGCTAGTTCCCGGGCAAACTCCTGGTCAAGCTCAGGACTTTGGGTGGGAGGTCTGTAGTAGACTCCCACCATTGTGTCCCCTGTGCCGTGTTCCCCATGGATTTTAACCCAGAGGGTCTCCAGCCGTCCACCCTGGTCACCAATATTGGCTTACAGGGACGTGTAGCTTTCCTTAACATAGAGAGCTACACCCCCGCCCCTTTTCTCTACACGATCCCTCCTGTACAGGGTATAGCCATCTATACCTGTGGTCCAGTCATGGGTGGAGTCCCACCAGGTCTCTGTTATCCCTATGACATCATAATTATTTGCATTGAGCAGGAGGATGAGTTCCTCCTGCTTATTCCCCAAGCTCCTGGCATTTGTGTACAGGCAAGCAAGTGCCCCCTGGGGGGCTCCTTCCTTGCCCACAGATTTTACCAGGGCAGGGGCAGGGGCAGGGGTAGTCTCCCTTAAGTGCCTTGAACTGCTGGCTTTGCAAGGATTGCTCAGCGGGCCAGCAGTGGCGATAGCCCCCCCCCCCCCCCAGCGGGCTTAGTTTAAAGCCCGGTGGAGCAGGTCAGCCAGTCTGGCTGAGAAGAGCCTCCTCCCTAGGGGAGAGAGGTGGAGGCCATCTCTTCCCAGCAGCTCGCTGCCTCTCTCGCCAAAGAGCGGGCTGTGGTCATGAATCTTTGGTTACTTTCTGTTGAATCCGCTAATGCCAGTGCATGTACAGTTTTACTTTATATTTACAATATATCCGGTGTTTGCCAGTCTAACAGCACTTTTCTCCACACCTGTGGCTGGAGTCATTTCGTTATGAATACTTTGGACAAACATAGCACCCAGGCCTAAAGAACTTGTTTAACAAGTCATCAGAAATAAGACATCTTTCCAAAACATTCTGACTTTGAAAGAGCAGTGTTCATATAAACTGTCCTGAGCAGCCCTAGCTGTGTCCTTTATATCTATGACAGGGCGGGTTAACATGTGGGCTCTAAAGGATTTTCTGTTTT
Source organism: Alligator sinensis (assembly GCF_000455745.1). Classification (NCBI taxonomy): domain Eukaryota; kingdom Metazoa; phylum Chordata; order Crocodylia; family Alligatoridae; genus Alligator; species Alligator sinensis. The sequence goes on from NW_005841963.1 coordinate 3,360,372, forward strand.
AATGTGTACATGCAGAAAACCAGAGCTTTTTTGGCAAGTGGAGGGTTATACCTGATGACAGCTACCTATTAATGACTCCTGTATCAGTACTTTTTAGGTCATGGACACACAAATTGTTAATGGTGAAGTGAAAGGAAAGGGACATCTAAAGCACATGAAATGCTCCGTGGCATGTGTGCATCCCTTTTATCTACCATGGGGTAAGAAAGTGCAGAGGGACAGTTACCATAGAGAAAATGACCTTGCTCTAAGTAGTTGTTGCATATGCCTTAGATTCTGATGAGTAAAAATAATTAGCTATCCCCTGCTTCACATGGAAGACATGGCATCTTTGCATCCTGCATCAATGATATCTGCATTGCTTATATCTATTTAGAAAGACAATGGGGCTTGGCTGTAGTCCACCTTTGTTCACAGGTGAGCGTTTACTTAAAAATGGAAAACTGGTTCATTTTTCAGGAGGACATTTTTCTCTTTTGGTGCCCATTGTTGCAATGATACAAAGAAAGACCTTTCTACAGAATCCTTGACTGTGACATATGTTGACTGGAAGTATGATGTCATTTTACTGTAATAATGTCACTTCTAAATATCCAGTTGGCCTTTTTCTTCTACCTCTCAGGGACTTGAAGCTACATTTGAGACCCAGGGTATCCCCATGAACCTCTCTCTTGAATAAATTCTAACCCATAGTGTAGTGTAAAATAATAATAATAAAATTAGGAAGTTTGTTGATAATTTCACCATCAAAATGACTCTTTTCCCTTGTCCCTAAACTTGTAAGTTGTTTCCAAATCCTTTTGGGCTTTGAATAAATATCCTCCTTCCAATACCATCTTTCTGTTCTCAAGGTTACAACTCTTCTTCATAGTTTCTTCTGTCAGGTATTTCAAATCTACACTTCTCTGGTTCCATTACTCCATACAGAAAATAGCTATCAAAATCCAACTCCTTGTTGCTTGTTCTACCCAAACCACCTCATACAAATACAATGTCTAACCTCTTAGCAAAACTACACAGTTAAGCCTGATGCAAACACAAGACATTACACCCTAGCCTGCCACAGGTTATGCAGAGGGACAATGGTGGCCAACGTGCTGCTGCTACAAATGTATCTCTTAATCCTCTTTCAGAGCTTTTCTCATTTCTTCATCCATTAAAAATACAGCTCTAAAACCATGATGCAAAACAGCTTCCATCTTCTGTTCACAACAGAAAACTTCACCTTCTGGAGAGAGATTCCTCCTGTAGTCCTCCTTGCATTCTTCTTGTCTGTTTAGTCAGAGATCTCCACACTGTACCACCGCTCCTTCCACTGAATTTAGTGGAATTTTTAGAATTAATTGCAAGGAGTTCTGATTTCAGTCAAATCTCTTTTTTTGTTTGTTGTTGTTGTTTGCTTGTAAAACCTCATGAATATTTGTGGCACTGTGCAGAATCATAGAAAATGAGGGTTGGAAGGGACCTCAGGAGGTCATCCAGTCCAACCCCCTGCTCAAAGCAGGACCAGCCCCAACTACATCATCCCAGCCAAAGCTTCATCTAGGCAGGTTTTGAAAACCTCTAAGGGTGGAGCTTCCACCTCCTCTTTGGGTAACCTGCTCCAGTGTCTTCTACTACCCTCCTAGTGAGAAAGTTCTTCCTAATATGTAACCTAAACTTCCCTTGCTGCAACTTGAGACCATCGCTCCTTGTTCTGTCATCTGTCACCACTGAGAACAGTCCAGCTCCATCTTCTTTTGAACCCCCTGTCTAGTAGTTGAAGGCTGCTATTAAATCCCCTTTCAGTCTTCTCTTCTCTAGACTAAATGAGTCCAGTTCTCTCAGCCTCCTCTCATAAGTCACGTGCCCCAGCACCCTCACCATTTTTGTTGCCCTCTGTTGGACTGTCTCCAATTTGTCCACATCATTTCTGTAGTTGGGGGCCCCACAACTGAACATAGTACTCCAGATGTGGCCTCACCAGTGTTGAATAGAGGGGAATAATCACTTCCCTTGACATACTGGCAGCACACCTACCAATGCAGCTCAGTATGCCATTAGCTTTCTTGGCAACAAGGGCACACTGCTGGCTTATATTCAGGTTATTGTCCACTGTAACCCCCAGGTCCTTTTCTGCAGAGCTGCTGCCCAGCCA
>NW_005841963.1:3362659-3380050 GCF_000455745.1 Alligator sinensis
TCACCCAGCAAGTCTGAGTTTACCAGCCACGCCTGCTGGAGCATGGGATTGTTCTGTCAAGTTCTTATTGAACCTCATGAGATTTCTCTTGAACCAACCCTCCAATTTGTCTAGGTCACTCTGAATCCTAGCCCTACCCTCCAGCATATCTACTACTCTTCCCAGCTTGGTATCATCTACAAACTTGCCGAGGGTGCACCCTATGGCATCTTCCAGGTTATTGATGGAGACATTGAACAAAACCAGACCCTGGGGCACTCCACTTAATACTGGCTTCCAACTAGACATCAAGCCATTACCCTCTCAGCCCGATGCTTCAGGCAGTTTTCCATCCACCTTACAGTCCATTCATCTAACCTGTACTTCCTTAGCTTTCCTGCAAGAATGTTGTGGGAGACCATATCAAAAGCCTTGCTAAAATCAAGGCTAAACTACAGCTACTGACCTCCCTGAGCCAAGAGCCAGTCATCTTGTCATAGAAGGCAATCAGGTTGTTCAGGCATGACTTGCCCCTGGTGAATCCATGCTGACTGTTCCTAATCACTTTCTTCTCCAAGTGCTTCAGGATGGATTCCCTGAGGAATGGCTCCATGATTTTTCCGGGGACTGAGGTGAGGCTGATTGGTCTGTAGTTCCCTGGATTCTCCTTTTCCCCTTTCTTAAATATGGGCAATATGTTTGCCCTTTTCCAATCATCCGGGACCTTTCCTGATTGCCATGAGTTTTCAAGGATGATGGCCAGTGGCTCTGCAATCACATCATCAAACTGCCTTAGCACCCTCAGGTGCGTCCCATCCGGCCCCATGGATTTCTACATGTCCAGCTTTTCTGAATAGTCCCTAACCTGTTCTTTCACCACTAAGGGCTCCTCACCTCATCCCCCCAAACTGTGCTGCCTAGTGCAGTAGTCTGGGAGCTGACCTTGCCTGTGAAGACTGAGGCAAAATAGGCATTGAGCACTTCAGCCTTTTCTGCATTCTCTGTCACAAGGTTGTCTCCCTGATTCAGTAAGGGACTCACTTTCCCTGATCCTTTTCTTGCTGCTGACATACTTATAGAAACCCTTCTTGTTACCCTTCATATCCCTTGCTAGCTGCAACTCCAATTGTGCTTTGGCCTTCCTCACTTCATCCCTGCTTGCCTGAGCAATGCTTTTATATTCTTACCTAGTTATTTGTCCAAGTTACCACTTCTTAAAGGTTCCTTTTTGTGGTTTTAGTAAGTAGGACTAAACAGTGGTCTCCAAGGGTACATACTCTGTTCATACATTTAGGGTTCTAAAATAGTGTAGTGGAGTTCACTGTTACTGATGCTATACTTCTGCCTGGGTGTCAAACTAGCTCAGGTAGCTCTACATTACATGCTTTCTGCTGGGCAGATATACTTTAATTTAAAGTAATATTGACTGATTTTAAGGGAATCTTCCAAATGATATAATAAAAGGAAGAAAAGACCTTAATGACATAAACCATCGTGTTTTGTATAACATTTTCCTCTTCCCTTTTGTTTTCTTTCCAAGCCTGGGGAAGAGCTGCCGCTGCTACATACCTAGTTGGCTTTGTGATCCTGGTCATCTGTTTTGCCCTTGCAATCATAGCCTTCTCTGTCGATATACTTCGTTTTAACTTTGTGCGAGGAATTGGAGGATTGCTCTTTGTTGTTGGTAAGGTTGCCTTTTAAACTGATTGTTTCACATCTGACACATGCTAGCTGAACTAAATTCTCTCACCTTTAAATAAATAATAATATTGATAAAAAAGGCCCAACTATGTAAACAGTCTTCACAATTTATTTTTACAAGTATGAACACATTGCTTTATGTGTATAGTAATTCTTAATTAAAATAGTAAAAGGACAGCAGTTAAGGACACTTGAATCCTTGAGAAAACTAAGGTTTTTGCAAACATCCTATGCAAATACTTCTTATACTTCATGACAGAGCAATACAGGTTACTGACCCAATGGCCCAATTTTTGTACTGGAATGTAAAACCTAGCGAATTTTACTCTCTTTATGTGTAGGTAAAGGATTCATTCTTTAGCTACTCTGTACCCCAGAATGCCCTTTTGAGGTCAGTCTGCATGACTTTGTGAATAAGGGCCTAATCCTGCAATAAGATGTATATAGGTAGATCCTAATATCTGCCTGTAATTCCATTGAAATCAATGGACTCCTGTAAAAATTTAGAGGGATACCTCCATTGATTAGGTCCCTGAAATTGGGTAAATCCCTAATTACCTGAGGTTATAGACAACTGATCTACTTCATTGGGTGATGGAGAGGTCACCTGTTGTCCCACAGGGTCAGGCCCCTATTGCTCCTGAGGCTTCCTGAAACCCCAGTTTTCTCCACTTGCAGATGCATGCCGCATGCCAGGGCATAGTAGCAAATATGCATATTTGGGGAATTCCCTGCTGTGGGTTTCTTGGGCCATGCCTCTGCAAACAAGGGAAGCTGGGTTTCTCTCATTAGCAGAGGTGCACCCCAAGTTGGGGCTCAGTAGCATGATATGCATGCCTGGGGAATTCCCTGAAGCCTTGGGAGCATCTGCCTGGGGCATCTGGAGAACACAGGCAGCTCTGGGCTGCCTGCAATCTCCTGTTTTAAAACAAAAATATATCCACTGCAAAGAAAGCAGCCCAAATATTTCCCATCTATTGTTGTGGCCTGAGTTTGGGGCATTTGTCATTTGACATGGGGCATGGATGACTGTGTGTTTGGCCTATCCATTAATTTTTTATGGCTGCACAAAGGCATCATCTGTTTGCAGCCCCAGAAAGGAACATATTAATCTGCAAACAACTTCATAGCAGAAAATGTGATGAGATGAATTATTGCTTGTTCTCACTCTGTTCTTCTTTCCTTTTAGCTGCATTCCAGATTATTGGATTGGTTATCTATCCTGTGATGTTCATAAACACCTTTCAAAATCTGACTGGATTTAACGTGTTCAGCTGGGCCTACGGTTTTGGTTGGGCTAGCACTATAGTTGTAATTGGCTGTGCTTTCTTCTTCTGCTGCCTGCCCAACTGGGAAGATGAGGTCCTTGGTAACATCAAACCTATGTATTAGTAACCTTCTCCAGAGAGCAGTTGAACAGCATATTGTGTACCCTGAAAGAATAAATTCAAGTATAAGCGCATAAAAAATTATGGTAGGAGAGCTTTTTTTCTGTTATTTTTTTTTAAGTTGGGCGTTAGAGGCTGAAAAAGACCATTTTATTTTTCAAATGAATTTTGAACCTGCACAGTACTGAGTTAGTCAAAATGTATGGCAGATTTCAGCAAATATTTTTGGTCAGAGAATGTTTGTATTTCATACCCATGTGTGATACAAATATGTTTGGATTAGTCCATTTGTTGCTTCCCTCTAAACACGCAAATTCTCACTAACAGCATAACAAACATTGCATCTTTATTTAGACATCCATTTACAAAAAGGATTTTAGCCTTAAGTTACAAGGGGAGGGTGAAGAGGAATATATTGCAAACTTGAATAGTCCTTTTGGAGACCTCAAGTGGCACTCGTGTGGTTATGCACATTTCTCATTGATAAGAGAGAATGTAAAAACACTCCGAAGAGTGTGCTTTCCATCCAACATAACTAGTCCTAAAGAAGTATGTTTATTGTTTGAGTCCACTGAAATTCAAGACTTCTGAGATTGGCCAATACCAGGGGTGAGAAGATAATCTTATACTGATTTAAAAATCTGAAAGTCTAAAAAATTTAAGTTGGGTGGAATGCTCCCCAAAGGTAGACAGCAAACATCTACATATACAGCTGGCATTCATTTTTGAAGACTGCAATTCTTGCATGCGCTGAAGTGCTGAGTAGCTTAACACAGATATTTTTAAAAGAGAACAAGCACCAATCTTTGTACCATTATAATGTATTTTGTTGTATTTTAGAGATGTTAGTTCAGACGATATTTTAGAGTTGTATTTTTTTATTGAATATTTTTCATTTCCTTCAACCTTTAAAAAACACATTGCTGTAGCTATGATACAAGCTTTGGGGAAAGTTGGAATAAAACTGAAAAGTTTTAAAAAGCCTTCTACATTTTTTTTTATGTATCACTAAAATAGTTTTTACCATTTAATAGCTGGTGCACTGTAGACCATCAAGGGCAATAGGTTCAGCTGAAAAAGTCTTTGGGTGAGTATGTGTAGTTACAGTTATGTGGATACATTTCAGGGAATAATCTGAAACTCCAGCTGAATGAGATAAAGGTTGTGCTTCTAGTCCTGATAATTCAAGCATAAATCTGTCTTTTAGGCTGTGGACTGATTTTACCTTTGTAGTGCTACAAAAGTCAAACAGATTCATGTACATATCCCACTTAGCGCTACAAATATGGCAGAAGCACTACAGAAAAGATGCTAGCTGAAATATCAACCTCTCTGTAGTGCTATTTTTTGTAGTATTGCACATAATGCTCCAGTCTAGACGCTTTGCAGAGGGGCACCCATTTGTTACACCTGGAGCACTTCATTTTGTGTCTCTTGGAAGTGTAGCAGCACTTGCTACAGGTATTTAAGGTGATGAGATCCCAAATTACCAATGACCAGACTCTCAGCTGTGGGAGAGCTGTGACTGATGGATATGAATATTCTTTATAGGATGTCTAAAGAATATTGAATGTATGAATAAAGTATGAATATTCTTTTATATGAATGCTTTTGAGGTAAGTTAATGTTTTTGAATGGCAGTTATTTGAACTGTAGAGAGATTGCAAATGCTGGAAGCAGTCCTGACAGACTGGGTAAAGTGACAAAAAGTACAAAGCAGTTGCGCTTTCTTTCATTGTTTGTCAAGTAAGCTGGAGCTTATCACTGGATTGAAGAAAGAGCAAAACTTATTCTATATAATTATCATACCTATACCAGAGGTGGATTGTATGCATGTATGTACTTAATATACATAATGCAACCAATAAGACCTATCAGAATATTGTCCAACTAAAGTACATTAAAACAACAGTTCTCTAAAGGCTCAGTTCATTTTTATAATATCTTTTGTATTATATCTCTTAGTTTTCTAATACTTGTTTTCGCTTGGTGAAAATGCTGTATATTGTAGATGTTATAATGTCAGTCATGTCTGTTAAATCACCTACATTTACCATTCTTCCTGAGAGAAGAATCATTTGACAAATTTTGGCTTTTTTTCTATACAGTAGAAAGCTGTTGGCCTTATGAGGTAATCAGTACCACTAAAGGGATGATAGCTAACTTGTATATCAAATGCAAAACACAGCAAGGAACCATGGCTTTGTTCAGCAAATACTTTGTACAATTAAAGATTAAAGCAAAACAGAAGCATGAAAGTGGATATATATAGTCATGGGAGATGACTGACTAGAAACGCATTCCTCAAAATAACCGAATTATCTTACATGTTCTTTCAATTGTTGTCCTACTTGATAAGAGAGAGCGTTAAATGGTGGAAGTATTTTATTAAAAATAATAAAGAAAAATGAAAATATTACCTGCCTGATGTTCAGGAATAAGCTATTGCCAATACTTTTTATTTACACTCCCAATAAATGATAGTAATATATTTTGGTACTGTACTTCTTTCAGATAGGGTGGCTTCATTTAAAAATATATACTGGTAGGTGATTAGAGTTAAGAAATCGGTTGGAGAAGTTTCACTTAAAACATTAACTTAAGGTTGTAATAATTCTTGACACCCTTTAATATGAACATAAACAGGTACTGATTCTAAGTTAAATTAAGGAGGCTAAGCCATTGTTTATCTGAAAAGGGAAAATTCTTACTGTTAGGTAAAACATGAAACCAATACGAAGTATACAAAAGAACACACATTTAAATATCATCAAAAGAAGTCTGAGATACAGCAGTACACCATTAGGCCAGGAGGTTCACAGATTCACAAAAGTTTAGGTGTGTGTCCAGCCTCCTTTTGAAGATCTCCAGAGTAGGTGCTTGCACTACCCCCACTGGGTGTCTATTCCAGAGTCTGGTCACGTGAACCATGAAGAAGTTTTTCCTTATAGCCAGTCTGACACCTTCTTTTAGGAGTTTATGACCATTGTTCCTGACTTTCCCCTGGGGCACTTTGGTGAATAGTTGTTTGCCTAGTCCCTGATGCTCTCTCCTGATATATTTGTAAGCTGCCATCAAGTCCCCCTGAAGTCTTCTCTTTTCTAGGCTGAACAGTTCCATATCTGTCAGCCTTTCCTCATAACGCTTGCTCTTCATGCCTCTAATCATACAAGTGGCTCTTCTCTGGACTCTCTCAAGCTTTCCACATCCTTCTTGAAGTGTGGCACCCAGAACTGGACACAGTACTCCAGCTGCAGCCTCACCAATACCAAGTAGAGCAGAAGAATAACTCCCTTAGTTTTGCTTGAGATGCATTGGTAGATGCATGCCAGCATATTGCTTGCTCTGCTAACTGTAGCATCACACTGGTGGCTCATATTCATTTTATGGTCAATTATGACCCCTGTGTCCCTTTTGAATGTGGTGCTAGCTAGCATAGCATCACCAAGCCTGTTTGTTGCAGATTTTTCCTCCCCAGATGGAGTGCTTTACACTTCTCAGTGTTGAACAGCATTGAACAGGTTTTAAAAAGATAATAATTTTTTAAACATCCAAATGGATTAAGTTTAGAGATGTATTTGATGAGGTGTGTTTCCAGCCATAACTTACTCTTGGCCAGTTTATACCTGTATAATAGTATAATAACGATGCCCTTTTGCTTAAATAGCTATTTCCCCTCCTTGGAGCCTAACCCTTATATATTTATAGAAACCAATCACACCCCCTTTCAGTCTTCATTTTACAAGTCTTGCACTTACTGTCCGTTTCCAATGTTTGGGTCCACTCCTGAAGAAAACAAGTCCTACCCACTGCAGCGCACTGAAGACCTGCAATTAGGCAGTGTAAATAGCTCAGAAATATCCCTAAATAACTCTGAGGGCTTGTCTACACACACATTTGATCCAAGATCAGTTTATTTGCAAGTAAACTACTTGTGAGTAAATGCTCCTGGGCTGGCGTCTACACATGCAGGGACATGGCAACAGATTTGCTGCTCTTAGCACCAAAATGCTGCCACTTTCTGTGGCCCTGCAATGAACCACTGCCACTACTGGGGGAACTCCAGGCTCTGGCTGCAGCAGTCAGCAGCCTGCAGCCCTCTTGAAAAGGCAACCCCACTTTCTGCTCCCTGGCCAGCCACTTCCATGGCGAGAAGCAGCATGCACAGTGCAGGGACAGCATGTGGCAGCTTTCTGCTCACTGCCTCTGCCTCCCTGTGCTATGGCTACTCCAGCCTCTGCCTCTGATAGTGACAACTACCATCCTGGTCTCCTGCTGGCCACCGTACTGGTCCACCGCCCTGACCACTGCGGGTCCACGGTCATCTGGGTCCTCCCAGCTCCCCCATGTGTAGTGACCACCTGCCTGGCCACAGCATGCCATCCCAGGACTGCCATGCAGCTGCTGCCTAGACCCCGTCCAGTTGGCTGGACTCACTGATGTTCTGCTGGACACCACCACTGGGGCCTCCCTCGCCCTCCTGGGCCTCCAGCCTCACCGTCTCTGGGCCAGCTAGGACTGGTGGCTGCATGTGGGACAATAAGGAGCAGCTGGAGGTATTCAGAATAACTAAGGCCACTTTCCTGGACCTCCTGGGGCAGCCCCAGCCATACCTGGAGCAGCAGGCCACCGCCATGTGGCTGCTTCTCCCCACAGACACCTGGCTGGCCCTTGCTCTACTCAAGCTGGCCACCCCTGCTGGCCTCCACTATGTGGGCCATTTTTTTGGGGTGGGCAAAGCCACTGCTGGGGAAGCCATCCTGGAGGTCTGTGGCACCCTCCAGGACATGTTGGGGTACATGGTGCTTCATGTGCATGACCCCTGGCAGTGGTAGTGGGGTTCCATGCTCAGTGCATTGGCACCCTAGACAGGACCCACATCCCCATCACCTGCCCACCCCACAGTGACTGGGGGGGCTTTCACTCCATGGTGCTCCAGGCTGTTGTGGGCCACTGTGGTGCCATCACGCATGTGAGTGCTGGCTGGGTGGGCAGTGCCCACAATGCCTGTGTGTTCTGTAATTCCAGGCATGGTGTAAAGTGGCCACTTCATGCCGGGGGTGGGGGAGGACAGACCTGCAGCTGGGCACCATGATGGTCCCACCCCTCCTCATTGGGGAGGTGCATAACATCTGTGTGAGGCCCAGGGGGGAGCTCTTCAGTGAGGCCTGGGTGGAGGAGGTGCGGTGGATGGAGGCTCTCTAGCAGTGGGAGCACCACCTGCAGCAGCAGTGATAGCAGCATGCCCCCGCTGCTGAGACCCCAGGTGAGCTGCACACCCACCACTAGGGGCCAGATCACCAGGTACGAGAGGCCCTGGCTGACCACCTCCTCCTGCACTCTCCGCTGTAGCCCACCTGGACCACTGCCCACAGACCCTCTGCACCCCTCTGCCCACCCCCAATACTACACTCACTGCAGACATGACTGAGCAGAACAAGTGTGTATTCCCCTCACAATGAACAGAAGCCCCTGCTCCCCCCCCAGCATACAGAGCCCCTCCACCACCCATCCCCCGCACCAAGAAAATACCCTCTTCCCTGTGCAAACTATTTACAAAGTGCTTTGCATACCATCCCAGCATGGGGGCTGTGGGATGGGGGTGCCTAGGGGGCAGAGCCTGGGGCCAGCACTCTGGCCTCTGGCTGTTCCGCTGTGGGTGTTGTTACCTCTCAGCTCTGTGTTCTTGGGAAGCCCTGGCACAGTACACAGCCTGTCTGACTCACAAAGGACTCACCCCCTCCCTACCTCTGCCTGAACAAGAACTGATTAGAGGAAGTACTTACAATAGACAATGAAGATGCAGTGGGAGATGCACCTAAAGCCCTCCAGACAAGAGTGCTAGGAGTGAAGCAACTCCCCTGATCTCATTTACATTGGAGATGGAACTGGATGACAACTCATTTTCATGGGAGAGGGGACAGCAAAGCACCTTCATTAGCATTCAGGATAGAGAACAGAGATTCGAAGGCAAGGACTGCACTGAATTCTGGGACCAGAGAAGCAGGGGAGCACTGCATGATGGCGGATTCCTGCTCCAAATGCTAATCAACCCACATCTACACATACCCAGCTCAGTATTTATTAGACCAATTCTAGTAATAACTCCTTTCTTGGTACCCAAAACACTGAATCTGCCTGTCTGTATTGTGAGCTCCCTCAGAGTAATGCCACCCATAGCCAGGAGTGATCAGTTCTTATTATTCAGCATGTGAGCCATTGTTTACCCATAAACAAACCTAGTGTTCTCCCTTGAGCCATTGTTATTTCTCTACAAAAACCTCTACCCAAGCTCAAGTTTCTGTCCTGGTGCTTGGATCCAAAACCTGCACCAGTTCCACTCCTTTTCTGCCTGGAATCCATTCATTGATCATGCTGAGGACTCTGCCTGTCTGCAAGTTCCAACAAACACCTGGGAACCTGGACTAGTTCAAACTTAACTGAGTGGTGAGACCCCAACTCTCTCTCTCTCTCTCTCTCTCTGACTCCAGGAACCTGACTTTTACTTTCTTACTCCAGGCACAGCTTTTTAAACCTGACTTTTGTTCTCTTACTTTAGGGAGCGCTTTCTAAACCTGACTTTTGTTGATCACACGCTCTCTCTCTCTGACTCCAGGCACAGGTTTCTAAACTGGATTTTTGCTGAGTACTCTCTCTCTCTGACTCCAGAAACCTGACTTTTGTTTTCTTACTTCAGGCACAGCTCTCTAAACCTGACTTTTGTTCTCTTACTCCAGGCACATATTTCTAAACCTCACTTTTGCTAATAAAACTTGAGTTGGACTTCCCCAAATACCTAACTGAAACTATGTAATACTGTAACTGTTTTATTTGTCTCTCTTGTATGGCCATTACTACTGGTATCATCATAAGTTCATATACATGGCAATAAATAACTTTTTATGGTCAAGCTGGTTGCTATACTCTCTCTCTCTGAACCTCATTTACTCTTCCTTCCCCTTGACCTTCCCATTGGCAGCAACGCTTCTTTCACCTAAGCCAAAGATCCCTGTAAAGCCCCAAAACTACAGTGGGGTCTGCTCATCAAGTGAGTTACTACTAGCACCATTGTATCAAGAGATTGGGATGTGCTGAGTATTGAGGCATGTGAGGGTATCAGCTGAAAGTGCTGATTGGACCCAGCCTGCTCAGATATACTCTGTTAATGTGTGTGTATGTGTATCTAACTGCGTTTATTATGAAATGAGTTCAAGGCACATGAGGGTGTCAGTCTGTCAATGCTAAATAATTTGGCCTGACTCAGGTGTGCCCTGTTAATCTGTGGGTGTGTATGTGCATACATTTGTTTGACTGATTTGGTGGTTGGAGGAACCCAGCTGCCTTGAACCTGAGTCCTGCAAGATAGCTCCATTGGGGGTGAGGACTTTCTATATAACTTCATATAGAAACACAAGTAACACAAGCAGTGCATTGATAGAATTACAGAGACCACAGAAATGTACTCACAAATAAATGAGCATGCCCCAAAGTGAAGGGCAAATCTGGTAACAGTGTGCATGCTGTGGTGAGCCCAGCAGGTGAGGAGTTCACCCAGGGGTGGCAAGGGCTGGGAATCCTCCAGCATGGGCAGCTCCCCCTCTGGCACCCTGTGTCCAGAGTCAGCAGGACTGCTGTGCAGTTTTGGCCCTGCTGCAGGCAGCTCCACCTCCATGCCTGCATGGAGCCAGGGCAAGTAGCAGGCCTGGGCCCAGATATGGGGGCTGGGTGGTGGGGAACCTGGGGAAGACACCAGGCATGGGGTTCCTGGCTGCTGGAGGTGGTGCAGGACCTCCTGCCAGGCCTGTGGTGGGCGGAGGAGGATGGGGAGGCTGCTTCTAGATGGCCAGTCCAGGAGGTCTTGGGTTCACCTCTGGTGGAGCTGGTGCATCTGCAGGGCCCTGGGTGTGCATGGTGGCAACCCTGAGGCCACATCCTACCTGCTGACAATAGCCTCTTCCTAACGTGCAGCTGCAGGATCTGCAGAGCCATGGGAGTTTGCAACATTTCTCAGCTAAGATGCTCTGTATCAAGCTGTGTGCTGCCCGGCCTCAGATCGGGGGTTGGGCATGCATGGGTCCCCAGGGACCATGGTAAGTCAGCTGGGCAGGCCCAGGAAGCTGCCAGTCAAGCCCCTCATCCCCACTCACTCCCCAGGGCAGGCTGGCCACTGGATGCTGGCCATAGGCAGCCTGCTTTCCCCATCCCCTTCTCAAGCTGGGACAGGCCAGGCTCCTGGCAGCACCTGCTGCCGTGGCTCCAGACTCTGCTCCCCTGCTCTCCACCTGCTGGCTAGCTGCTCTCCTGTGCTGCCATCAAGCCCATGGCTATCAAGCCCATGGGTTCGGGGGACACAGGGCTCCTGGATGACTGGGATGAAGAACTTCCTTTACCCTTTCCATCCCTGCAGGGGTCCTCTCAAGGGAGGTGCCCCAGGGCCAGTCCTCCCCACACCGGCACTGTGCCCCAAGTGTACCCCTGCTGTATGTGTTGTGGGTGCTGTGTGAGGAGTTGTTTGTGTGGACTGAGAGGTGCCTGATCCACTATGCCCTGCTGCTGCTGATTGCCATGGTGCCTCAGGTACACCTGTGTACCTGGCATGGCACCCTGAGCTTCAACAGTGCAGGGGGGCAAGCCTGGGCTGCCCCACAACCTCTGTTGCCACCTGGAGAGCTACATGTGCTGTGCTACATGCCCCTGCCTCCCGCAGCAGAGGAAGACATTGCCACTGGCATTGACATCTTCCTCAGCATGTGAGAGGCCCATATCTGCCTAACTGTTGGGGCACAGGCTGCTCAATAAAGTTTTGCACTGTCCCCCATGTCCCTGAATGCTTTGGGGGGGTGGGGAACCTGAGCCCGGGGGAGTGGGGCTGGGCTGGGTGAGGAACAGAGGATGGGCTAGGGGCAGGGTCATCCACCACAGTGCAGGCCTTACCACGTGGCTGGGGATGACATGGCCAGTGGGTCTGCTTGGTCCTGGCTGGCAGCGCTGGTGTGCAGCTCTGGGTGGTCCCCTTGGATGGTGGGGTGCAGTGTGTGGGCATTTAGCTGGGGGCCCCCCAACAGGGAGGAGCTGGTGCTGCTGGTGGCTGGTGGTGATATGGCCAGCTGTGCCTCATGGCTGGGGCTGCGGAGCTGTCAGGACATGCACTGGCATGGGCTCCCTGAGCTGCTGGTGGAGGCTGCAGCCAGGAAGCTCAGTGGGACAAGCTGCTGGAGGCCTGAGGGGCCCTCCCCCAGTGACACATCACTGTGGGTACCAGGCCAAGGCGGGGACTTGGGCAGGTCACCTGTGCTGCAGTACACAGCATGGATGCGGTCTGGGTCCTGGGATGTGAGTACGGTTATCAGTTGCTGAAAAAAGGGGCATGGACTTGCAGGCCCTTCTGATTAATGATTGTGGTCCGTGATGCTTACTCACTGTGCCTGCAAGGCCTTGACCTTCATGTGGCATTGCCACACCAAATGGTCATGCCCACACTCCCATATCTGGCCACACAGGACCTCAAAGACATGGGTATTTGAGCGCCCACCCCATGCAAACTGGTGTTACACCTCCACCTCATCTTACAGTGTCACAAGAGGTCACCAGTCTCCTCCATGGACCAGTTGGGGCCTCAGCTGGAAGGCACAGGTGTGGGCAAGGATGACACTATAGGGGCTGCTACTCTGGTTTTCCTGGCCTCTGCACAGCTATCCCTGTGCTGCCAGGTCTAGGCAGCTGCCTACAACACCCAGTGCAGGGACATGGTGTGGGACTGGGAGCCATGCAGCAAGGCAATGCCTGGTTCTGGGCAGGCTTCTTGGGGTGAGATGAGGGCAGCGGGAGCTGGCCCCAGTGGCCAGGAGCTGCCTGCAGCTGGGCCCGGGTGCTGACAGGCCTGGCAGGAGCCTACAGCACCCTGCAGGCCTGGACGGTGTGGGCCTGGCAGCCACGTGGCACTGCAGTGTCAGGCAGTGGTGCTGGGTGCAGGCAGGCTGGCACAGGTGGCCTGTGGCCTGCTCAGGGGGACACAGGTGCCTAGAATACCCTCAGGCTGCCTGCACATGTGCCCCAGGGCTCAAAATGCTTGCAGGATTTTAAGGGCCTGAGGCTGGAGCTGCCATGGAGGTGGCTCAGCCCTGGGGCAGGAGAGGCTTCTAGCCCACAGCCCTGGGGCTACCCTGAGGCTGGCTCCCTAGTGACAGGGCTGACCTGAAGCTAATTTCTCCTGGCTGGCGTCTACATGTGCAGTAACTAATCATGAGTAAATGCACTACTTGTATTTGCAGATAGCAAATTTACTTGTGAGTAGCTTCATTTACTCCGCAGTAAGCATGCACGCATGTAGATGCACTTTCTGTGCAGCAAACTATGCTACCGTGCAGTAAAACATCTCATATAGATGTGCCCTGAGAGTCCCTAACTACTTTTCTCCCCCAGGACTGAGAGCTTGGGTGTGCCACTGCTTATTAAAATGTACAGAGCAAAACATGCTTATAATGACATATAATATTTTAATTAATATATTGCCAGCTCTCCTGATTTTATCAAAACTTTTGGCGCATTTAATAGTTTTCTCAAAGCCCCACCTCCAGACTAACGCTAATAGTTGAGAATATCAGCTCTCTTATTTAAAAAAAAATGGGAAAAAAGGCCTAAATAGTGCCTGATTTTCAGTGAATTTCATGAAAGATGGGCATCTCCAAGGCCTTTGAGAATCTAAGCCTAAATATCCATCCATTGAGACTGCAGAACAAAGCTTGAAAACATACCCAAAGCATCGACTAAAATACTAAAAAATGTCTACAGTAAATTGAAACTTGTTTTTAAAGTTTTTAAAGTTATATTTCATGAGTTTTCAGTTAACATCATGTTTTGTTATGGATTGGTGGGTTTCTCTCTATTTTTTGAAATCTGAGATTGGCAATACACTATAAAAAGAGAGCAAGTGACAGCCTTATGTGTAGACATGTTTAGCATTTTATAATTAAATTATTATATTAAAATATAAACTCTTTATGACTAAGTTACACAAGTCTAAGAGTGCATGAGATTGGGACTATCTTTTATTAAAGGATTTACATAATTATTGTTTATTTCTGGCAGTGACTACAGTACAGAGTGTTTTCTGTAGATCTCTGCAAATACAGAATTGCTGGAGAACCATTACTAGAACACATTTCATGAATGGAGAGGTTAAGCACCAGGAAAAAGATTCCAAAAAAGGACTAAATTGCACAAATCCAAAACCATAATTCTGACAACCCCATGTTCAGTTGTCACCTAACTTATGAGCAGGGATCCTGGTTTTCCCTGATAAAAATACCAAATTCTCTGCTAAAAAAATTCACAAGTTCTCTGCTAAAACCCCCCAAACCCATGATTAAAATTAAAGCCCCCCTCCACAGCCCTCCCTGGCCCTGCTGGTGCCCCTTACTCCCCACCCATAGCCCCCATTAAAATTAAAATGAAAGCCCCTGGGTCTGCAGCCCTCTGCCCTTGCTTCCCCCCCGTCCCCCACTGTGGGCTTGGGTGGGGCAGCTCCCCATTGCTGCATGCACTTCCAGGGGGCAGGGGGACCTGCCCAGATCTATACCTAGGTCAGGCACAGACTGAGGCAGCTGCCCAGCTGGGTGGGGCCTGGAGCCCAGGGCCAGAATGTGCAGCTGCAGGGCCCCAGCAGGGAGCAGAATGGGCACAGGTGGCTCGTCTGAGGGAGGGGGAGGGCTGGCTCCCCACTGCCACATGCACTCCCAGGGGGCATGCAGATCTGTACTTGGGGTAGGGACAGGTGCAAGCTGTGGGCTCAAGCTCCCTCCCTGCTTCCCTCCCCTAGGGCCTCCCCAGCCCAGCAGGTGCGACCTGGTGTGGCTGGGGACAGCAGGGCTGCATGGAGATTCCTCACTGCTGTGAACTCCCCCCCACCTCCCCCGCTGCCCCAGCGATGCAAATCCAGCGTCTGCCACTGCTTTGAGGGGTGCAGCTGTGTGCCGTGGTGCTCACTACATCCCTGTGCGCAGGAGGTGTATCGCCAGGGCAGTAGAGGGGCAAGCAGTGGTGAGGAGGTTTTCTGCATGGCTCCTCCGCTCCCTGCCATTCTGTGTCATGGGGGAGGGAAGTAGGGTGGCAGGGACAAGTGGCGTGCTGAACGGCATGTGCGGCAACAGGGAGCCGGTCCTCCCCCTCCCCCAGATGAGCTGCCCACGGCCTTGTCCTGCTCCCCGCTGGGGCCCTGCAGCTGCACATTGCAGCCTGGGCCTCAAGCCCCAAGCCCCACCTGGCTGGGCAGCAGCCCCAGCCCTGCCCAGCTCCCTCCCTACAGGGGCCTCAGTCCCCTTTTCTCCCCACACTTACCTGCTGGAGCTGCTCTGCAGGCTGCCTGGGACACGGCATGTCTATGCACATGGCAGCCCCTGTCTTTCCATCTTCCTCCTGCTCTCTCCCAGCTTCCTGCAGGCTGGAACTCTGCCAGCCTGCAGGAAGCTCATTGCAAAACGGCAAAATCCATGGGTTTCTTTGGTAAAATGAGAAATCCATGTTTGCCTCTGGTAAAAGGCAAAATCTGGGGTTTACTCCATTTTTCCATGGAAAACGGAAAACCCAGATCCCTGCTCAGAATCCTGGTTTTCTCTGTTTTAAAAAATGCCCAATTTTCAGTTTAAAAAAAGTAACCCAACATCCACATTTTTCCGTGATTAAAATGAAACACCACTATACATATATCTATATATTAGTGGTGTTTCACTTTAATCACGGAAAAATGTGGATTTTGGGTTACCTTTTTTAAACCAAAAATTGGGGATTTTTTTTAAATCAGAGAAAACCAGGATCCCTGCTCATGAGCAACCTCAGCTGTTTTGACTTTGTGGTACCCCAGACATACAATTGCATCTCTGTGAATGCCTACAAATGCCTTGGCTTTGATAGGACTGAGCAGCTTGGCACCTAGCTCATGCCTATTCCCAGTTAAGTTCTCAATTAAACTGCCTGTCTTAATACTCAGACAAAGGAGTTGCCATCCCTGCTGTTATACACTGGTCTCATGGTTAGACCCAGAAGGTGTGTCTACATGTGCTATTAATGCAAAGTAAAAAACTCTGATGCAGTTTGCACCGGAATTTATTACTCCCAAGTGCAGTGTTTGCATGAGTGACCGCAGCCTGTTGAGCTGGGGCAGAGCAGCCCCAATCAGTTGGGGGCCCTGAGGGTCAGCCTGTCAGCCTGGGGCTGCCCAGGCCTGGCTCAACGTGATGTGAAGGGGCTGGCTGGGGTGCTACTGTGCAAGGCTAGACAGAAAGCAGCCCCTCCATGGTAGCACCCTCATGACCCAGCCAGCCCTATCACTGTCTACATGTGCGTTTCACCACACATAACTATGCCACTGTGTTGGGCAGTACTATGCTACAGTGGAGTTGACTACCTAATAGCACTGCACGTGTAGATGATGACACTTTACTGTGGTGCTAATTAGTCTGTTCTGCAACAAAGTCTATTTATACCAGGATGGCTAAGTGGTTAAGGTGCTGGATTTAAGATCCAATGGATGTGTGTTTATGTGGGTTCAAACCCCACTACTGGTAGCTGCTGTTTTAGATTGCTTCAGGCTAGACATAAGGAAAATGTTTTTTTTTTTTACAAATTGAGTGTTGAGGGTTTGGAACAGGCTTCCCAGAGGTGGTACAGTCTTGTTGGGGTCATCTGATCCCAGCAGTCTTTCCTGGCCAAGTGCAAGGGGGCTGGACCCAATGATCTGTAAGGTCCCTTCCAGCCTCTAACAACTATGAAACTATGAAAGTGTCTTGTGTAGACACACCCAGAAAGTGGGAAAACTGGGTTTAATCTCCTTTTCTGACTGAAGGAATTCAAACCTTGGTGGTAGATGGGTCATATTTGACCTGGGGGGAAGTGGGCAGCGGAATCCCCCAGGGCTCGGTCCTTGGGCCCGCACTGTTCAATTTCTTTATCAGCGATTTGGATGACGGGGTGAGAAGCAACCTGTTCAAATTTGCTGATGATACCAAAATTTGGGGCAAGGTGGGCACGTTAGCAGGGAGGGAAAGACTGCAGAAAGGCCTGGATAGGTTGCAGGGGTGGACTAACAAAAACAGGATGCGTTTCAATACGGACAAGTGCAGGGTGCTGCACTTGGGCAGTAGTAACCAGCAGCACACTTATAAGATGGGAAACTCCCTTGAGAGCACAGAGGCCGAAAGGGATCTTGGAGTCATCATTGACTCCAAGATGAACATGGGCCGACAATGCGAGGTCACGGTCGGCAGGGCTAACCGGACCCTATCGTGCATCAACAGGTGCATCTCAAGTAGGGCCAAGGAGGTGATCC
>NW_005841963.1:3382001-3382874 GCF_000455745.1 Alligator sinensis
GAGTTAAACGGAGGTCCTCCGTCAGACTGAATCTCGTGAGGTGGTTGCCAGGTGGCAAATACCGCAGTCAAGGCAGCAATAACAGCAGTGGTGTTGCTCTTCCGTAAGGGAATGACCTGTAACTGTCTTGTTCCCAAATCGACAACAACTAGTCCTTTGTTTGGCGGTTTAGACCCTGGGAGGGGTCCTAGCAGATCTACCTGCCAAACTTTTCCTGCCTGAAACTGTGAAGAGTCGAAAGCTCTGATCTGATGTTTGGTTTTATGACATTTTTCTTTAGCACATATCTCACAAGCCTGAGCTACCTTTTCCCAATCGTGCCAAGCTCCGTATGAAGCCGGCTCTGTAATGGTTCGGGACCAACGCTGGTGGCAAACTCATGGTCCCGGGTGACCCCAGTTTTCGTGAAGCCACGCGAGAAACAGATTTATTTCAGGACCGGAGGTAGATGTGATAGGCAAGACTGTGTCAGTCCGGAGTGGATCTTCTAAAAGCTTATCAATGACCTGATGCACTGGATCAGCATCCGGACGGTGGGACTCAGCATGCTTGACTAACGGGAGGCGTACAAATCTAGTTAACATCTTCCAGATGTCTTGCCAATCATTCAAATTTTTGGTGGGAAAGGCTGTACCAGTAAGAATTCCATAAATGTATTGCGAATCAGTAGCGATGATTGGAACAGGAAGCGTATCGTCATGATATGCCAGACAATGCTCCAATACCTTTAGGAATCCTAACAGTTCACATTTTTGGGATGAATTATCATCTGGATCGGCTTGGAATATTTCCTTATCGTGACAAGCCTTGCAATAGTATCCATAGCCTCCTTCATGTTGGGAGGTTCCATCTGAGGCCATCCACGCTGGGGCA
>NW_005841963.1:3386503-3388582 GCF_000455745.1 Alligator sinensis
ATTTACATTCGAATGGCGGGAACTCTTTGCACCGTGCATTTCTGTGCTGCAAAGAAGAAATGCATCCTGCAAAGGAAACTGCAAATTGGTGGGAACTCTCTCCTACACGCGGGTTCTCAATTGCAGCAGAACACTCTGCCGTGCAAAGGAGCTCTCATGTGGCCAGGAAATTCCATAGTGCCGAGGCACCAAAATCACTGGGTCATGACATAACCAACAGGTGATGAGGCTGTTCAAGGTAGGAGAACTCCACTTCTATTGGAGATGTTCCACAGTTCAGTAAACTAAGACAAGAGGAAAAGAGGGGGAAGCATGTGCTCCTAGTAGCTTAATGCTGGGGGCATTTTCCTGGAAGTCAAGAGACCTGGGTTCTACATCATGCTCTTAAGACTGTTTCTATATCATATTTAGCATGTTTTGGATAAAACACAGAAACAGTTGCAGGAGCAGGGCACTCAGCAAGTAAGTGCCAGGATTTCTACTTACAAAGCTCATGCTGAATTTGCTTGGCCACACCTGCTCCTAGGCAAGGCCTTCTGTTTTCTCGAGCTCTGCTTTTAACCTATGAAACAAGAGCAACATGTGCTTTGCACTTTCACAATTTTTTTCCCCATCTGTGGTTTTCAGAGATGGGAAAAATAGGTAGCTCTATTTTAGAGTTGCAATAACTGAGGCAGATCCTTACGGGTTATGACATACAGAATCATTAGACAGGATTTAGCCATATCATAGAGGAAGTTTACAACAGAGCTAGAACTAGATTTTTCTGCTGAACAACCAGGCAAGCCGATACAGCATGACAACACGGGGGTGGGAGGAGGGCAGTGATCATGACAACAGGCCTAGACTCCACCTTTGTGGGGGAGCACCTCAGTAGCTAGCAGCTGGCATTACAGCAGCTGGTACTATCCTGTGCACCAAAGCAGAACAGGAGGCAGAGATGCCCTGTTATGTCTCTGGTACAGTGTAGTGCCGCTGAGACATAATACTTATAGTGGGAGTTCTTAGAAGTGACTCAACTGGTACCATTGGCTTACAGGCTTCTGGTGTCACAATTGTTTCCAGATTCCTTTTACTCAGTTTACATTTAGAAAATAGAAAATCTATCTTTTAACAGGAAATTCTCCCTGGAGATCTTAAGGTCAAGTAATTTCCCTTGTGTTCATCATCACCAGTAGTAAACAGTCCACAAGTTCATCTTCAATTACATCTGTGGTCAATGAGTTTAAATAGGCGTCACTAATTGCCTTCAAATGAATTATGATGATGTGAATGAGGTCATAATTTGGCTCTGGAATCAAAATTTAGTAAGCACTTCTGCTGTTGATCTGTGTGAAGGAAAAGAAGCCAGCTCGCTCTTAGTTGGGTTGCATCCTGAAAGCTATTATGAATGAAGATGAACTACTCCACAGATATAATGTTAGACCTACACCGAGGGACTATGTACATTAGACCATTTTTACTTACTTTTTCATAGTAGAATCCATGAACGACACGTGCCCCCGGCAGCAATGGGAGCACAGGGGCAGGAGTGCGATGGCAGTAAGCGGTAGCTCCTGCAGATGCAACTGGCACTGTCAGCGGTGGGCGGGGGCGGATGACCAGGAGTTGGCAACCACCCACAGATGCTGCCAGCAGCATCAGTGGTGGCAGCAGCGATCGTGGACCGCCCGCAGATGCCGCCAGGGGTGTTGGTGGCAGAGCAGCAAGCAGTGATTGCCCATAGGTGCCACCAACAGTGTTGGCAGCACATTTTTGTAGGGAATTCAGTGCCACACTCCAGGGGTGCACATGTGCCCGCGTGCACCCACTACTCGTCGCCCCTGGTAGAATCAGTCTTGAAACTCTTTTTCAGTAGTAACCTCTTTGTATGGGTCAACAGATATTTGAAAACTGGCATTTCATCTGGAAAAGGTTTTCATATTTGGAAATTAGAGTCGAATGGAAAGTAAAAACAAATCTGAAAAGTTTTAGGAATTTTTATGTGAAAACAAAATGAAAATTTTAATTTTATTTCAAAATGTTGATTCAAAAGAAACATTTTTCTTTCAGTAATTCTTATTAAATATATATATATAT
>NW_005841963.1:3388592-3388940 GCF_000455745.1 Alligator sinensis
GAAAATGGCTCTTTCCAAAGGAAATCTTTGGTTTCTTTTTTTTGGCAGGAGAGAGAACCACATTAGGTTTTTTTCAATCTTATATATTATCTGGTTTAGTACTTCTCATTTGAAAAACACCATGTATCTTATAAAGGTAGGTGGGGTGTGGTTGACATATTTTAACCAAGGCAAAACTAAATCACAGAGGATGTAAACAGTGTATTTGACTATGCATGGTAGGCAGCAAAAGTGCAGCTCAGAAATTCTGCTAAGACCCACTTTATTCTTGTCCCTAGGTACCTGAACTTTGTCAGGACTACTTCAGATCTTACTGCAATACTATGTGTGGGCAGCAGCTAAGAAGGT
>NW_005841963.1:3388971-3397712 GCF_000455745.1 Alligator sinensis
TGTTTGAATCTCAGCTACAAAACAGGGTATTTGTAGGACCTGGGGCAAGCTGTTCAAATCAGAATTGACCTTTTTTGTAAAATAGTGCTTTCACAACCTGGCTCAGTTCCCGTCTGAACAGATACCAGTTAGCTGTGTGTAAATCCAACCTCTGGATCTTACGTGCTACTAAGTTCCCTGGGTGTGGATGTTGGCTGGTCACTATTTTTAGGTCTGAGTCTTGGAGAACCCCACAGTCCAGCCGTTTTAGCCCTCATAACCAGGACTTCACCCTTCCTAAGTACCTGGTTCTTTTGGTGTGTGATAATGTACTAGTTTCCTAGTTCAGAATAGCACCCCTCTTTTGAAACAGCCCCTGTCCTCTTTACTGTGCACATCCTTTCTATAGGCTCCAGCCTCTCCTTTCTCAGCTGTTGTGTAAAAAGCAATTCATAATCAATCATCGTCCAAGCAGAAAATCTTTTGTGTCCCAAAAGATACAATACTGCTGTCCACTGTAGAAGTTGTCACTGGGTAAGCTGTAGATAGTAGCAGTGGAAAAGTTAGGAATTGAGTTTAGGATCTTTGAGCTCCAAATCTGATGTCCATTTCTCTACAGGTGGGACAGGATCATAGCAGTAAGGACAGTCCTTTATTAGTTTGTGGATTTCCCAAACCTATCTTTGACTTGTCAAATGGGCCAGAGTAGCATGGAGCATTTTGATGTGTGTCGTTTATGGCAACTAGTCCTGCACATAGTCTGATTTAGGTATTTATTTTTTTGTCTTATTTGCTTTAGATGCTGCTCTTCTCAACAAAGACTCAGAATGACTTACAAAGGGGAACAGAATAATTTATAAAACAGGAGAAATAAAAAGAGAACAAAACAACTTAAGAGGAAAACTAGAGTAATAGTATAAAACAGAAACTTCCTATCCAATATCCCAGCCTAGGTTTGTTTGCTAAATGCCTACCCAAAAAGGGACTTCATTTTGCACAGGGGAGGTAGAGGTTGGAAGTTGTTTCCCTTGGGTTCCTCAGAATCTTTTGGTGAGAGAGTTACTGTGTGATATGCAGATTGGGCAGGGGAAAAAACTTTCACCTTCCACCTCGCCTTTGCAAAATGAAGTTTCTTTTCTCCCTCTTTTCTACAATCTTTGAATTCTTCTCAGCCTGACGAAGGGTGTTTGGACCCAAAAGCTTGCAAAGGAAGATTTTTTTTTGCAGCTATTTAGTTGGTCTAATAAAAGATATCACTTCTAACCCAAGAGTTTTGTTTGTCTTTTTCTTAGAGCAACACAGCTACAATATATATACCCAAATAGGAAGGTCCTACAGTACTTTCAAGAGTCCCTGTGGTTCAGTGGTAGAATCCTTGCCTGCTGCATAGGGGACCCAGGTTCAAGTCCCAGCTGCTTGTATAAATACAATCATAAAGGCACCAAATGTCTGGACCCCGTCTGGTGTTTAGATTCTGTCTTGGTGGCCTACAGTAGGGATTGTAGAATCAGAAAAAAATAAATGCCTTAAACTTTGATCATTTGAGTTATAAGATGACATAACCGCTTTGTGGAGAATTGCTGGCTCTGTATAGTAGAACAGATAAGGGAAAGTGTTTGTTCTTTGTAACTCCTCTGCAACTGCTTCGCTCACTGCGGCCTTGAAGATAGCAAAAAGTACGTACAACTCTGATTTCCAGGTGCAAGAAGGAGGTTTGTGAACTAACCTTGCCTTCCCCATAAGTTCCCACCCTGATTACAGCAATGAAGTAATGTTATAGCTGCTTTTCATGCTAATTTCACTATATGATCACATGAGTAGTAAGTGACTGTTAAAAAGTATATAAGCCTCCTGATTTTGCTCATGGGGGAAACCCCTTCCAAGTGCTTGGGAAATCCATGTCACTTTGGAATCCCCCCTACAGCTGTAGTTTATTTTGAATAAAATCTTCTGCTGACCTGACCCAAAAGTATGCTGTGTGTGTTTCCACGACGGGATGGAAGGTCTAGGCAGCCTCTAAAATACTCCTGCCTAGGTATGTGCATTGAAGGTCTGGGTGCATACACTGTGATTTAGAAGAATCAATGGTTGCCAATCAGTGCTTTTGAAAAGTGCCCAGGTTAAGGCTCTGGCGGACCTCGAGAGGGTGGCAGAACCAGAGAAGCAACTGTTGAGAATGATCCACCAAGTAGATTTGGTACACTGATGGTACTTGCAAGTTATCGGCCATAGCAGAAGCACTCACGCTGCAGGCCTGTCAGATTCTAACAAATCTGTGAATTCTGCTAAATACCTGTCAACCATCTCAGACAGGACACGAGAAGAAAACAAAGCAACTCTCAGCTGACCTCAGGGATCTCAATGGGGCTTATGAGAGAAAGTGGTCTCCTAGATATTTAGGGCCCAGGCCATTTAGGGCCTTGTACATCAAACCACCTACCTGAAAAGCTACTGAGAGACACCGGAGCACTGGATTTATACCCAAGAGCAGTGGAGAATCATCCCCACATATGCTACAATGCATGTTCATAGAAATTTGTTAAATCAAAACATAAATTATCCAAGTTATGTTACGCAGTGTTCCTCAGTAAAGACTACTTCGATGGCATGCTGTATTTCAAATGTCATACTTCAGAGCTGTTAGTGTTTCTCTATAGGCTTGTCAAAAAGAAGCAGTGACACATTTTCTTCACTGTTCAAAATTATTACCAGAGGGAACCTTGATAAAACATTAAAAAAACAAAAACAAAAACACCCCCGAGGAGAGGCCAAGCATAGGAAATTTGATCCTCAGAGGGGAAAGTTTTAGAATATTATGAACATCTGTTATTAAGGCTTAGAATATGAATTGTTTCCTTGTTAGTATAAGCATGAACCTGTCCATGTTTAATGCAGTTTTAAGTTGCTGTTTCTCGTGGAGGTTTCAGCCAGGAAATGGTTAAATGCCTGGGATAAAGGAGTGCTAGTCAGCAGAGAAAGAAGGCAGATGGGCCCAGCCCTACAGCTTCGTTCCAGCTTGACTTGTTATTGGTCTTGCTGCTGCTGCTGCACTTAGTCATTCCAATCTAGGTGGAGCTCCCCCTCCTTCTATGTCTGTTCGGATTGAAAAGCTGCTCTTACACACACATGCAAGTGCATGCTTCCAGGAGCCTTTATAAAAACACCCTTCACCCCACGTTGCTGAATCAGTAGCAGAACAATCTCATCTTATTCATCCCTCCTCTTGTGAAGCTACTAACTGCCCCACAAGATGGTGAAGTATGGCCTTGACTACACAAGGTGCAGATGGATCTTACCTCTGCTCTTGGGTATAGGGGTCATCTTTGGCATCATTGGGCTGGCTGGCCAGGCCTGGCTGGAGTCAGCGAACTTGCCGTATTTACAACGAGCATCGTTATGGGAGACTTGTACGAGAGCTACCCAAAGTTCGCCGTGGAACTGTGTACCCCTCAACACATATGGTAAGTATTTGCGGAGGTCTCCCTATTCAGCCCTTTTAATCAGAGCTCCCAATAGTTGAAAGCTATTTTTAGGAGCATTTGGGGAAATAATAGAGCCTCCTGGAAAGCTCAGAAGAGGTCCATGCTGAGATAGACTAGAACAAGGATAATGCTTGTATGCTAAAAAAACAAAACCCAGAGGGAAAAGGGAAGTTTGCTTCATAGGGTTCAGTGGTGTATGTTCATGGTACAAAGATGCTTGTGGAAACAGCAGTGCAGAAAATCCTTAAAATATTAATTTTCTTTTTACTGTTTATTTTATATTAAAAAAAAAGAAATAACTAATAGCCTCTTCAGTAGAACCTTCTCTTTTGCAGAAATAAATAATGATTGCTAACCAAGTACATAAATCACTATGTAGCAAGTTGCATGGGGAAATGTGAGATATCAGCCCCTAATGCCAAGAGACAATTGGGAAGTAAAAAAGGAGATTATATGAAACAGAGAAGTCCACAGTAAATGTCAGACTGGAACATACTTCTCTAAAATATTTTGGTTGATGAAAGTATCTACTTGTGATGTGATTATGAAAGAGAATGTTAATACAAGATAGAATCTTTTCCTTCAGTTTTGACAGAAAATGGATTTAGATTGAAGTCATTTTGATTATTCAAGGTATAAAGTTCCTTTGGTTATGAAATGAATGAAATGGTCAGAATGAAATGGTAGGCTTTTACACCCACCTTTCATATGAAGAAATGTGCATGGACGGTGCAAAGCAGTGTAGAAACTGGGCTTCCAAAACCCTCACCAAAATTTATCACCCTTTCATCCTGCTCCAGGGTCCTTTGCAATGGCTGACCAGTAGCAATGAATAGCTAATGATTGCTGATTTACTCACCAAAACTAAGTTATACACTAGTAGAATTTTTCAAGCATATTTTCTATTTGCTGTTTTCTCTCTTTGGATACTGTCTCCCATATTTGTAAAACAAAAAAGACATCACTCCATAGGTCCTTTCCTTTCTATATAGGAAATATGGTCCTGTAAACACTTGGTACAAATATAAAAGGATGGTGCAGGACAATTTGTTTGAAATTTCAACTTCTTTCCTTTTGTCTCTTAGTTCTAGTAAACCAATGGTAAAGATGCATGCAATCAATCTGAGAGAGGCCACAAATTCATGCATCAGATTTAAGCCCTGTGACAAAAATGTGGGGCCCATATTCTTAGTTCATAGAACCGCAGCTTTCTCATGTCTGTGTCTTCAACTAGTGAATCTTCCTTATGTTTGCACTTCTAATCATACGTAGTGAATTGCAATATTATGTCTAGCAGCTTCCTCCATGCTCTGGGTAAGAGAGAGAGGTCTGAATATATCTCTGAAAAGAAGAAATAGGAAAAAACATGCAAAGAGCTCTTAACCTAACAAAAAACTGAAATATTGGTTTGTTAGGTTTGGCTTCTATGGTCCTTAGTACGTACTGTCATTAAACTTCTTATACACCTATGGATAAGCCTCCCTCTCTTTGCCAGTTTCGTTTGGATAGGCCACCTTCAGAAGTCTCATTAGGGTGTTTCAGACAGCAGCAACAATTTGAAAATAAAATGGTTTGGTGTGCACTGAGTGGGAAAGTATGTAGCAGCAGGGAACACTAATGGTGGCATTGCTGAATGCACCCACTGTTTACAACTATGTAGATAAATGATATGGTTCAGTAAATGATCACTGCACACAAATGGCTTTACTTCAAAATTGTTACTTTCTTAAACACCTTAATCGTTTGCTAAAAACATCAGTGCAATGCTCACCAGCTCAGTAACTACTGTGCGTTAATGAACAAGTAGACATGCCCAACGTTACTTAAATCAATGAAAATTTAGGCCTAAATGATTCTCCTGAGATTTCACAGAACACCTTTGGCCAAGCTATGTACCAAAACCTAGGATGTTTGACTCCTCCAGGTTGGTGCCACTTCCTTTCTTTATACTGAGGTATGCTTTGGATCTGGATTGAATAATCAGACCATCAGAATGAACCAGCATGAAATGGGCCCTTTAGAATAAACCACCACCACATCTTGAAAATAACTCTAACTGGAAACAAAACTGCTTTAGCTTCATAGTCCTCTGCCTGAATAAATACTAGTAGGTCCCATGCACTAGTAATAACCTGCTGTAATGAAAAAATTAAGTAACCTTTGCCATTTGTTTTCAGTGCCACACAGTACTTGATAAACCATAATCCACAGGGTGATCACTGATTATATTCACCCCTTTGATAACCATACAGACATTAGAAAAAGCACTGTAGTTTGTAGGGGTAGGAAGTATTTTGATATTTTTCTTGAGAACTGAAATCTTTGTTTCTTTCCCATTGTGCAGTTCCCAATTTCCCTCTTATGGGCTTGTTTCCCAGCTTTTCTCCCTCACCCTTAATTCTCAGAAGTCTCTTTTGAAACTGGGTTGCTATAATGGGATTGCCCTTACTGATGGGTAAGAAGTGTTTAGCACTGAGAGTCTGCTGCCCACTGCCAGTGAAGTTTATCAACATCATTGGGACAATGACTATATTTTACCCCCAGTATCATTCAGTCTAATGATCAAAACCCTGCATGGTATTCAGTGAAATAAACAAATTCAAATCAAATTCCCCAGTAGCAAAGTCTGTGTTTACCCTGAATCTCAGCCTTTTTTGGCTTATTTTATATAAATCATAGGTTGCCTAAGAAAAAGCTAACATCCTTAAGAAACAAATCTCACTGCAAGAGAATGAACTTTACCCATTAAGCTGGCTGCTGCAATGGAGTTTGTAATTTCTTAGGAGCTGGCTGACAGAGCTGGTGGAATTTACAGCTGCATAAGGAACACAAAAGAGGCTTATACTCTTGGAACTTAAACCATTAAAGGGACAGACCTTACAAACTCTCCTGGGGCAGCTATGTTCAAGAAGAGCTCCAGAATGTCCTAGATTTGGGGAAAATATTGGAAACAGAGTCCAGGGAGTGTATAAACTTTACAATGTCCCTGAAGAGTTCATATATTCTAATTAACTGATTGGCCTTACCAAAGATACTTTATTACTTTACTTGCAATTGAAGAAAAATGAATAAAATACATATTGCATTTTTAGACTCTGAAACAAGTAATTTGAAATAGACTTTTTGGAACATCTCTTTTGTGTACCAGACAGCATTCAAGAAAAGAAAATCTCTTGCTCTAGGACACCTAAATGTCCGAAGACAAGGTCTTTCCATCAAAAAAGTTTAGTATGGAGGGTTAAGAAAGCATTGTAAAATTTGAAGGTCAACTTGAGCTCCATAATAAAAATAAGGTTTAGACAACATAAAGATATCAAAGCAATAATACACGTGCATGGTGACATGTCATAGAAAAAGGCAGAAAGATGATATTTACAATACTGAATGTCAAAGTGAACACATAGATGTTACATTTATCATTTGTATGGTGCCTTAATTGAATGTGTGGCATGCTCTCACACTGAGGCTATGTGATGCAGATGCCTGATAATTAGCTAATTGTCAGACACAGCTTTGGACAGTTCCACTTCTGGAACCGGCGATGGACTGGGGACAGCTTTGGGTTTGGTATAGAGCCACCCCCTACCCAATCTTCAAGATAGGGCTGGGGGCAACTCCCCTGCAGTGTCATTGGGGTCAGAGGAATGTTATGCTCCATTCTAAAAATCACAGCTCTGTGTCTGGTATGGCAGGAGGCACAATGGTTGGGACAGGGAATAAAATTCCTCTGATTCCAGTGACACAGTTGTTTTAACAAGCACCAGGGGATATAGAACCATAGAAAAGCAGAGCTGGAATCTAGTCAAACCCCTGCTCAAGGCAGGATCGACCCTGACTTAATAAGCCCATTCAAATGCCTGTCTAACCTGTTCTTAAAAAATTCCAATGATGGAGATTTCATACCCTTCCTAGGTAGCCTGTTCCAATGCTTAATCTCCCTCATAATGAGAAAGTTCTTTGTAATATCCAGCCTAAGTTTCACTTACTATTTAGGACAATTACTCCTTATCCCATCCTTACAGCCACAAGAAATAATCTTCACCCTGTGTATAACCACCCTTCAGGTATAACAGATCCACCATCAGTTTTCTCTTCTCCAGACTTTTCCAGTTCTTTCATAAGTCAAGTTTCCAAGGCCTCTAATAATTTTTGCCACTCTCCACTGAACTCTTTCTAATTTGTCCACGTTTCTTGAAGTGTGGGGCCCAGATGTGGACACTACTTCAGAGGAGGCCTCACCAATGCTCAATAGAGCTGATGAATCACTTCCCTTGTTTTACAAGAGAAAATCTTAGCCAGCTATTGGCTTTTTCTTTTCAATAAGAGCACACTGTTGGCTCATATTCAGCTTACAATCTACTCTGATCCCTCTGTCCTCTGCAGTACTGCAGCCTAGCCAGTCATTCCCCAGTCCATATATGTTATGTGATCATTCTGTCCTACTGCAACAGCAAACTCTTTGTGAAGCTGATACAAGATCTCTTTGATTGTTTGGCTTGTTGGCTCCAGGAGCTCTCAGAACTAGGTGTGCCTCAGAAAGTCTGAAATATTTTAAAATATTTAATGTATTGTGCCTCAGGCTATGGAGATGTTTCAACATGTTCTCTCCCTGGTGCTAGAAAATTATTGCTCCTACTTTGTTAATCTGAATCTGGTGCCTTTAAAATGAAGGAAAAATCAATACACCCGTTCCATCAAACCTTTTTCTTATGCCTTTTCCTACGTGCCTCCCATGTGCAAGACATCCATCACTTGTCCTATGCACAGGACAAATGCAGATTTGGGGCTCTTTGCTCAGGTCTAAATTTAGTATGAAATATTAGGTTTATTTTCATAGTGGAAATACAAAAATCTGTTACAGAACTTTTTCTATACCAAACAGAATTTCAATATTTGCTGTGCTTCATACATTACAACCAATATTTGACTCTTGCCCTGTTCTACACTGTGCAGAAGACTGCTTGTCTGCATATGTCAGTAGCTGAGAAAGATACTTTTCTCATCTAGGAATTCCTCTTTCATAGGCGATGCATAGGTGGGGCATGGGGGAGCACGTGCTCCCCCTGAGATTGACTGCTGCTGGCTATGGAGTGGGAGGAGATGGCTAGTGCCCCCCCGAGAATGTGGGGGTGCCAAGAGAAGCGCCGGTGGTGCTTCTGGGTTTGCCAGCAGCACTTCTGGTTTGCTGCCGGTACTTCCGGACCCCCCCACCCCACCACCCCGGTTGGCAATCGGCCACTGGTGCCCCCCCCGAATCAGGAGGCACCAGTCGCCCATGAT
>NW_005841964.1:0-2822 GCF_000455745.1 Alligator sinensis
AATCAAAATGAAATGAAAGGCTTTGAAACAAAACAGGGTACTCAAAAAGTTTTGAAACATCTTGAGGTTTTGAAACCAGGCTTGCTTGTAGCTAAACAGAAACGAAGGAGCTGGAAGGACTGTTCTGATATTGACGTCTAGCTCCCAGTTCGATTCCTTAGCTCTCTGACTGCTTCCCCCAGCTCTCTGATCATTTCCCCAGCTCTTTCCAGGGGGCACAGGTCCCTGATCTGCATGCAGGGTTGCAGTAGTCTAGTGCTGCAGGCTGGGGCCAGCGGCAGCCACTTGGTGCAGCCCATGCTAAACACCAGGAAGACTGCGGTGATGCCACTGGCCCCAGCCTGCAGTGGCATCCTGCAGAAACCCAGTGCATGGATTGGGGGCCCACACCCCCAAGGAAGAGCTGGGGAAATGATCAGAGAGCTGGGGAATCAAACGGGGCTGGGGAATTGAACCGGGAGCTGGAGAATCAAGCCAGGGGCTGTAGGAATGTGCAGGTCCCTGAACATTTTCCTAGTTCCCAGTTCGATTCCCCAGTTCTCTGATTGCTTCCCCCAGCTCTTCCAGGGGGGGCAGATGATGCGGGATGACAGCAGGCTGCTGCTGACAGCTGGGGATGGTGGCAGTTCTGGGCTATTTTCCCAGCTGGCAGCAGCAGCCTGCTGTCATCCCGCATCATCTGCCCCCCCTGGAAGAGCTGGGGGAATGATCAGAGAGCTGGGAATCGAACCGGGAGCTCCATCTGATACATGGAGCCACCCCAGCTCTCAGACAGAGCACAACACCCTGCCAATCTGTGCTACACCCATACAGTGGTGCAGGTGCTGCACGGGTGCCAGGCAGGGGGAGGGGAGGAGATCCCCACTGCCCTGCACTGAATGGTGAGGGTGGGGCTCTGCCAAAAGTGCCCTGATTTAAAAAAAATGTGAATTTTCAGACTTAAAAAAAATAACCCAAAATGGACATTTTTTCTGCGCTTAAAATGAAACACCACTTATGTATATATAAGTTGCCCAGGACAGGGTACTGTTTTGCAGCCCATGCCTCTGCCAGTCAGGGTATAGGGTTGAGGCAGCTGCCCTGGAGACAGGACAGCAATGCTCTGCCCCTCAGAGCTCAGTTCTGACCCCTGTGCCTTCTGTCATCCAAAGTCTGGCATCTGGGGTAGCCTGGAGCTCCCCCTGGCTGCTGTAGGGAGGCAGAGTAGAGCAGGAGTAGCCCTGCACTGAACTGCTCCCACTGGGAGCAAATTTGCTTCTCATGGGTGCACACATAGGTGGTAGAAGGCCAAAGCTAACAGGGCTTAGCCCACAGGGCAGCCCAGGTGCAGGCTCTGGGCAGCTGCAGCGGGGAGGAAGGGGTGTGACCATGCAGCTGCAGCCTGCAGCAGCCTGGTGGCATGCAGAACACTGCCCACCGCAGCAGGCAAGTCTGGGAAGGGTAAGAGGCATGAGGTGGGGGAAGATTGAGGCCTCTACAGTGAAGGTGGGAGTGGGGCAGAGGCAGGGATGAATGGGGCCCTGGGGCCAGGTCACAGGACACTTGGAGCTGTGGGTGGCTCTTCCAGAGGCGCAGGGGAAGGGGGACTCCCAACACTGTGTACACCCCAGTGGAGGCAGGCTGCTGCAGGGGTGGAAGTGGGTTGCCGCTGTGGGATGGGCTCTGTGCCCTGCTGCTGCTGCCCAGGAGTGGTACGACAGTGTGTCTCTGCCTCCCACTGCGTTGCATCTCCTGCCCACCTGGCAGCAGCAGGAACATGGCATTGTGCCATTCCTGGGCAGCAGCAGTGGGGCATAGATCCCAGCCCGCAGTGGCAGCCCACCTCTGTGATGCCCCACGCATGAATTTAGGGGGCATGTGCCCCCCTGTGCCTCCTCTGGGGAGCGCGCCATGGCGGGAACTCCCCTACACCCCTCTGGATGAACCGTCTATGGATACAACTGTCTCACAACCTGCCCTGGGCCCTCATTCACCCATGCCTCTGCCCCACTCTCTTCCACAGTGTGGGGGCATTGATCTGCCCCCCCCCCCCATGTCCTTTCCCCATAACAGACTTACCCGCTTAGGGAAAGTGTGTGTGTTTGTGTGTGCATGCGCACATTCAGCCCTCCAAATAATATTTTCTCCCTCCACCTATAGGTGCATGTGTAGATGTACTCCTTGGAAAAGCTTACTGCATCTTATATTACTGCACAGTAAGCTTAAAGCACATTAATTTCATAGATTTCATAGACATCAGGGCTGGAAGGGACCTCGGAAGATCATCGAGTCCAGCCCCCCGCCCAAAGGGCAGGAAGTCAGCTGGGGTCATAGGATCCCAGCAAGATAAGCATCCAGTTTCATCTTGAAGGTGTTCAATGAAGGCGCTTGAACAACCTCCGGTGGCAGGCTGTTCCAGACCTTGGGGGCTCAGACAGTAAAGAAATTCTTCCAGCCTGAAATGATCTTGAAGTAGTTTGTGACCATTCGACCTCGTCATCCCTTGGGGCGCTCTGGTGAACAAACGTTCCCCCAGATACTGGTGGTCACCCCTGATAAACTTGTAGGTGGCCATCAGATCACCCCTGAGCCTGCGCTTTTTCAGGCTAAAGAGCCCCAGGGCTCTCAGCCTGTCATCGTAGGGTCTGCTTCCCTGACCTCTGATCATGCGCGTGGCTCTTCTCTGGACTCTCTCAAGCTTCTCCACATCCTTTTTGAATTGTGGAGCCCAAAACTGGACACAGTACTCCAGCTGCGGCCTCACTAAGGCCGAGTACAGGGGGAGAATGACGTCCCGGGATTGCCTTGAGAAGCATCTATGGATGCAAGCCAGCATTTTGGTC
>NW_005841964.1:3758-8266 GCF_000455745.1 Alligator sinensis
TCCAATGTTGCCCCTGCTTTTCCTCCGGCTCCCCACATATCTGAAAAAGGACTTTTTATTGTCCTTGATGCTCAAAGCTAGCTGGAGTTCAGTTGCAGCCTTGGCTTTCCTGCTAGGCCTTTGTAGGCCTTTCTTTTTAGCCTCAGGAGGTCTGCTAGGTCCCTGGAGAGCCAGGGGGGCTGCTGTGCCCTCTTGCTGCCTTTCCTCCGAGATGGAATAGACTTAGTTTGTGCATTGAGGATCGCTCCCTTGAGGAGCAACCACTCTTCTTGAACTCCCCTCTCCCTGTGGTCACGGTCCCTTAATAGCACATGTAGATGTGCCCATCAGTTACTAAAACAAAGTCTCAAATAGAATCAGCTCTTGCTGACTCAGTGACTATTTGGTGACAAAAATCTGTCAGCTGTCACATCTAGGGCTATCTGAGTCTTAACATTACCACTAACATATTGTCTCCATAAGCTGCTGCTTGCAACCCAGCCCCTACTGCAGGCTGCAAATCTATGCACCCAATGACAATCATCAGTTGCTATGGCAGAAATAGGGACTGAAGCAGGCAGTAAGACTGTGGGGACACCTCCTCTGCTGCCGCAGATGGAGCATGCTATATCCTGGATCCAGGATGTCCACAGGCCAGATCCTGCAGCCCACAGTAAGGGTGCGGTTGTGAGCAGCAGCTCATGGCAGCAAAACCTTACTGACTCTTGTAGCAGAAGATAGTAAAAGGAACAAAAAAGCAGAAAGAAAATATTCATATTGCTGAAAGGATTAGTCAAACAGGCGGTGAAGTTTATAAAGAAATCCAACTAGGGATCAGGGCATAGTCAGTGAGAACTGTCATATGTATACATGGACCATAGTTTCCCGACCCCTTCTCTACTATTCCCTTATCCATTACTGTATCCTTGTCTACCTACTTTCCTCTTTCTGTAATTAGACATAGAGATATAAAGTACCGTAAGTCTTTCCCATAATCCTTATTTAATAATCCAATATTTTCCACATCAGTTATCAGAGGTGTGTCTTAAAAAACTAGCATGTCACTAATGAAATATCACATATATATAGTGGTGTTTCATTTTAATCATGGAAAAATACGGATGTTGATTTACTTTTTTATATCCAAAAATTGGGGATTTTTTTATTAGAGAAAATCAAGATCCCTGGTGTAAGCAACCTATTGTTTTAATAGTGTGTTCACATAGATCTGCCTCTTCCATCAGATACCTACTCAGGTATAATGTGCAGTCTGAAATTTCTGTATCTAGTCAGCTGTTTTGTCTCCATTTTTCATGTCACTTCTACTGCTACCTCAAAAACTGTCATTGTTCATTTTTTCTAATCCTTACAATTAGAACAAAAGGACATACTTCCCTCCCAGAAAACTTACATGCAAACATGTCCTACAAACTCACATGGTTTCTGTTCTCTCTTTGATGATGTCTTTGGTCTGTGTTTCTGTGTAATCCACTTGACATAACTTACCTTTATGTTACCTTTCCTCTCTTATGTTACCAAAGACCCAAGAACCCATGGGAAGCTATTTTAATGTGTATGTTTTAATGTTTATATAGAGAAGTAGCTTGAAAATCTTGCTCCTGCTCTACTTCTTTGAGATTATAGGATACTATTTAGGAATATGTTGTGCTTTGTTGACACTACTCTGCCCATTATTGAGAATCATTTAAATATAGATATGGAAGATATGCATTAGTGTCTTGTAGTGGATGAAGAGCAGGCTATCCCTAGAGCCACAACTTAGTCCTAACCCATAAAATATTAACACGAATGATTTGACAAATAGATATAACATCTGGGAGTTACAGTTATCTCTTGTGTTATTCAAATGCGTTCAAAAGTCCCACCAATAAAGCATTTGGCCTCAGGTATATTCAGAATGCAATGGTGACTCAGTCTCAAGTCATTTATAAATATTGCATCTATATTGAGATAACTAGTGACAATAAATCTTTTCTTGGTTGCATGGAAGAGGTTTCACAACATCAGAAGGATTGTCTGCTTGTTTGTTGTTTCACTGCACTTTACTGATCTGGATTTATTAAATTTCCTTCTGTTCTTCTGGATTGGCAGAAGTTACAGAAATCAAAGAACAAGTAAAATATCTTTCCTTCTGGATGGTCTTGGACTGTGTTATGGTTCAAGAAAAGGAACAGAAGGAATGATTCCTTTTCCTACCCTTATGACTTAGCCCATGAATCCACATGATCTATACATACGTTTTTCTGTGCGCAAAATGAGGAAAATTATACTTAACAAAGCTGTGGAGTGTGCTTCATTAAAATTTCTCTGTAGATAAAAAACACCATAGAGATATAGAAGGTATTGGCCCGCAAGCATTTTCATCAGAACTGATCCTTTTTTATGAAAAAATCAAGGATGAGCAGGTTGAGAACATGACTTTAACCTTGCAGTGCCTGCATTTTTATTTTTTTTGTTCATGGATGGTTGTAAGATGACTTCTGGGACATTGTTAAACATGTGCTTTACTTTTATCTCTAATAATACCACATTCTGACTTGACATGTACAACACACAATCTTAAAAACATTTTAAAAGTATGTGTTCTGTTTTAGTACATTTTATGCCATTGGTGTGAATATACTAAGAGGCAGATGGTACTCCCAATAAGTTATTCATGAAGGATTTGCTTTGTATCAGCACTCGTTTGCTAGTCAGATCCTGTTAAAATCTTTTTTTCCCTCTTTCTTCTTGATGTAAGTGTCCAATGGGATAAAATTAATCTTCTCTACCATACGTATTAGCCTGCATAGATACAACAATGTGATATGCTCTCTAGATTTCTTTATTCTGAATAATTTTTATGAACTGATTTATCCTTTATATAATTTGTGATTCCATGAGCATATGGTAGCTTAACTCCTACAACTATTCAGTTTGCCTTATTTTAAAATGAATGGCAGTACTGTGATCATTAAAAAACTAATTGCAAATTCAAATAGATATTTGGAAATATCTTTTTCTTCAGATTTTTTATGAAATACAAATTTAAATCTCCAATCCTCCAGGCATCTTGCACAAGGAAATAATTATATGAAGTCAGTGAGATAAGGACTTATTTGCCTGCTGAGCCATATATCTCACCTGTATAGTGGACTTTGTAGAAAGTACAGTAGTTCAGAATAAGTCCATTTTCTTTTCAGAACTTGACTTTTTTACACTGAATGCTATCAAGGTTACTGTTAAATATGAATTGTATTGGTGGTAGATTTTATGATATAGACTCATCACTAGGGGCTATGGTTCAGTTAGAGTAGAAAGTGAAAATCAGTGGGTGTTTTTAAATCAGTTATTAATTTAGTAAGTACTCTAAGAAAACCTCAGGCTGTTAACTGAGTAAGACTGAGTTGTGAGGACCAGCTTATTGCATCTCGCTGGGTGCATCTACACATGCATTTACTGCACAGTAAGCAGTTTTTATTCTGGCATCTACACATACAGCCATTTCACCACACTACTGCTCTGTGTGGACTGACTTAGGGCTAAAGTTAGTCCCAAGACAGTCCATACACACAGTGTTACTGCACAGTAAGGCATCTACATGTGCATTACTTCACAGTAACTAATCAGGCATGATGCAGATATCAAATTTATGCCCAGATTGGCATAAGTCACCATAGTTACTGCACAGCTTGGGTGTGTGCATGTGTAGATGCATGCCCGCATGCACAGTAACTTTTGGTTACTTTGCAGTTACCTAAATTACTGTGCAGTAAATGTGCATGTGTAGATGCACCCGCGGAGAATCTGAAACTCTTTGCATGAGCTATACTAGCATGATGATCTTTGTCAAAAGTAGAGTTTAACTTACATGCCTACATAGCCACATAGAGAACTATATAAGCCTATAGCTTATTTGTCTGTAAGCCAACATAGTCATTATCCATTTTCAAGTGAAAATGATGTTTTCCTTTCAGCTGATGACACATATTTTATTTTTATTTAGAATGGCAGGTTTGAAGTTCAGTGCCAGCCTCCCTAATTAGGAGGCCTTGAAGATCTTAGCCTTGAGGTTGTTCAAGCAGAAAAAGTATTCACAAGCACAAACATATTTTATCTCCAGAACATGTATGCTTCTGTTGTATAACTGCACTTGGTTCTTATAGAGATGTACCCCTTTAGCTTCAGGCAAACACTGTGAGTAGCATTTGTATTCAAGACAATGGACACCCATCAGTGTAAATTCCTGCCTTCTATGCAAGGTGCATCTTTTGATCTTTTCAGAAAGAGCTGGAAAATTGGTTGGTATTTGCAAGACTTTCAGCTGAGAAATGTCAATAATGCAGTCGTGTTGAGACCAGTACATGGAATTGGCTTTATGGAGTGGGGCCTGGTGATGGCTAGAGGTGCAAGCATGAAATGTGTATCTGTTGATTACATAGAATGAAGTTAAAGGGAAAGAATTGTACACAAGACTTGGGGTCAATAGACTGTATCGCAAAGACTCACTTGATATGGTAAATCAGCAG
>NW_005841964.1:8276-51521 GCF_000455745.1 Alligator sinensis
TACAGGTGTGCAGTTGTATGCTTTTCTGGAAAGCATTTCACACATCTGGCAATGTGAGTTTCAGAACACCAAAAAGAGTACAAAATATAAAGGAATTAAACATGCTTAGTGTTCTTTAGCAAATGTGAATAAATACATAAAATAATAATATATTTTTAGTGATGCTTTCTCTCTCTTTTTGTAGGTGTTTGCAATTCTGCAGTGTTTAATGTGCTTTGCTGCAGGTCACTTCTCCCCATCCATATTAGTTCCACAAATAATGGAAAATAATTACCCCATGTTTTTAATGACTATTATTCTGTTGTTATATGTATTCATTGTTAATCCATTAATATAAAAAAGATTAGTGGTCTTTTTTCTTGGTTTTTCCATATTTGCTTAAGCAAAAAGACTGTCTAATGAATGCATATATTTCTCTTTCCTCCTTCATGCACAATACTATTTTTAATGCTGCATTATTCAAAAGTTACATTTTTAATAATCCTGTAAAAATGTCAGGATGTTTATCGAGTATAAAGGCATAAAGTACAACATCACAGGTCTCAAAAATATTGTGATACCTCTCTAAAAGGCTTAATTTTAATACAGTATAAAAAGAGTTCAAAGAGAAAAAAAGAACATGCCAAAGGAAAAAGGGGAAGGGGGAAGTTAAGTAGAAAAAGAATATCAGTGCTGGTTCTTAAACTGACTTTATGACCATACCAGGGTTTCAAACTTGTCCCATTGTGGTCCTGGGGTAGGAGCCGACAGTCAGCTAAGTTTTGGCTCTAGCCTTGGGGAAGTTACATGGGGATCATTTTTGTGGTTGTTTTGCCATTTTATGGTGCCTTAAATTAGGTGTATGTGTAGCATATTGCCTTTTGTGTTCGGATACCTTGGCTACCTTAATTGCAGCAAAATATGTAATGTTTAGAGGAATTCTGAATCCCAGCAAACTTCCTAGGATATATATTTTTTACAGGTTATGACAACTGGTTTGACCTTAGTTTGGTCTTGAACTCCAAACAGTCCTAGAAATCCCATATTTCTTATGAAAATGTAGAGGATATGCCTATCTTTTGAAGTGCACAGGTTGAAAGAGAGCAGAAAATACCCCTAAAGCTGTATTGGTTGATTTTTTTTTTTAACTGATGGAGAAGCCTGTCATCAGCATTGACACTTTCCAACTTGATGCTAGTGATTGGGGGCTTTATTAGTTAATTAAATGTATGCAGATTACATGCACTGTTGCACATGATAGTAAAGAGAACACTGCCTGCTTCAGTGGATTTAAACTTACTTTGCAGAAATTATCAGATAATGCTACATTATTTGAATGTAATGCTTCTTCCAAATCTTCAACTCACTGTTGGTAGCAGCCTCCCACACGTACCTACAAATATAAGGGAGAATTCTTGCTCTGTGTGTGTGTGTGTGTGTGTAAGTTTCTAAAACTACTGTCTCAATAAGATAACTTTGAAACTGTAAATGAGGGTAAACTGACTGTTAGGTTTGAAGGACCAACAACTAGTTAGCTGTTTCAAATGCAACAAGTTCATTCAGGTCCTTCAACAGCTGGCCAAACATAAATTTTGAGACCACTAGATAGTTTCATTAGCAGGATAATAGTGGACTTAAGACTACTATGGATTCCCTTTTTAACAGGGGTTAAGTTGCTCCCTATCAGGAGGAGTCACGGTGTACAGAGAACTTGTTTCAGATAAGTAGCGTTGTTCCAGTAAAAAAACAAACAAAACAAAAGTGGTTATTTTCTGTGTGATGATTTTTAACACATGATGGCAAGTCTGTTTTGGAGAGGTTGAAGTTTTTTGCCTCATGTAATGCTGTACGTCAGGAAATAGGAAGAAGTCCACATCTTTTCCCATTCCTAGCCCTGTGCTTAACCCACTGAATTCAGTACTTGTCAGCCTTAGGGTTGTGATCTTAAGGTGTGTTTCACAGAAGATGCTATGGAGTTGCAGCCACAGAGGCGATACAGATATTCTTATAGGTGATCATTTGGACTTCCATGGAAATCAAAGCATGGGAAAGAAAGACTGTCACTCCCTCAAGCCACTGCTGTTGCCTGCCCTTCTGGGGTTTCTTTCCTACTTGAGATAAGAGTGCATCCTTCTGAGGTAGAACCAGCTCCCTTCTCTAGTGTTTGCAGTGCTTAACCAGACTTCACACTTTGCCTAAATCATGGTCCCCGTGCAGCTAAACAGGAATGGCAAGGAAGTACCACAGTAGGGCAGGAAGTGCTGGAGGTGAGAGCAAGCCTTCTCTTTCTTGTTTCCTAGAGTGTATTAACCTGTAAGTTTTTACTTAGTCCCTCCTATGAAGTACTCTGTCTACCTTTCTATGCAGCTTCAGGAGCCGTTGTTTTCTTGCTATGTGGAACCCAGGATACAAATCATCGCCCTATATCTTTTTACTTAGCTTTTCTTAGCACATACCCCCTATTTAGCACCATCCACATACATTTTTCTTTCCTTGGGCCAGAATCTCACAATGCTTCCCAATTACTAAGGATTGTAAATTGCCCAGAAGAACTGGAAATTGGGTTAATGGCAAGAAATAGGCTATAGCATTGCAGTTGCAGCGAAGGTTAAGAACTTCTGACTAGACTACAGGTAGTAAATACAAGTGATATGGCCATTTTGTTCTGAGTGATCATCAGGGATCTGGGTTTTCTGTTCACCATGGAAAAACACAGTAAAATATGGATTTTTCTCATTTTAAGGAGAAAAACAAGGACTTTCACTTTTTAAGGAGAAAAACACAGGTTTTCCCCTTTAAAGGAAAAAAAATCCATGAGACACAGCAGGTTTCCCCTTGTGGACTGGCACAGTTCCAGCCTGCAAGGTTGGAGGGAGCGAGAGGAGGGTGATGATCAGGCAGGGGACACATGCACATGCCAGCCAGGCAGCATGGAGAGCAACTTCTGCAGGTAAGTTGGGGTGGTGGGAGTGAATTGAGTCCCTCGTAGTGAGGGAAGGAGGGAGGGAGCTGTGCAGGGCTGGAGCTGCTGCCAAGTTGGGGTAGTATGTGGGGCTTGGGACCAGCCAGAATGCACAGCCACAGGGCCCAGCTGTGGAGCAGGGCAGAGCTGCACGCAGCTGGTTTGGAGGGTGGCAAGGGGACTGGTTCCCCACCACTGTACATACTTCCAGGGAGGTATGGGGGAGACAGGCCTCCCATATCTGTGCAAGGGGTGGGGATAGATGCAGCCTGTCCATTGCAAGCTCAGGACTCCCTGCCCTACTGCCCTCCCCTTGGGACCTCCATGTTCCAGCGGGTGGGACCAGGTGTGGCGGGGCAGAGCAGGGTGGGGAAGCTCAGTGCCACCACTGGGAGCCCCCCACTGTCATGGTGGGACACCCCATGGCTGCCCGGCAGCAGCAGGGATAGTGACACGGAGCTGTATCCCCTGCTGATGCCAGGTGGGCAGGGGGCATCTTGCCATGGTGGTGCAGGGCTCCCAGTGGTGGCACCAAGCTTCCCTGCCCCATCCTGCCACGCCATGCTGTCTCCCACCTGCTGGGCCACTGAGGCCCTGTGGGGAGGGCAGCAGGGTGGGGATCCCTGACCCTGCAGCTGCCAGCCTGAATCTGTCCCCCTACCCCATGGTCTCTAGTACAGCAGTGCTGCCCATGTGGGAGAGGGAGCCAGGAGCTGGGCTCCACCGTTTGCTTCCTTCTTGGGCTGCAGCAGCTGCTGCCTCCCATGAGTGGCAGCCAGGGGTCAGGAGCTGTTGGGGGTGGACAGGGTTCTGCAGGGGCTTGTGGGTTGTCAGTAAGGGGCACCCACAGGGTTAGGGGGCTGTGGGTGGGGAGTGAGGGGTGCCAGCAGGGCTGGGGGGTCTATGGCTTGGAAGTGAGGAGCAATGGCATAGCCAGGGCACCGGCATACTAGGGCTGCTTAGTGGGGCAGGGGTGCAGTCACAGGTGGACCTACATCCTGGTGAGCAAAGGGGACAGGTGGATCTCTGATTTGCCATAATAAAAAAACACAAAATCAAGTGTCAAAATGTATAGGAATTTAGAATGTATTTTATTATAGTGATTGAGGCACTGGTAGGCTTCCAAATTGCTCAAATATTATAAATAAATCAATAAAACATTGTGTTCAACTGATACCTATATATATAGTGGAGTTTGCTATTAATTGCAGAAAAACCCAAGTTTGGGGGTTTTTAATCAGAGAATTTGCAGGGTTTTTATTAGAGAACTTGTGGTTTTTAAACGGAGAAAACCAGGATCCCTGATGATCATGCAAAGATTTGTGGAAAGGTAAGACTGCTACCCTTGTGCCTTATTTCATAAACTTTTTAGGATCATACTTGCAGCTAGCATTTCTTCAGTTTGCAGGACTACTCCTGCTTCCACTGAAATATACTGGAGTTTTCTCACTGGTGGTAGATCTGAGCCTAGTATGCCAAAAATGACAGAAGTATGAAAAGCACCAAATTAGCACTATGGAAGTGTTCTCTTATTATAACATCAGGAATGGTAAAATTTTCATTATGTTACTTGCATCCAACCTTCTTCTAATCATACATGGGAAAATCTTAATCCATTATGTGCACTCCAGTAGTGCACTCCATCACTCTTGTGTACTTCTAGGTGGTGAGTTCAAGTATCACCCAAGGCCTGGCCAGCACCTTCAGTGTCCTGTGCAGTGCTGAGAGGAGGATTATGTTGACCACAGGATTGCTAGGCCAGGGAGAGCAGAGAGAATCTTATTTGTTCCAGGTCTCTGTATTCTGGGGCCAGGTGCTAGTGCTAAGGCTATGCCTGCTGTATGGACTCAGGCTGCTGCAGCTGAGAGACAGGTTTACTAAACACTGGTTTCAGTAGCACTGCAGTGCAAGCCCTGGTGCCCCACTTCTTCACCCCATATATGCTGCTGGGCATGAGGCTGTGCTTCCTATGGCAAAAACTCTCTGAGGGTGGTGCCATCTTACTTGCCCCTCCACTCCCTGATACACTACTGGGCAAGGGGTTATGCCTGCCCAGCTACTATAGCTAGGTGGCACAGGGCCACCCCTGCCACGACAAAAACCCTGGTGAGGGCTTCATTCTGGTACCTCCCCGCAGGTCAGCACCCACGGATGATGCTCAGACCGCTTCCCACCCCTGAGTTACACTACTGAGTGTCACTTCAAGCACTGTTTTTTTCTGCCCTTGTGTGAGGGCTCCAGACAGATCTATGGTCAGATCCAGGAAATGGCAGTTCTTAGGTTCCTATGTATACTTTAAATGTATTTTATATATAGAAATAGGAACTGTTTGAGAAATAATTAAGGAACAGTCAGATGCAAATATAAGATTTGCTCCTTATGAAAGACAAGGCAAACACCTGAAACTACAGTTGGCCTGTTAAAGGCTATTTAGCTGTTTCATCCAAATGAGTAATTTAACAATAAATTTAGCTCCTCCATCTGCTCGTGAAACACATACAATGTGGAAATTTTTCCTTGATTGTTTCAGAAAATGTTTGCCATTATTTCTATTAACTTGCTTGACTGAAAGAAATTACTTCTTTACAAAGTTGATCTTCAGTATCAACATAGCTGTTTGAGCTATATTGATTAGTTAACAGTAAGATAAATTGCATAGTGCTGTTTCTTTCCCTATCTAAAAGTGCTTGTACATCCTTGCATGAATATACAAAGATGTAGCTTCAAAATTTAGTTTTCTTGAGCTTTCATGTAAATAAAACTCCATCAA
This sequence comes from Alligator sinensis, assembly GCF_000455745.1. Classification (NCBI taxonomy): domain Eukaryota; kingdom Metazoa; phylum Chordata; order Crocodylia; family Alligatoridae; genus Alligator; species Alligator sinensis. Next base: position 13,988 of record NW_005841964.1, read on the forward strand.
GCCAACATCCATGGGAAGCAAATTCTAACAGGTAAAATTAATTCATTCAAGACTTTGAAGAAAATATATTGTGTTTTTCATTTATCTCTATGACTACAACCAGAAAACTAGACTTGCAGCTGAATGTTAATGAGAACAGGCAATAACCATATTTTCTGATCTGTTATATGAGGATAAATTGAGGTGAGTTGAACAGTCACTCCAAATAGCCCATAAAGTGTACTTCAGCCTTTTTTCATTTCAGAGATGACAGCAAAATATAATCCTATTTTAGTCACCAATCTTGCTGGGTTGTCTTTATATATTTAAAATCACAAAATCTGAGCCTCAAAATAATTTAACCTGTTGGTATCATTTCAAATGCCAACTAAAGTTTAACCCATGTTATCTGCCCAAAATGACAGCTTGAAATTTAAAATTATGCTACAAATGTTCTAATAGTATCTTTGTTAATGTTGTGAAATTATTAAAATGTAAAGAGAACAGTATTTCAAACAAGCTGTTTACTACCTTGCCTTATACAGTGGAACCGACTTAGAATGTCATTTTTAAATATTAACAACACTCATGGAGATTTCTTTCTTGCTCTGGGCCATCTCCATATCAAGCAAGAAACTAAATTTCAATTCTGCTTAAATGTATACATTAATTTGTCCTTCAGTTGTGCACAAAGCTTCACTCGAGTGACTTTAAAAATTGTTGCAAGCATGGTACATTGTAGAAGTTGTTGCTCCACAAAGTTGTCATCTTATTGACATGTGCATCCCTTTTCATTTACATCTTTATTATACACCCAGAGTTTTCTTGTCCTCTAATATTCTAGATAAAATGAAAGTTTTTTGTGTGATTGGTGACAAGAAAGCTCATGTGGAATATTTGGTATCGTAAAAAATATGGTACAAACATTCTTCACCTTTGGGAGCGCTATGTACTAGTCTGCACATTAGAAGTGGTTAGCTAGTAATGCTTCACAGCTGAATACTCCTCCATCATAAATATAAGCTTGCTGTCAACATTTTTACTTGACGCAATTACTTTTTGGTTTTTTTCTCGGCAAAGCAGAACTGTAACACAGCCTGATAAGATGACCCCTTTCTGACTAATTGGAAAACATGCTTGAGAAGTACTGTAGCGTGCATTCAGCCAGGAAAAAGAACATCAGACTACAAGTGAATATGAGTTATGCTAAATTGATTTAAACTGCCAAACATGTTTAGCCTAGATTCTGACGTATACCTTTAATAGACTTAATTATGTCTCAGTAAGCTGTGTCTCAATAAGTTCCTTCTACAAAGCCCTCATTTAGATTTCCCTAGCTTTCTTAGATCTCTCCTAAATAAAATAAATACAACTTGACAATATTACAGGTGGATTGTTTATTGGTTTTGTTTAAGGAAGAGCGATTTAAATGGATAGCTCCACACTAAGCTTTTAAAGCTACAAAAAAAAGCTACAAAACTTTTTGTAGAAAAATCCCAATCCAGGAATTTTCATGAAATGGGTAAAAAGCATGCAGCTTCAGATCACTTTAGTTTTAGCCTTTAGCCTCAAAACTAAATTGCCTCATGTGCGGGCCGGGCGCGAGCCGGGCCCTTTTTTGTGCTCTGCGCGGGCTGTGGCCAGCAGCCCGGGCACGCGGGGTCGGAGAGAGGGCGCATCAAGCTAGAATTAGGCACGGACTCATAGCGGTAGATTTAAAGATTGTTTACTTACACCAAAGATGGTCATGGTGTAGGCTGGAAAACTTGCTTGAATTGTGGTTACAGACAAAAACAACACGAACGATCACGTGGAGTTTGCTAGGCTTCACGGAAACAGAGCTCCGGATGCTCTGGACAAGCGCGCCACCGAAATAGAAACTTCTTAGATACGTCTTATAAAGAATTCCCGCTCGAAGACGGGAAGAGGTGGGCGATGGATCAGGTCACCAAACTCCTCTGAATCTCACACAGGGTTTCTATTACCCTGCATACGGCTAACAGGCCAATCGTTAGCCGCCACGTGGGAATAATTTAGAACTAGCCAATAACGGGGAACCAATTTGCATGTGGGTGGCAGGAACTCCTTTGCACCATGCATTTCTCTTGCAACTTGAGCAATGCACTCTGCAAAGGAAGCCACAAATTGGCGGGAAACTCTTCCTTGCACCGGGGTTCTCCTCTGCAGCAGAAAACTCCACCGTGCAACGAAGCTGCAATTTGGCGGGGATAATTCTAGTGCCGAAGCGCACACAAAATCATACCTTTGGATTATGACACCTCATAGCTAAATTTTGCCACTCAACTGAATCAGGTGCTACCATATTTGTCCTACCAGTTGTCTACCCAATAGCAAAAAGATTAATATCCTATTAAATGGTCAGAACAAGGACTTAAAGATCAAGCTTTCAGTGAAATGTTGATATTGTGGCTACACTTCACAAGGGATCTAAGTAGGGGTTATACATGAATGGAGCCTGGGGCTTCCACACCCTCTACCTTCTGTAGACTGAGCTAGTTGCATAGATGAGCTCCTCGTACTTCCCCCACTCCTCAGAAACAAAACAAAACAAATTATTTGTGTGCAGCCTTCCAGTTTCTTTCTGTTTCAGAGATTGCCTGCAATTCCCCACAATTTCAGCTCTTCCAGGGTGTTAGTGTGTCCCCATTTTTCCCTCTTCCTATATCAGGGTCCCCTCTTCTCTCCCACATTCCCAATGGCTGTGTGTCTTCCATAGCATCCATTCTACCTTAATTCATTACTGGGAACTCAAATCAGCAATTCTCTGAGTTCTCATTTCCTTCCTTCCCCACAATTTTAATGTGATTATTTCCCAATTCCACCTTGCCAGAGATTCTTTGGAGTTGATTTGAGACCAGCAGGCAGAGTGACGCCAAATTCAGTATAAGACCTTGGAAGCTCACTTACTGAAAGAATGGCTGAGCATGCTGAAAAGTGACTTGAATGCCCATTAAACTTATGATGGGTCCTTACCCCAAGCACATCACATTTTTCCACTCTGTCATTTGTTCTATGAATGTTATTTCTCTCTGTTTTATAAAATCTTGTGATACGTTTTAGATCTTTTCAGTTTTTTCAAGATGGTTTTCTTTCCCTTCTTTTTCTGTGTTATTATAAGCTGAGTACTAATCCATGCTCAGCCCCCAAACCAGTCTATATGCTCATATGGAAAGATACAGAATAAAACTGGAAGTTATGGGAAAGAGGCAATCCTTTAGGTTCTGGGTGGTCATTGAAGTTCTCTTGTCCCATGTGTGCTTAGTATCACTAAGAATTTCAAGGGCCTGAAGGAAAATGTCCTGTAGAATTTAACATGAGGGTAGGGCTGTGTTGATACTGTGATCTGGAGAATTTTGAAGGTTGCCCCTCTGAGCCTGTTGTATGCAGCCCATCCTTAAGGAATACATTAAACAAAAGCAACAAAAGTTTGCAGTGGACCTTTTCCTTTTTCCTTTTGTCCCCCTCCACTGAGAAAGTAACTTAGGTTTCAATTCTTGCATCGCTCTAGTCAGTGTTTCTTTCATTTTTGATTAAAGCACCTTATTCCTTATGTGATGTTATTTCTAGCCCTAAGAAAAAACAGCAACAAAAAACAACTACTCCACCCCCCCCCCCAAAAAAACCCCCAACAAGTCTCATTTTACAAATACAGAATGTAAAATATAGTAATACAGTCACCTATATAACAGTTTCTGAAAGGTCATGATAAAGAAATGGCAACAAACATGGAAATTTTATTTCCTTCTCATGCATAGGTTAGGTTGTTTTCAGAATAGTATCGTGAAAAATAATCTTCAGATGAAAACACAGTTAGGTCTGATAAAGAAATGGTAGGAAGTCTGTTTTGGATTGAGCAGGCAGAACAACAGAGAGTGTAGATTAAAACCACATGAAGCAGAAACCTATATAGGATGATAGGAACTGATCAAATACAGATTACTCAAAGCACAAACATAGAAATGCCTCCACTAAATGTATTCATGCACAAAGCAAGCACATCAGCATACATAGTGTTTTTCAACGTGTGTTTTTGCTCAGCATTTAGAGTTCCTTATCAAAGGCTTTTTCAAAGACCAATTATATTTTAAACTAAGAGCTCCAAGTATCTCTATTCAAGTAAAGAGGATTTTTATACCCCTCTTAAAAATGACTTTATTTAATGTGCTACTGAGAAGGATGTAGTGCAGTGATTTCCACTGACAGCTGTGAGTGATTACACTGAATTATTTTTTGTCAATATTCTTATTGGTTAATTGTTGTTAAAAAAATAATCACCCAGTCATCTCTCTCTCTCTCTCTCTCTCTGCCTAGAACCACATATTTTGAGCTCAGACATAATCTTTTAGTCACAAATAAGTATTAGTTCCTAATTTTGAAAATTATTGTATTTTTTCTTTAATAGGACAATTTTTAAATATTGTGGTTGGAAGAATAAACAAACAAAAGAAAGATAAAAACAAAAGAGAACAGCCCCCCCCACAAAAAGCAAAGGAGAAAAAAGGTATTGTTCTCCTCCTTTTATCTTAACTGCATGTAGTTTTTGTAGTTTTGTCCCTTGAATTCAAACTACTGTGACTATCTTCAAAGCAAATAAAGCATAGAATTCATCTTGTAAAGCAGCACGCTGACATGTGAGCAAAGATGTGTGTACAGAACGGCAGGCTGCTGCTGGCTAGCAGAAGCATTCCTGAAGGACACACCATACTGTGACTTGTGCTTGGATGCAATTCTGCTGTGACTAGACAGATGGGTGACTGCAAATGAAGTATCTTCCTATTCCCTCTGCGGCATATGCAGTAGTGTCCTTCCTTAGATGTTCTGTCATGGCATTGCACACAATTAGCTACAGAATATTATTTACCCTGCTGGATGCAAATCAACATCTTTCTGTAAAGTACAGTTGTGGAATAAACTTACCAAACAGTATCAAGGCTTCAGTTTCACACAAACTCTGCTTGCAAATGTCAGTGATTTGGTTTCTCACCAGTGGAGATCAATGGGAAGAGTGGGGTGGATAATAAGTAGACAGGCTTATATTTACTTGTAATGAACCACAAGTTAATGTGTCTGTCTCTTCTTGCCCATTTGAATGCAAAGGAGCAAATTTCACTTTGTAATGAACTATATACATTGACATACAATCTCACTGATGCATCAATCTCTCCTGAATCTTAGCCTCCAGATGTAATAGCTTCACAGTGGTGATTGTATATCACTGTGGCTAAACTCCAGTAGAGGTAGAAACTAATCAGAGGTAGAATCTACTCTTATGTTTTTTTTATACATAAGGGGAAAAAAAGAAATGTGACTGCTGCTAAATTTAATATTTTAAACGCTGTAGGTGTTCAACTTGAAGGATTTCCCTGAATTCACTGTAATCTGAGTTATATCAACAGGTGTCCATATATCTATTATGATCACAGAGCTTGCTGGATGGATTGTTTAAATTAAATAATGGAGTGATTTGATTAAATACTTTAATTCAGTGTTTGTGTAAAAAGAAAGACCTCACTTATGGCAAGGATCAGTGGCAGGATATGCAACAATATTTAGTGTTTTAGTTCTGTTTGGTTGCGTTAATAGGTTTTCATAGCAAAACAAGGCTGTGATTTAGACAGCTGCCCAGCACCTGGTATTCCACTGGATTGTGAATCGTATATACTCACTGTCCTTTAAGGTTAGTCCCTAACTTGGGACTCAAATTGCTGGGCAGTAATGTGGTTGAAAAAAGTATTGTAAAACTCCAAACATGCTTTAATAAAAACTTTTAAATCCAAGAAATGATCAAAAAGTAATGTTATGTAGTTGCACTTCCAGTGTGATTTATGTAATGTCACAGTAGAATTAATTCCAGTTGTTATGCCAATTTTGACATATGCAGATGGCCACATTCAGCGTGTTGAGTAGGAAAAGCTGTATACAAAATTAACACATGATTGTTTTATGTTGCAACTCACTGTCCTACTTGAATAGTAAATCAAAACCACTGCAAATGTATTGCTACAAAAAAAAGGGGAATGTTACCACACAGAATGAGTCATATGTAGGAATCCTGGTTTTCTCCGATTTAAAAAAATCCTCAATTTTCAGATTTAAAAAAGTTACCCAACATCTATATTTTCCCATGATTAAAATGAAAAACCACTAGATATAGATATATTAGTGGTGTTTCATTTTGACCGTGGAAAAATGTGGATTTTGAGTAACTTTTTTAAATCTGAAAATTGAGGATGTTTTTAATCAGAGAAAACCAGGATCCCTGGTCATATGTCACTTTCATCCTGAACTGCATTTCTTCAATGCAAATCTGATTCCCTATAACCTGAATTTGAAAGAGCTGGTCCTGTGTCTGCTCTTAACACAGAATAAATTAAACCTCGAGTGAATTCAAGGGTGAATTACTCCTTAGCAATCATGTTGTGTGCACACTTCCTAGTTTTTACTCCGGACCTTGTTCTGATTGCTTCGTTACTAGGTCTCTTTGAACCTCTGATCTTTCTGCTTTTCTTTCATAGATATGCTGATATTTACCAAATAATACCAACAAAACCCCTCTGCCCACATGTGCTGCTGTTTTGGATGGTACTTTGTGCTTTGTGGAGGCTGTTATTATTTTAAATTATCACTTACTCCCATCCAATATCCATGGAGCTTTATTATATTTATTTTTTTCCTGCTCAGTATACCTTTGGCTACATAGCAGATTTCATAGAAACCACAAACTTTTTTTTCCTCAGGACTTACTGAAATGCCCTACTATCTGGGACAGGGTTTCTTTATTTTGTTGTAATGCAGGGCTCATTATTTTCTAACCCCAATTTTCACAGCTGTGTTCCATGTTTCAGGAGGCAGCCATGCCGAAATCCTGTCTCCCTGATATCATCTCAGATGGTTCTTTATGGATGGATAACTTTGGTTTTAGTCCTGAGAACCAACAATATCCTATTATTATCTTCATTTGTTCCAATTCCATTCTCCTTTCTTCTGGGATTATGAGATCAAATCCATCTTTTAAAAGTTTCCCTTATGTGCAATAGCTTCTTTTTTTCCTTTGAGTGTGTATTTTTGTTCAATTTATCACAGACTTTTTTTCAATTTTGCCCCGGAAAAAGATGAATGTTTTCAATTTTGTACTTCAGGGTTTCTATGTAGTCTGTAGGGTTCAAACTATTTTGCTCCCTTTTAGGATCTCTGTAAAAGAGGCCTTCTGGTGTCCTTAGTGCCTGCTGTGAATATTGGGATATATTTTGTATCCTCTTTGAATTCTGTTCTATCAATGTGGGAAGAGATTGGATATTTTGATCCTAGCCCTGCGGGTGCTGTTCCATAAAGGTAGCTACTTGAATCTTTAGGGTGCATCCAGACAAGCATGTTTGTTTCCCCAGGGACAAGTGGCAGCGGCACACCTTGTGCTACTGCTACTTGTCTTGAGAAACACCAGTGCCAAGCATGCTCTGGTGCACAGCAGTTTACCCTGGCTGTAGTAGGGCAGGCTGGGGCCAGCAACTGTGCTGGCTCCAGGAGACTTACCGGGGATCCTAGGGGCTTCCCAGGGCTGTAGCTCTGGCAGGAAGCCTGGCTGGCAGGCAGACTGTGGCTCCAGCCAGGCAGGCTCCAGTTTTGGGCAGCGTGTGCTGCCACTGCATGTGCTGCCCTGCTTTTTTTTGGCATGGGTTTTTTTGACCCCTGGATTTCCCGGGCTCAACCTCCCTCCCACCCTGCACTGCAAAGTAGCAGTGCAGGGAATGCCTGCATGTGTGGTATATAGTGCCACATACCTGTCCAGTTGAGAGTGGATGGTATATGGCACCACAGACTTTTCTGCAGCACCATATACTGCATGTCCATGCTTGTTTGGACGTGGCCTTAGAGATCAACTTTTCACTATCCCATCAGAGAGTAGGTTTGGTGAGGTGGTACATATGTTGAATATCTCTAGAATCTCACAAACCAGATGAAATACTTGAACACTAAAGTATGTCCCTTAAAATTGTATAATTCTTGCATACACCCCAAAGATGGTGAAGCTCTCATTCAGCTGAAATTATGATACTGTCACAGCTTTTTGTTCCCTTTTTAGGTAAGTTTCAGGCTATTTTGTGAAATAGTCCATAGCTACCAGAAAATATTCATTCCTGCTACAAAACCCAAGCACATGATGGCAACATTTTATACTGATGTACCTGCAAACTCCCTCTTTTTGTAAAACAAGCATCTAATTTCGTGAACTAATATCTTAGATCCTACCTGCACTATACTTAATAGAACATTACTTTTACCTTGGTTTGTTTTTGTTTTTTTTACCATCCCAAAATGTCCATTTTAAAATCTTGACATAACCTCAGCTTTCAGCTAATAGCATCCTTCCCTATTTGAATGGTGTTACAGAGTGGATAGAGCTAAACTGTTCTCAGTAGTGGCAGATAACAGAACAAGGAGCAATGGTTTCAAGTTGCAGAAAAATAAGTTTAGGTTAAATATTAGGAAAAATCTCTCTGAATAGGTGGGTAGGAAAGCACTGCAACAAGCTACCTGGAGAGGCTTTAGAATCTCCATGCTTAGAGGTTTTTAAGACCATGGTAGACAAAGCCTTGGCTGGGATGATCTAGTTGAAGATGGTGCTGCTTTAAGCAGGTGGTTGAACTAGATGATCTCCTGAGGTCCCTTGTAACCCAAATTTTCTAGAATCTGTTATTCAATACCTTCCTGCCCCTCCGTTTTAAAATTTGTACAACCAGCTGATAATCACCTTCTGTTTCGCCACCTTCCATACTAATAAGTCCCAAGGTTTCTGCTATCAGGAAACTTGTATTGTACTGTTCTCAATGAGTATGATATTCAGGGTTAACGGCATTGCCAAACTGGCTTTCTAGTCACACAGTACTGTAACACTCGGATTTTTCATAACTGGATGGTTCATAAGTCCCATAGTTCACAACAGGCTTGCTGAATTAAGAACAAAGTTACTCAGCTGCTTCCTATGGGTTTTATTTCAAAGAGTGCTAGTGTCTCACACAAGTGACTAGGGTAGTAGCTCCCTTTGAAATACAAGCTGCAGCAAACAGCTTATGCACTGGAGTAGTTCTGCACAGCTGTTTGCTGTTGATCCCTATATCTCTGTCCAGATCCCTCCTTCTCAACCCTCAACTTCACAGGGAAGTTAGGGATCTGATCATATCAGCTATCCAGGTTTTATTCTTTTCTGAGGTAAGGATCATTTGGGAAGGCTTCATTGCTCTGGAGTCCATTCCTGCAGCTCCATATGTACTGTGCCAGTAGATGAACTGGAAACATTTGCCCTTATTCAAATTGTGGGAAGGGAGCAGAAACTATTCTTGAGGAGGAAACTTATTCCCTGGAGCAATCAATTCTTTCCCTTCCTGCTTTGGGCAGTGTTTGTAATTGTCCAGATGGCCTTCCTGAAGGGCTAAGTAAAATATTAGTATTACTATTACTATGCTTTTGCCCAGACATTTGACTTACAGTGAAAATATAGCACTACAATATTTCCAACCATCTGGCAAGTTGTGCCTTAGGATTCTTGAGTCTGAAGAGCTCTTGCAGGGATGTGTGGTCTGTCCTAACCTCAAACTTCTTCTCATGGAATCAGGGGTGAAAAGATCTTCTACATTTAATTATTGCTAGCAGTTCCTTTGGGGTAGTGGAATAACTTCTTGATAGAAAACTTAGACTTCTGTTGCAAAAAGGCACCATGCTTTTAATTACTTCATCTCCTTGTGTAATTAATGTTTCCAATCCAAAAGTGCCATCACCTGTGTCCTACCCAAAAAGGTTTAAAATGTGTAGGCTAGAATTAAAAGCCATTATAAGACCCTTTTTTTTTTAATTTTTTTTTTAGATTAAAAAATGTAAACTGTTTGGTGACCCCTGAAATGGCTTCTTGTCCAACTCATACAGGGCTGGTATGTGACAGGTAGTGGTTCAGTTTGTACTATTTCAAGGTTAAATATATTTACATTACTGCCTCAGTTTCCCTGACCAGCTTCTACACTAAGGAAAAAAAATGGATTAATGGTGTTTTGAAGCAAACCTGTGAGGATCTGCTTAAGTGCTCTGCTAGGTGTGAATGGGCCATCAGGCAGCAATAAAACAGTTTGCATATGTTAACATACACATATCCTGACTAGATTCAAGCCCCAGCATCTGGAGAAGCTCCCTGCTGCATCTGCTGCTAGAAAGAATTTCAATGAAAGCCAGTGCAAAGAACAAGCTTGAAATAAAGGATTTCAGCAGGGCAAGAGCAGACTTAGGGTAACACCATTCAAAGACAGGCAAGGTTCTTTGCGTAATTCAAAGGCCCATTAAAAGGCATTCAAAGGCACTTAAAATGTTAAACTGTTACAAGTACCCTCTAAGAATCTTAAAATTATGTCACTTTCAACCGGGGTTTATCTTTTGAGCAGTTCTACCTAACTTGAGCTAAGATATTGTTAGTCTATTTCCAAACAGATAATTCAATCAATTTTTAGTCATCCAGCATCCCTGAGTTTACAGCTGCCAGCACTCTTACCCTGACAAACCCTTCCAAGCTCTACTGCCCAGGGGTTAGTACTGGCCCCAAACTGCCACTATCACCATTGCCACATGCCCCCAGTGGGTACAACTCCAGCTTGGATGACACCAACCTGCCAACTCCAAAGACCCAGGAGACCTGATCTGGGCTAGGAACCTAATTATTTGCCCATATATGCATAGCTCTCCCCTAGTCAGGAAAATGTAGGCCAGGTGGCATGCTTTCTCTCCCCAACTTCCCAGCTTCCTGGCAGGGAGTGTGGAGAGGGCTGTCTAGTGGTGAGAGTGGTGATAGCATGGAGTCTGGGATGTCATGCTTCTCTGGGTACTATGCTCTTGACATGCTTGACCCTTGGGGCTCTGCTCCCAGAGAAAGGAGAGGGTATTTGATCCTGGTCATGGGCCAGATCACCAGGTCCCATAGTGACAAATCACAGTTGTGCAGGTTAGAGAAAGCATTAAACCTTAACCTGTGATTGCTCTGAAACACCACCTAATATTTCACAGATTTAGAATGATTTAAAGGTAACAGCTCCCTAAAAGTCTTGAAAGGGAACAGACAGGGTTGTTTAGCAGACCAAGACTCTGCCTGGGAGTTGGCATAAGTATTGTGGCCAAAGGACTCTATTTGCTATATCATTATTGAATGATAATGATGTTTCTGTTTAAAAAGAGCTGCCTGTTTCACTGCATGTGAGTTTGGGTGCACACCGTCTTTTAGAATAAGCAAAGTCTCTCTCCAGGAGCTAAACCAGAATTCACCTGTCTGAAGGATCATAGGTAACCAGGGGGATCAGGGACCAAAGCTTGGGTTTTTGAGTCCAGGATCTTACCTATTCTAGGACCTATGCCTGGTCTGACATTAGGGGTACTCCAAAAGATTGAGGCTGGAAATTCCAAGCAAGTGCTCCTTTTGGGGATCTATGACATATAATCTTGGCAGAAACAAATAAAAACCACATATACTAACGTCCTACAATTGTACCCACCTGTGCAGGTATGGAGAGTCTGACCATTCTACAGAAGGCATTCTATGTGTACTTACTTTTTTCAGCTCAAATCCTGTGCAAAATTGTGATGACCTCTGAAACAACATGTACTCTTTGGATTCATCACAAACCATGTGTAAATGTATTGGATTGTTTTATAGAGTTTTATCATAATTCAGGTAGAGTAAGCAGAATGAATGTGTCATACAATGACCTCTCTGTAAGGCTCTCATATGTAGCACATTTATTGCATGAACCAAAGCTATCATTTTAAAAGAAAAAAAAAAGGTTTACATAAATTAGAAATATTTGTTTGGAAATTAAGTAGAAAGAAACAGGGCTGCAATATACTGGAGATGGGATGGAGATGAAGAATCACATAGGTGTAAACCAAAGACTAAATTACATGTTTATCTGTTTTTAATAAGAACAAAGATATGAGGATAATGGTAGGGTACCTCATGGGAACAAATATATAGTCATGGCATTTACTTCTATATTTGATACTGAAGCAAAACTCCTACTACAGTGATGACATTTTGGGGCTTGGATAATCTCCATCCCAGAATGGTGAAAGAGCAGATTCCTGAAATACAAATTCCTGTAACATGAATCTTAAATGAATCTGTCGATTTAGAGGGATGATTCTATGTTTGAAGAATAACATGGTGTTTATGTTTAAAATGTGGAAGTGGGAAGAGAAGAGATGAGACAGGCAGATACAGATCCATTAACCTGATTTCAATACTCTGCAAGATTTTAGAACGGTACTGAAAGAAAATAATCGAAGGTATGGGGGTAAGCAGAAAGAGAGATAAAATGCAACATGGCTTTATCCAAGGAAGATTATATCAGGCATCCGATTAAACTAATATTGTCCTGTGAGAGGATAACTGACTTTTTAGTCAAGGGCAATATGATACATGTAACATTTAGATTTAAGCAGAACATTTTATATTATGCTTCATGGGAAATTCTTAAATTAAACCAGCTCTGGAATTAATACTATATTTGTAGGCTATAATAAAAGGTGCAGAGAAAAGTGCAACTTCCCACTGTAACTGAGGGCAGTTTGCAGGAAGCATTCTGAGTTACAATGATCCCCCCAGACCAAACAGAAATTTGCTGTTGGTTCTAAGAGAGAGGGGAATCTACTTGCTGGCTGCCAGCCTTCAGCTGGTTTACCCTAGCAATGGCCCCTCCTCTCTCCCTGCCTGTCCCTGTTTCAGAATGGGAGGGGGGAAAGGGAGCAAAAAGAGCTTTTTCTAGGGGTTCCCCAGCCAGCGCTGGAGGATGGGGTAGGTAAATTGGAGCCCCCCACACCTCAATACACCTGACCCACCCTCCAGAAAGGACTGAAAGCCCCTAGACTGCCCTCCACTCCCTTTCCCTTGTCCAATTCTGAAAACAGTAATAGGATGGCAGCCAGTGCAGACAAAAGTTACAGAAGACACTCTGTTTTGAAAGATCTTCATCTGACTCCTCATGTAATGAGGGCTCAGATTTTCATCCAATCAGCCATTTTTAAAACTGTCTGAAGCTATGTACTTGTGTTTGGTCACAGCTATAAACCTCTTTTTGTGGCCAGAATGTGTGAAAATTGTCAGGTCTGCACCCAAAGACCATGATGGCTTATACTGACAGGGACGTTATTGTATTGGAGAGAAATTACCTATGGTATTTCTTAATAATTGTTTTTTTGGGGAAAACATTCTGGTTAATACCTTTACTGGCAGCCTTGTTATCAGAACAATATGTAAACACAGGAAATTTGCAGGTGATACAAAGTTAGGAAATGTTGCCAATGTAGAAGAGGATTGGATTATCCTTCAGAGAAATTAGATAACTCTACAGAGTGGAGTAATGGAAATAGTATGAAGTGTAACAGTACAAACTACAAAGTAATCTACTGAGGAAATGATATCAAGAACTATGGCAATAAGCAGGGGGGTCATCAACTAGAAAGAGAGATGGATTTGCTTATATTGATCAATTGTACAATGATTGAGTGACCAATGAAATACAGATATGAAAATGGTATTTTGTTTGTATAGCATACTAGGTAAAATATCATCAGAAGAGAGACAGGAAAAATTTGGGAGACCCCATTGAGAATGTTGTATTCCATTCTAGTCACCTTTGTTGAAAAAGATTCACTTTAACTGGAATGGGTACAAAAAAGTGTACTAAGATGAACAGGGGACTGGAGAACTCATCTTAAGAGGAGAGATAATAAGATCTTGGCTAAGAAAATAAAGATTGAGAAAGAATGTATTTATAAATACATTTGAGAAATAAAAATCAGAGAAGAAGAAGAAGGGCCTCTTAAGAAAAAAGATAATAGTGGTGCCAGAACAAATGGCTATGAGTTGGTCCTGAAAAAATGTAGATTCATGGTTGGAAAAGTTTTTCTAATTTCCAGGGAAGTGACACTCTGGAAAGACCTTTCAATTGAATTAGTGAAGAGGCAAGGCACTTGGAATATTTCAAGGTGGATTTTATTAAGTGTATAGCAGGGATAACATACAACTGAGAAATCTTGGAGAAATACTCGGAGTATTAGAGGACAATCTGCTCTCAGCAGGATCACCTGGTTCTAGAGCAGCACCAGCTGCAAGCGCTGGGCTGACTGGCTGCAGAGCTAGTCCTTCACTTGGGCTTTGGTCACTCAGTGGTTTGAATGCATCTGTACCAGCTCAGCCTTGCCTCTGTCTTGCACCAGACCTGGACTCCCTACCTCACTTCTGCTTGTTTGGTTATACACATCATCTGGGCCTCTCCACTCCTGACCTGAAATATTAATACAGATAAGCATATATACCATTTTGGATTAGTAATGTGAGTCTGACTACTGAGTTTTGTTCCCTTTGACCTTGATTACTGATCTGGTTTTCCCCAAGGCCCAGATATTTGGTTAACCTCTCACTCTACAAGACTGTTTATACCCTTATCTATATACAGAGCGGAGGATTATTCAAGTATTTGATATCCCCATGAGCCAGCCAAACCTGGTTCACAGCTCATCTCCTTGTAAATTCTTTGTATAACTGGGAAGAGTCTGGTAATCACATACATCAGACCTGCAAGGGCTAAAAATACTTCTTTTTCCCTAATAGCAAATTCAGGCTTCTGTGTTTCTTTTTCCCTTCCTCTGATACTGTGGCCATTAGGCATGGTGGAAGAGTGGCTAGGATATGCATAGGGCTTCCTTGAAAACACTAAGAAGCCTGTCTTCATGGGTCTTGCTTTATGTGCTTGTAGTCAAAGTAAATTGATAGATTTGGGCTTGGGTGTTTACCCTTTCTCTGTGATCCCTTGAGCGTATTATACTGAACAAATCAGCTACTGCTGCAGCTGCTAATGTATTTGTGGTATCTTTGTCTCTTGTTCTTTTCTTGTGGCATGGAGTTGTTTTGTTTTCTCTTTGTATAATAGTGCTTGAGTGTTTTATGAAATCTCAATAGGGGCAAAAGTGGATGCTTTTACATACCTCATTGAACCAAATGTTACCTGTGAATGCAAGAGACTATACTCCATAGGACTGGGAGTGACCGGACACACGTTCCTGAACAGATCTTGTTCTGCTCTGAAAGCATTTTTTTCCTCAATCCTTTAGGTTCTTGTCCTTCTCTCTCTCTCCTCTACCCTTTTCTATGCCCTTTTTGAAAAGGGAAACAAAACTCCATGCAGAATTCAAGGTCTGAATGCACTATAGGTCTATAAAGGGCATATTGTTAATTTGTTTACATTTCTCTTCTTAATCCCTAAAATATCATTTGTGTTTTTGACTGCTCGCACATATTGAGCTGGTGTTGTTAATACTGTCCTCAACAAGTGCAAAATCTCTTTCATGTGAGGTAGGAGTTAATATAAGTGTACAACACTTGGCAAGTCAAAACAAGCTGCTGAATTTAACTCTCAAACGCTTATTTTTTGTAGGGATTGGCCTGACCATAAATAAACATGAAACAAGCAAAATGTTTGTTAGATCAAATGATTCATAGCTTTTGACTTCTCAAAACAGCTGCTAGGACCTGCCCCCTCCCCTTTAGTCTGCCTTCCTAGGCTTTCATTTGGGCCAGTATGTTTAACTGAGCCAAATAAGCCTTTCAGTGAAAATTTCCATTAAAGATGAGGTTTTTGCATTATTTGAGTTGGGATGATGGAAACCCTTATAAATGTCTTTTTACCAGCGTCTTCTGGGGGTCCAATATCACATCTAGTCAATTGACTTTTTGGCCTCTAATCCTTGGATATCCTTCTCAGAATGATTTCTTAGCTCTCAAAGTCCTTGTTATAGCTCGCCTTAATTAGCCTGATCAAAGTTGGTCAAACTTTTTCTAGGTTTCCTTATTTCACGGGAAGTCATTAATCCAGGGTGCATACATTGTTGGTAGTCTCATCAATCTGTCTTGCCATATGAGGGTGGGAAAGTTGGAGCAGCAACTGCAGTTATAAAGAGTAAGTCCTTTCTCAGTCCTTTCTGCTGTTTAAATCATTTTTGAAACATCTACAGTTCCTGTGTTTAACGTCTCTCTCTTTTTATAAAGAATCCATAATGTATCCTTGCATAATAAGCAGGAACCACATGATAACAGTGTCTCTGCTCAGTTCCAAACAACTTTCAGCCAAGATTCAGCCCAGAGCCTTAACTTTTCTCAGAGATATGCCTTCAGTGCATCTGTAGATGCTTGTGCATCTATAATGGCTAATTTTTCTAAACTTTTTTTTTTTAAATACAGATGCACAAACCTTCACAGAAACTACTAAAAACTCTCCATCCTCATGTTTTGTACGTACCTTTTTATTGATAGTAATGCGTGCCTGTGTGCATGATAGGGGCTGCTAGTGTTTCAGCTACTTGGTTCCATAAAGTTACCTATTTAAACTAAAGTTGCCTTAAAGTATCTTAAAAGGTGTTAATTATACTACTCTCCCCAGCCTTTGAGGAGGTTTATCCCAAACCATACCATGCTAACCATGGTTAGAGACCTATCTCCAAAAAATTGTTAATGTATAAATTAAACCTCATTTAAACAGTTTGAAACCATGTTTCACATCTGTTTCTATTTAACCTTACACATTACTTGTTATGTTAGAGATGGCAGGGCAAAACCCATGAGATAGTAATGCCCTATATTTCATGCTGTCTTAGACAGTCAAAGAATTGTGACTTGCATTTTATTGGTTAGTTTAGCTTCTTTGCACCCAAAATGAAAAGGACATTTCATGATTCCCCACTGTAACTAAAACTTCATATTTAGTGATGAAACACTGCTTGGGGGAGGAGGGAGGAGTCAAAAAGAGAAGAGAAAAGGATAATCAAGTACTTTTCAGGCTTCTAGAGGGATGGGAATGTTTCCTATAATTTTGAAGCAATAACAGTATCTCTAAATGAGATTTGACATACAAGTTTCCAATTAGGCTCCAGAACTAAGCTTCATAATAATTTCCTGAAGAAAATTGTCTTTTACTTTGGTTTGTCTTCCTGATGTCAAAATAAGCCTGTCTTCCTCTTCATCATTCAACCTCATTCTTTTATGTCAGAATATTTATAGTAGTTTAGCTTGTGCACACATTTGTGTAGAAGCTATTGATATTATAAGACTGGTTTCATTACTGTAAAGGGTTTTCCATGTGTACTGGAATAATGATAGATTGAAATTGCATTAGCACAACCCTAACCTATAGTACAAGAGAAAAAGCATATTGCTGACCCTTTCAAGTAGGGGTAGAAATTTGCAGCAGTTCACATGTCACTAATCTTATGTAGAATTGCTGTGTTTAGGACTGTCTGACTTGGAATGTCACCACTTTCATGAATAAAAAGGAGGCTGTAAAGTTCCTGGAGGTCCCTCTGGCTCTAATTAGTTGGTAAAATTTGGAACCTTTAATTAGAATGGGGAGGGAAATAATTTTCCCCATTCCTCAGATGTTTTTGAGGTTGCAGAAACCTGTTTTTGTCCCAGTACAGAATATAGAAGTTCCTAACAAAGGAGAAATAAGAGGTTCACTTCTTGGTTTCAGTCTAAAATAGAGACTTATTTGTCTCCCACAGACCATCTAGTGATCAGGCTAACCACTGGATCAGTGGTTTTCAACCTATGGTCTGCAGACTCCTGTGGGTCTATGTGTAAGGGCTCTGCAAAAGATGACTATGATCGATCAAAAGTATGTGAATACCCACACTTGTAATTCAAAGGAACCCACACCTCCATTCCAAACTTTTTAGGGATCTGCAAATGACCAAAGGTTAAAAACCACTGCACTTATTCAGAAGTCTCAGGTAAGGGCCTCTCATGTTTCCCTCTTTTATTATTACTACAATTTAATTACTTTTTGTCAACAGTACTGCATGCAGTTCTGTTAAATGGGTGGGTTTTGGTAAACCAGTGCTGTGATTTGTGAAAATCTGCTTGTTTGTTTGTTTTTTTCCCTCCAGAAAATTTCCAAGTCTTTCTTCTATGTACCAAGCTGGGGCATAATCATGAGCAGGGATCCTGGCTTTCTCTGATTTAAAAAAAAAAAAAAATCCTAATTTTTTGGACTAAAACAAGTAACCCCAAATCCACATTTTTCCATGATTAAAATGAAACACCACTAATATACAGACAGTGGTGTTTCATTTTAATCATGGAAAAATGTGGATTTGGGGTTACTTGTTTTAATCTGAAAATTAGGGATTTTTTTAAATCAGAGAAAACCAGGCTCCCAGATCATGAGGCATGATACGTTAATAGTTATATCACTGCTTGCTATCTTGTGTGTGTCTTTTGCAGAGAGTAAATAATAATAATAATAATAATAAAGTATTTTCTAAATTCTTCTAACAGATGTTCCTCACTGTGCTGTATGCTGTAGTGTTGTTTTTAAAGTTTGGTTTGTCTGTTTCCATAGACTTGTATAGACCAATGGTTCCTTGCCTTTGTGGGTAGGGGCTCTCTCCCTGTTTGTAGTAGATCTATACCTGCCTCTAATCCAGCATGCCATCTATATGTCCCTTGTTTTCCTATTTCCCTATCTGTCCATCCATCCATCTCTCGTTGCTCCCTTTTTCTCTACATGACGTGTTCTCACTTTCCTACCTACTCTTCTCCCTGTTAGTATGGTATCTCTCTTTCTCTTCCCCAGATCAATATTTTTTTTACCCTCTGTTTTCATTTGGCTTCCCTCACTTTCTTTACCCTCCCATAATGACTTCAGATGTGTTCACCTTTAGAATGATGACTTTTGTTCTTTGGAAGTCTGAAAAGGGAAGGATTTATTTGGGCATTGCTCTTCCCACCTAGATATCAATTAGCAACCATGCAGAACATACACCACACATCATTTCTGAATGACCCGATGCTTCATAAATTTGCATTCAGTTTGATTTCTAAATGTCTTTATTCAATGTCAGCTTATTCTTTAGCTAATTATGGTCACCATCGCTGAGTTTCTTGCCAGTACTTGAGTACCCAGATTTCTGAGTGTAGAGAAATACCACGTGAAGATGCTTGAGTATACAAAAGGCACCTTGGAAAACTGCTCTGAATTTTTTCAGGTATCTAGGCATCAAGGAAGGGGGAGGGAAAACACCTGTAATGCCTAACTTCAATGAAACTTTCAAAAGGATGTGCTGCATTTTCACAGGAGCACTGTGAACTTGGAGATGGGCACATTTTGAGTGCTTTGAAAGTTTCAATTGCTCTTCACAGAGAAGTATCATTACTAAAGCACTTCAGCCAAGCTCTTTTCTTGCTATTGAATTTTAAGTGTTCAGCAGATTATGGCAGCTGCAGCAGAATTTGGATTGCATCCCATCTCTTGTGAAAAGAAGAAATAATTCGTCTCTGGTTAAAATAGCATTAGCAACCTTTGTTTAAATTTGTCTGGCATTTATCTTTTTATTATGATTAAGGTCATCCTTTCCAACAGATGATTTTTTGTTGTTGTTATCTGAGCACATTGCAGTAAGACCTCTGTGTGCATGTGAAATTCTTCATGAATCAATCTCTGTATTCTTATAAAATGATTTATCAATCAATCAGCTCCATAATTGCTGTACTTTCCCCGTCTCAAGTTAATAATGACACAATCATGGCCCCCATAAATTAAAAATAGTACAGTGCTAATGTGATAGCAGCATGAATTAATTATTCATAAATTCTTATTTATGTGATTATTCCTCTGACTGATGTAAATGATGATATTTAAAGCCAAGTCCCTATTTTTGGAGAACTTAAGTGGCACTGCTTTCTTTGTTTTTATTAATCTGAGGTGAGCTGAACTTCTGATGTGTAAAGAGGCAAAATTAAAAGGAGCCATACCACACATCCCTCCTACTACTTAATCCTATGTTTCAGTGCATAGCAAGAGATTTCATAGATTTCATAGACATCAGGGCTGGAAGGGACCTCGGAAGATCATCGAGTCCAGCCCCCCGCCCAAAGGGCAGGAAGTCAGCTGGGGTCATAGGATCCCAGCAAGATAAGCATCCAGTTTCGTCTTGAAGGTGTTCAATGAAGGCGCTTGAACCACCTCCGGTGGCAGGCTGTTCCAGACCTTGGGGGCTCGGACAGTAAAGAAATTCTTCCTTATGTCCAGCCCGAAACGATCTTGAAGTAGTTTGTGACCATTCGACCTCATCATCCCTTGGGGCGCTCTGGTGAACAAACATTCCCCCAGATACTGGTGGTCACCCCTGATAAACTTGTAGGTGGCCATCAGATCACCCCTGAGCCTGCGCTTTTCCAGGCTAAAGAGCCCCAGGGCTCTCAGCCTGTCATCGTAGGGTCTGCTTCCCTGACCTCTGATCATGCGCGTGGCTCTTCTCTGGACTCTCTCAAGCTTCTCCACATCCTTTTTGAATTGTGGAGCCCAAAACTGGACACAGTACTCCAGCTGCGGCCTCACTAAGGCCGAGTACAGGGGGAGAATGACGTCCCGGGATTTGCTTGAGAAGCATCTATGGATACAAGCCAGCGTTTTGGTCGCTTTACTAGCCGCCGCATCGCATTGCAGGCTCATGTTCATCTCGTGGTCAATGATGACCCCCAAGTCTCTTTCTTCCATAGTGCTAGCCAACATAGCACTGCTGAGCCTATAAGGATGCTGAGGGTTTTTCTTCCCAAGGTGGAGAACCTTGCATTTATCGGCATTGAACACCATCAGATTCTCATCAGTTTCTCCCAGAGGCGATCATGGGACACCAGATCGAAGGCTTTTTTGAAGTCAAGATATATGACATCAATCTCTTCTCCCTTGTCCAGGTGATAGGTCACCTGGTCGTAGAAGGAAATGAGATTGGTCAAGCAAGACCTACCCGCAACAAACCCGTGCTGGCTATCCCTTAAGATGTTGGCGTCGGCCAGTCCATTAAGGATGGCCTCTTTAATAAACTTTTCTAAGATCTTCCCCGGGATAGAAGTCAGGCTGATGGGCCTATAGTTAGCCGGATCCACTTTCCTCCCTTTCTTGAAGATAGGCACCACATTGGCCTTCTTCCAGTCTTCGGGCACTACACCAGAGCGCCAAGAGTTTTCAAAGATCCGTGCTAGAGGCTGGGCTATGATGCTCGCCAGCTCCTTGAGTACCCTGGGGTGAAGATTGTCAGGGCCAGCTGACTTGAAGGTATCCAGCTTCTCAAGATGTTCCTTCAGAAAGTCAGCATTAATGGAGGGCAGGGGATCACCCTCACCCGGACTTCCCGGCCCTGTAGTGGGCATGGGCGTCCCATGGGACTGATGAAAGACTGACGCAAAGTACCTATTTAATAGGTTGGCTTTTTCCTGGGCGTCAGTTGTCAGTTGCCCCATCTGGTTCAGCAGGGGTCCAATGTTGCCCCTGCTTTTCCTCCGGCTCCCCACATATCTGAAAAAGGACTTTTTATTGTCCTTGATGCTCAAAGCTAGCTGGAGTTCATTTGCAGCCTTGGCTTTCCTGGTCTGCTCCCTACAGGACTGGACCAGTGCAGAATAATCCTCCTTGGAGGTGACTCCCATCCTCCACCCTTTGTAGGCCTTTCTTTTTAGCCTCAGGAGATCTGCTAGGTCCCTGGAGAGCCAGGGGGGCTGCTGTGCCCTCTTGCTGCCTTTCCTCCGAGATGGAATAGACTTAGTTTGTGCATTGAGGATCGCTCCCTTGAGGAGCAACCACTCCTCTTGAACTCCCCTCTCCCTGTGGTCACGGTCCCTTAGGGCCTCACTGACAAGCCTCCTGAGCTTGTCAAAGTCGGCTTTCCTGAAGTCAAAGACTTGCGCGTTGCTGACCGACTTGCCAGCTTTTCGGCGGATGGTGAAGGTGATCAGCTCGTGGTCGCTGTCACCCAGCTTCCCATCGATCACTAGGTTGCCGACTAGGTCATCCCCAGTAGCCAGTACCAGGTCGAGCAGCGCTTTGCCTCTCGTTGGCCCACAGACTTCCTGAGATGGTTAATATATTTCTTCTGCGATAACAAACATTGTAGATATTTTTCTTTCAACATGCATTTGTTTCCAGGCTGGTCTGCATAAATACAGCAGTCTATACACCAGTGCTCACCTGGTCCAATCCGATTCTGCAGAATGTATTTTATTGGATGAGTCTCCAAGTTCACTTGGAGCTTGCTGCAAAGCAGTTTGGTCAGTGAAAATGTTTCTTATCCTACATGAGAGGTTGTGATACTGTCCGGTCAAGAACTCAAGATTGTTTTAAGGGATTATAAAAAAAAAAAAAGAGATGGTATTTCCCAATGACTAGAATATCCAACTAAACTGGGAGAAGATCTACTTCCCACAGTAAGCTATGCTGGCTCAGAATGCTATTTGACTAGCAGCTGGAGCACAGACAATCTTTTTCTTCCTTATCCCCTTTTAGCATAGTGACTTAAATGTTCTGGCTTGAACTTTTCCCATTTATCTCAAAATTAGCATTATTAAAAGTTACAGTCGTGATCAATTTAACATTGCTAGAACTGTGGTGAAAGTTCTAGACAACTGTATCTGTGTTTTTATTTTAGTCTGAGCAGTGACCACAGCGTACACTGAATGCATGAGCCTGATTCTACTTGATCAATTAGACACATAAGGCGACTTGGGCACCAAAATGCAATCCAATTCCACCCTAAGTCCCTTAAAAACTCTTAATAGAAGAGGTGGGTGAGTCCTCCTATTTGTGACTCATTTTTAAGGGTTAGATGGTGACAGATGCCGTAATAGATTCTTTTTTTTCCCAGGGACTCAAGCAGGTTGGGATAGAATTGCAGTTAGTCCACTTATGCATCTAATAGGACAGAGTCTATCCCTCTTATGGCCCATATTTTGTGTTTGTGAGATCACTCATTCTAAGTTGGATAAAATGTTGCTGTAAAAAAGACACTGTAGAATCTATTCTTCATTGCCGTCTATAGGCACTGTCTTGAAATGCTGCCTCTTATGCTTTTTATTTCTATTGATGCCTTGATTTGCGTTTGGATGCCATGGTAAATATGTATTATTTATGAAGCAAAATGACTGTTTTATAACTGTGATGGAAAATTGAATGGGGGAGGGAGGAGGAGGGAGAAGGTTGTCTTTTTCATTTTATTGGATTAAAACCAGTATTCTATATATCCTGGATTGCTCCAAAGAGCTTTACAACTCCACACATACGTCGCTGCAATGGAATAACTTTGACAGTGGACATTCTATTTCAGTTTCCCACTGTTAACACCCAAACTGTGTAACTTTAAATAAAACAAACAAACTTGTAATTAAATAAGATTTTTTTTGAGGACTAAATGTAATTTCCTGATTTGGAATTTGGCCAAAATCCTGGACTTTTATTTTCCTTAATTCTGAAAAGTGTCATAGAACCAGAACAATTATACGCTTCGGACAACAATTGCATATCTGACATGAAAGACCGTGCCTCCAGCAGCACAGAGCATCAAACTGAGACACTGCTTGACTCAAAAGGAAGTGCTCTACCATATAATGAGTCATCAGCGCATTATTTTCCTTTTCTTTTTCATTTTGATATATGTGCATACAGCTTGTCAGAAATGTCTTCACTGCTAATGATGAGATATTTTTACTGTGTTCTGTTCTGTAGTCAGTAAAATAATATGGACCAGAATAATGTAATAAAATACTGTGGGTTCGTTAGAACCACTGCAGAAGAAACTTGCCAGGATAATTTCAATGACTGTCTTTATCTTTGCTAAAATGATTTAAAACAAGTTGAAAGACAGATGATGAAGAGACTACAATTTCAAATATATTTTTGCAGATGCTAGCATTTGAATAATTCTGTTCTGTAAAATATAGTTGCAGAATTAGAGAGAAAAGTCCCATTTTATAATTTCTAAGTATTAAGGTAATTAGAAAACATTGCCCTGGTTTCTCTCGCCCAATCATTTGGAAGAAATGCTTACGGATGCAATTTTTAAAAATTATTAATCTGATCAAATATCCAGTGAAATACCAAATTAAGCAACGTTGGACAATTTCATATTTCTAACAATGTTCATAAATGGAAAATAATGTTCTGACTCCTTTGTAGAACAGGATTGCTTATAGCTCTCAAAGATGGAGATAAGCCAATAAAAATTAAAGGTGGCAAGTGAAAAGGAAAGTGAGTTTATATTTGCCTTAATAAAAAAGTTTTGCATATTATATTTCAAAGAGTTTGCAAAGTAGAATAAATATGTTACAGTTTATGCATCACTTTTAAAGATCTGCATACTTTATGCAATTCATGATGGGGGGCAGGGAATATGTATAAAACATATATTAAACATCCTCAAGAATCTCCAACTCCAGATTTTTCTTTTCAAAAGAACAATTATTAGTAGAATGCCAATTGCAGTAAACCAAAATGTGCATTCCAATCTTACCTCATTGGACAATAATAACATTTTTATGTAGAACACATAACATTCTTCTTTAACGTTGCCTCAATCCAATTTGAGCTGGAGCAGATGTGATAAATTGTTTTATTTTAACTATGTATATTCACCATGCCCCTCAAGTAAAGTGATTTGGGGAATTAAATCCAGTTCAGTGTTGAGTATTCTCGAATTTCAGAGAGAGAGATCCCTAATTTCCCCCGATTGTAGTTTTAGCAGTAATTTCTCTTATGTTTCTTTTTTTATTGTTTACAGTGGTAACACAAAAAAGTAGAATTATCCTTGTTGTTGGCATAGTATAAAATAACCCCACTAAGTGGATGCATAAGAAAAGTTGTACTACTTGAACTGAAAGTGTAGTTATAAGCCAATTTAGTAAAAAAATAGTTCAGGCCTTTATCGGGACACTCATTTCATTTTAAACAAGGACAATTTTAAAAGTATTTATACTAAATCATTTCCCAAACAATGTAAAGCAGCTACAGGATGAGAAAAGACTAAATCATCATTCACGCAGTGGTTTGCTCTGCTTTTACTAAATTGATTTAAATTGGTTAAGGGAAGAATGTTGTTTCTCCCATTGAAAGTTGTTTAGAGTCAGCGTACTTGTGTTCTTTGCCTTTTATGTGTGTACCCAGTGCAAAAGGCCCTATGTGGAGTGATCTCAATTTACTCTGCATCTAGGGTCAGCTTTTCTTCCAACTATTGGGTGCCTGTGTGGATTTAGGCTTATAAGTGTGATCCCATTACATCTTGCTCAAGCCCCTGAAAATCCATTAATGTCTCTACTTTTTGTAACAAGCTGGCATAACCTTGAGATTGAGTCATGAAAAAGCAGGAGGAGGAGGACCTACCCAACTTGTGAATTAACTGTTTTTCAGGGACTAGAACAAGGTGGAATAAAATGGCATTTAGGGCATCTTTACATGTGCCTGGGGTGGAGGGGAGATGTTTTAATTGGAGCAGCTCCAAAAGCAGCGTTGTGTATTCAGCATCCTGTGCTTCAAAAAGATGAGCTTTAGTTAAAGCTCTCCACTGCCATTTTGAAGCACAGGCATGCTGAATACACATGATGTGGAGGCTGCTGGAGCATACTAATTAGTACACTCCAGCAGACTTGATTAATTGAGCCTTCTCTGATGAGTGCTAATTAGCACACAGAGCAGACATCCGGCATATGTATAGGTTCCCTTAGAAGCCTAAATCCACTTACATGCCTAATAAGTGGAATAAAATCTGGCCACTAGATGTCTGTTTCTTTTCTTTTAGTAACTTTCATATAATATTTAGCTTAAACTAAAAAGGATCAGAAACTTTCTGAGTTCCTCATGAAATCCTAAATAATTTTAATGTGGCTTGCTTGAATAAAATTGTTCTCAGTGGTGCCAGATAACAGAACAAGGAGCAGTAGTCTCAAGTTGCAGCAAGGGAAGTTGAGGTTAGATATTAGGAAAGCCTTTCTCATGAGAAGGGTAGTAAAGCACTGGTGCAGGTTATCCAGACAGGCTGTGAAATCTCCATCCTTGGATGTTTTTAAGACCTGGCTCGACAAAACCTTGGCTGGAATGACCTAGTTCGGGATGGACCTGCTTTGAGCAGGGGGTTGGATTAGATGTCCTCCTAAGGTCCCTTCCAACCTTCATTTTCTGTGATTCTATGAAAACTGAAGGGAGGGTGGGATAGAGTGGTTCAGGGAGAGGGGGAGGGGAGGCATGTGCATGTGCGCATGCGCATGTGTGCAAGTGGGTTTTCTTTGGGTTGGTTCTCCTGGGAGAGGTAGTGTTATTCAGGCAATTTCTGGTCAATTTCATAAGGAGAAATCTTATCTTCTGTTTCTCTTTGTGATGATAACAGACTGAAAGCAGGTGGTGAAGGATGTAGTCACAGATGCAATCCTCAGATTTTCAGGAGGTATGTAGGTGGCCTCCTACGAGGCAGCCCAAATTTTAACAAGCTATTAATTGATGAGCAAGAAAGCATTTGACAGAAATGCAATTTATATATAGTATTAAGTTCTAATCAACTGGAAAGGGGGAATCAAAAAACCCCCATGGTATTACATAGAAACTAGGACTTTGTTATTCCTACTTAAAGAAAATGGCTAGGCATTTTTTTTAATTTCACTGCTCAGCTTTGAAGAATTACCATAGCGTATGCTCCAGGGAGTGATTTAAGTGCCATAACAATATATTGGTGTGCTAATTGTTAGTGATTTAGTTGTTGCTATACTGTGTTACTTTACTGGATAAGCAAAAGAAAGGGAAAAAAGTGAAATGGCTTGTTTTTTTTACTGGGAGGTCCCACCTCCTCATTTAGTCAGTCAAGTGTTGTTATCCTTTTATTACCCTGTAATTTGATGACCAGTTCAGTGAATAACTGCAGAGGCTATTAGGAGCTGTCATGGAGAATTTATCTGCCTTTAAATGGAAAGTAGAAGCAGTATAGCAGAAGCAGAACTGCTTCAATGTGGATAATGCTCCTGTTTTAAGCTTTTTAATACTATGTTTATTGTTTCCTAGCATGTCTCCCTAGACTGTTCTAACACCAGTGATGATGATGTTGCCTTTGCTGTTCTTGTCAGGAATAAAATTTATGGAAGAAGTGTGGCCCAGGAGAGTCAATCTTGTCTTGTGTTAGTGACTACAGTAATAGCTCATAGTGAGTGTCAATAGAGACTTTCAGAAAACATGGTAAATCTATACCTCTGTGGAGGCTTAAAGGTTCTGGTGACTTTCTCCTTTCCTTGGAAGAAAAACAGTTCTTCACTACTGCAAAATGCAGTTGGCCACATTATACCAGATTCTGATCTGTCATGCACAAATTTAAATGCAGAGCAAACTGTATTAAACTGGAATGGTTACAGGTTTATACCAGTTTAATTAGTTGTGCTTGAATAGTAGCTATTTTTCTTCTCTCAAAAGTATGTTATACATCTTGGACCAGATTTTAATCTTGTGTACCTATGTAAAAGCTTGGTGCCCTAAAATAGATTTTTCTATACATAAGATCGCAATATTTATAGGCTTATACCGAATAGCTGAAGATATTCTAGGGCTTCTGGTTAAATATTCTGTATCTTCTCTCCCACACAAGGTACAGACATTGAAAAACCTGAAGTGGAATCAATCTAAGTTGTGTAGTTTTCTGTAAGTGGTGTAGTTTAGATTGGTAGTGAACAGAACACACATTCACCCTTTGGTGGGGGAAAGGGGAGGACGATGACAAATGTTAGACTGGGTTCTGCCATTTTTAAACCAGTCTGTGTATGCCAGACTTCTGTTTTGTTACTGGTACAGACTAGTTTCCAATCACTTAAACTGGTAAAAGTGTAATGTCTGTACCTGGCCTTAGTAGTATAAAGTTTCTATACTATGACAATAACATTTGATCTTCAGAGAAAGTGGACAGAGCTAAGGTTTCTGTTCAGATTTGTTGTTGAATGTTCTGACTTGTGCATGCTTTAAAATCTAATTACAGCTCTGATGCCAGTTATGCAAGTAGAAGGCTAGACACTTGAATGGCATAAAATGCCAAGGCTTCACGGAAGCCAATGAAGTTGATGCTCTTTTATAGAAGTTGAGCATATGGCCCGTGTATTTTTGACAATTTTGTTAGAAAAAACCTGCACCATCAAAGCAGATACCCACATAACAACTGTCACAGCATACAATCAAAAGCTTAAGAGACAGATCATATTACATCTATTGGGCATCTAAGTGGACTTAGGCACCTAAGAGTAACTTCTAATCCCCCCTGTTCAAATTCTTGAAAATGCATTAATGTATCTATTTTTAATAACACGTAATCAGTGTATCCAAAAGATGAGTTACAAAAAACAGAGAGTAGGACCCAACCACCCCTTTGTGTAATAGCTTTTCCAGTGCTTAAGTGGGGTGGAACAGAATCATACTTAGGCACTGAAGATCAATTGTAGATAATACTTAAGCACTGAAGTCCACTTATAGGTGGGAGAGGATCTGGCCCCATTATTCTTTCAAGAAACTGAAAGCTCACTGTTTTCAAAATACTGTTTTTGAATGCATCTAAAGCCATGGATCCAGGATTTACCAAGGATGGGTTTGTTGTACCACCCCTCAGACTGTGGAGGAAAATGGAGGCAAGACATTGTTGGAACCCATGGATCAGTGGGAGACACCAGGGAGAGAAGGGGCCAGAAATGCTTCTGCCCTGCTCTATTCAGGTCTGTGGGGAGCTGTTGTATGGGGAGCTGGGTCGGTAGGGAAGAGTGAAAGCAGCACATGTACCACATGGAAAGATATTTGGCTGGGGTGATATGATCCCAGCCCCTTTTCTTCCCACGGCAAGGGGTCAGACCTGATGATCTGTTTAGGTTCCTTCCGACCCTAAGTACTATAATACCTCCTTCTAGAGCCTGCTTCTGGCCAGCAGGAGATATCTGTTGGAGAGGGGTGGGCAGGGAGCAGGTGCAGGAAGAACCTATGCACTGCCGCAGCTGCTGTTCCCTGCTGAGCCTGGCACCATGCACAGCTCCACGCATGGCAGGAGCAGTTGTGTGACTCCCCATACACCTGGGTCAGTTGGGAGCAGTGGGGATGGCAGATAGGTATATCCACACTCCCTAGATCTGCCCCTGTCTAAAAATCCTATAAATGTTTTAGCTAAACCGATAATTTCCACTCATTGCTCTGAGGGTTTGGGGGGGAGGGGGGGGGCAATCTTTTTAATAAACTGAATCACTTATTTATAAAGGAAAAAATAGCTTTAGTAATTAAGAAACCATGCTTTAATACTGTGTGATGTATCAGCTCTTCTAATTCAGATTGAAGAATTCAGCTCTAAGTATGCAATTAACTGGTCAACTGCATCCAATCAATACAAAGCTTTTTGGCACTAATGATTCTTTCCTCCCAACTTCGGGGAGGGGGAGGGTGGGTTGTTTTGGTTTTTGTTTTTAAATCTACTTTCTGACCAAAGATATTCCCACAAAGCACAGACCTTACTTCCTTTTATAAAAATAGCATTGTTATTTTTTTAAGGATTGCTTTGATCACTGGCTTTCTCACTTTAATTAATAGATTTTCCAAGTTGTTAGAAATCCCCAACTGCAGGATTTCAACTGTTTACAAGAGGCAATATCAGAGATTTTTCTGTGATAGTTCAGCATGAAGCATATCACTTTTGCCAATAACATTACTGTCTATTGCAGCCTAAGATAAATACAACATTAGAGACATTAAGGCCCAAGTAATGATACAACTCTAAGACCTCTTGGCACTTGCAGAGCTTTTAGCCCTCTGTGTCACTAAATGTGATCCTATACCACCCCCTGTAGCAGCCAAAAAACTGGGGCATCAAGTTCAACTGCAATCCTATTCTACCTATTAGATGTCTAATCTGATCCTGTTCTGCCCTACACAGATCCCTGAAAAATGCATAATTCATCTACTTGTGTAACACACCATCACCTTAGTTTAAAACTAAATAACAAAAAGCAGCAAAGAAAAGGAAGAACTACCCCCCACCTTCTGTTTCTACTTTTTTTTTTTTTCCAGGGGCTTGAGCAGGCTGCAATAGGGTTATATGTATGTGTGTGTAAGGCCCCATATACCTGTTACACTTGCATGATTAACCAGTTTTCACAACTTTAGTAGTCATCCAGCCACATGTTCAATCAACTAATGGCACAATAAATTACTCCACAAAATGTGTAATGACTTTTCTAGCTGCTTCCTCTTGCACCATTAATTGAACATATGACCAGGGCTGGGAGCCTTGTCAGCTGATTGGAGCTCCCACCATGTACTCCCGCAGCTGGGAGCTGATGGCACTCCCAGCCATGAGGATAAATGAAGCACCCCTGTGGCTGGGAATTTACATCAGTGGTGGTCTCACCACTGTGGGGAGCCTGGATTGGCACACGGGGTGCACCGCATGGCTGGGAGCCCCATCAGCTGGAGGGGCTCCCAACTTTGGGAGCTTGCTTCTTGCCAGTGCAGGGGGAGCCTGTAATCATGTTTCCCATACACCTGCAATAAGGTATGATGGGATCTGATTCAAGGTCCCATAATCATGTCTCCTGCCATGAATGTTTGGCAATGCAAGAGGTGTGTGGATTGTGCATTAGATCACCTTGTGCCTTATTGGTGGTACAGGCGGAACCTGATTATAGGCCCTTAGGCTAGGGACAGAAGTTACACACAAACTGGTTTAGGTGACTGGAAACTGGTTTAAACCTGTAACAGAACAGAAGGTCAGTGCATATAAACCAGTTTCAAAATGGTTGAAACTGGCTTCAGATAAACCTGGTTGAATGTAGTATCAGACTTAACTGACTTGGGTCAAACTGGTTTAAAAAACTTCTGTCCCAGGCCCCTCATTGGTTCAAGTTAAATCATAGTCCCCCAGCATGCTTTCCAGCCCTGGGCTGGGCTGGGCTATGCTGTCTGCTCCAGAGGGCAGGGCTGGCTCAGCCCCTCTGCTCCCTAGGTGGAGCAGTGAGGCCTGGCTGACATGCAGGTGAGGGGGGACAAGCCCAGCTGTGTATGCAGCCCAGTCTATGGGGGAGGGGGACTGCCACCCCTCCCATGAGAACCCTGGCTAGGGTCTGGCACCAGGAAGGAGGGTTTAGCACCCCTTACCCCATGCAAACTTACTGCTAGCTGTGACTGTAGACTACAAATCCCAGAGGCACCAGAAAGAGGAAGTGATGAGCAACCCTGCAGAGTCCTGCTGCTGTAAATCTGCATTGCAAATGCCAGAGACCTCAGGGGCAGCAGGGATAGGAAGTGAATACGCAGTCAGGGAACCATGCTTTAGCACCTTCAGGCTTTTGGCCTGAGCCAGTGCAGGCGTGTGGCTGCATTTCCTGAATCAAAGGTAAATGTCTGTTCACTTCTGTTTCAATTTAATCTGTGCACCTTAGACTAACCTGCAAAGACTGAATTGATTCAGCCTTGGGCTTTTTGACTGTCTGTACTTAAGCTTAGGATGAGGTTACATGTTCCAATTAGCATGTGCTGACTGTAAGGAAGTTTAGGTGGTTTTCAAGTTAGCATATGCTGTGATCAATTACATATTTAGAGTTAATACCCTTTCTAAAGTGCATTGCTTTGAGCTGCAGCTAGAAGGCTGGTGAGCAGGACATGGCTAAGAGCTGTAAAGTCTGCTCTATGCCTGTGCTGCTTGCCAGCTCTCTAATTCAGGCCCCAGGATTGTGCCTGTGTTGACCTGAACTTGGTATCGAGCACAGATCACTTGTCACCCTGGATTGCCCCCTGCCTTGCCCTGTGGCTCCCCACTGGGGAAGTGGTTGGGAGTAGGGGGTGGGGGTCAGGGAGCTTCCAGCAATTGTGGGAGGTGTGCAGGTGGGCCAAGCATATCCCTGTGTGCTCAGATTGAGCCCACACTGCTTCTGTTGGGTCTTATAGCAGCACGGCATCTCATTCCGTACCCTTCAAGGAGCTTCCAGGCCCATTTGCAGCTGCCCCACAGCTTCTTGCTCGCCTACTTGTTTGATTTTCCTCTCTTAATTCCTGCACTCTTCCCCTGCTTCCCTTCACCCTTTTCCCCCTACTCCCCACTAACTTGCTGCCTGGCTGTTTCTACCTATCAGGCCAGGTCTCTAGAGTCCAAATGGGTAGCTGGTCCACCTGATAGCAGTGCCTCCTCAGATGCTGGAGGATTGCAGTTTGATTGTTTCATCTCTGTGGAACAGCCAGAAGTGCAGGTAATTTATGCTGGGTAGGAGGACTTGGAGAGAGCCCTTGCCTGAAGTGGCATAACTTTAACACTCCTAAAGGGTCCTTAACCCTTAATGTTAATGAACTTGAACTTGTGATTGTTCACATTTTAATTGCCCTTTAAGTCATGTAATTTGAATGTGTAAGCTCACCATGGTGCCCAATAAGCAGACTATGATTTGTCCTCCAGTTTTCTTATGCCCCACTCTCTTAGCCTTAATGGTTCCTTAGTTGAGTAGAATGGGCCTATTATGCATGCTCAAAAGGGCAATCCAGGACAGCCGCTTGGCCGTGTATCTGCTTTTTAACTATCTTCTGGTCTTACTCTGATCAGATGGGTCAGCACTGAGATTTTCCCTGTTTTTTTCAACGAAGAATGTCTATGACAAGCGTGGCTTGATGCTGAGATCTCTGGTACATGAAATAACCATTAGATAAAATACATATACAACATTATGAGCAGAACTCAGAAATCCTTTCCTCCTTGGGCAATGTCTGCTCCACTAAGCTAGAGTCAGGCTGCTTCTTCTCTGCTTTCTGTCAGGCATCATGGTTCTTGAACTTCTTTTCAAACAGTGGACTAGCTTCACCAAAAGTAATAGGGGATGCCTTTAGCTCTGTATGTGGAGTTATTATGGCAAATACTTTTTATTTTTACTGAGAAGTAGGATATACAGGTTCAAATCCCATTGCGGTGATGTGGGCCTAGAATGTAGGTCTTCCACTTCCTGATCAAGTTCCTTATCTACTCTGGTGTTAGGCAAAAGGTAAGTATTCTCCCTTAATTTGGAAGCAGGTAATTTATCTCCAATTAGTTCACCCAGACTAATTTCCTCTTATTGAGTTGGATGAAGGAAGATCTCAGTGTGTAGGTCTAAGGAGCTGCTCCAACTAAAGCACTCTCTCCCTCTTCTCCCACCTCTTACCCCCTCTCCCCTCCCCTTGCCCCCTGGAGCATGTGTATAAACACCCACTGTTTTTTCCCTTCCTCATTCAACTATAAGTAAGCCACTTAGATGTTTATATTTATTTAAGGCCAGAGGCACCATTAGATTGTCTATTTTAATCACTTATATCCCACAGACCATTACATTTCACCTGGTTATCCATATATAGGGCCATATAACTTGGATTAGAGTTAAACTAAACCATTTTAATCCCCCAGAGACAAAATAGCCACATGTCACAGGCAGAGAAAACAAAATGCTTAGTTACTGAGAGTGCTGGGGATTCTCTAGCAACAATGAGCTGATTATATAAGACATGAAGGCAATCCATGCCTTATGCTCCAGAGCAAGGAGGAGGGAAACCCAAAATACTCAGGATTCCAACTAGGTTAATTTGGGAGATGATTCTGTTGTGACCTGAAACTTGTTGTACAGTTTGATCCGGAGCATGTGAATAGGGGCATGCCTCCATGCTGAACCCTGGAAGCACAGAATCATGCCCTGCCTTATTTACTTGATGTACTATAAGTCCTAGGAATGAGGTCACAGACATTTTTAGAGTGACCCTGTGTGTGCCCAGTGAGCACATCTGAGCCTGAGAGCCACTGTGGGCATGAGTTCAGGATTGCTCTAAAGTGGCTATGTTGCCTTATTTTTTTATTTTGGCGCACAGTAAGTGAAGGGAGTAGGAGAGAGACAGGAGGAAGTCCAGAAAAGCCACAGGACACTGCATGCAAACCCTAAAAAAAGATTTTCTTTACCACTCCAGAGCATTGATTCCCGTGTCTGGTGTCCTGTGTCTGGATGCTTCAGAAGACTGGGAGGAGAGCAGAATACAGTTATTACACACTGAGTGTACAAAAAGTCCTTCCTAACCTCTACAGATGACTAGCTGAAGCCATGAAACATGAGACCTGACAATGGCCATTGACTTATGGCAAAGCTGAATGTATTATGAATATGCTGAATGCATTATGACATTAAAGCCTGAACGCCTTGTCCTGTAGAAGGTTGAAAAAATAATATTGAGGTTTTATTCATGGAGATTTGTTTCCCCCTGTTATCCTGGAGACAGGAATGAGAAGTGAGGCCTTCCCACAAACCTTATGGCTCATGAAGATTAGCAGGATGCTGGACCCACATGTGCAGAAGTTCTGCACTTCTCCACCAGTAGTCATCCCAAGTACCCAGCTCCTTGGCAGCTGACGCTGAAAATCCCCTTAAGGGAATGATCCTGTGTCTATAGGTCTCCTTTTCCTGTCTGAGTCCCTAGAACTACAGAGCTCAATTTCAGGACTCTAGGGAATGTGGGAAGACAATGCAGCTGTAGTGCAAGACTAAGGACCAGCTTTTTTTTTTTTTTTTGGATTTCTGCTCTCAGTGGAAGTGCTGAGCTCTTCTGAAAAAATTATCCTTAATTATGGGCACTAAGTACTTTTGAAAAATCTTACCTCAAGGCTTCTAGGAGAACAGAAGTGTTTGTGGCTTTTTTTCTGAATCCCCTGATAGGATCCAGGTATGTATGTTTTCCAGCCCCTTGGACTAGCTTTGGCAGCAAGCATCAAGGTGACCAAGCCCTGGTTTTATCAGGCCATTCTGAGGTAGGAGAGACTGGGGAGGTTACTCTCACAGACTGTGTATCCTTTGAAAAAAATGTTGGGTATTTTCAGCCGCTGTCAGGGCACACAGACTTCATGGTTAAGACATTGTTAAAAAAAAAAAATTGAGACTGAAGTGAGCTGATTGATTGGAATTTTGTTTCCCCCTGTGGTATTATAAAAAAAATAAATATCCAGTTAATCTTAATTACATCTAATCTTCTATAGAGATAACTGGCACTATTTTAACTATCACTATTGCAAAGTTAATAAGCAGGTTGGTACTGGACCATTGTGTCTCTCAGCATTGTCCAATATGTTATCAATCCTACGTAGATCCTACATAAGCATGGTTGCCGAGGGCCAGATTTTTAACTCTGTTATCCAGTAGAAATAAAGGACAGCATGTAGTTATCTCAAAAGGAGTGTTGTAAGAGATACCAGAGGAGGTAATCAAAAGAAGGTTTTTTGGTCCTAGAAAATCCAGGAAGTATTCTAAGTGTGTTTGGGGGCCATGTATTATAATTTGTCTATTAACCATTTAGCCTGTGTAGGTAGCCAATCTGGTTTCTGCCTGCTCTGGGGAAGAGATTAATTTACACTCGCCCTTTCTAGCAAATATAACTTTCCTTTCTGCTCCAGTGGGCTTGCCTGAACAGCTGGGGGAGGTGGAAAGCTTCTGGATGCTGCATGTACAAGAGGGAGAGTAGAGCATCCTAACATTGAGTAGTCTTCTCCTCCCATTGCACAGACTCCAGTGATGTGGATGGCCTGTGCAGGAAAGTAAGAAAGCTTCTCATAGTCACTTACTCCTTAGCATAAGTATTCAGCACCAGGACTTGCCATGAAACCCTGAGAGAGAGAGCACACCAAGACAAACGAGCACATTCATATTTTTAATTGCCTGATTTTTACAGGATGGATGACTCATGTATTTCCACAGGGCATACAGGTGTCACTGTATGAATGTGGATCATAGCTTTATGGAAGCCCAAAGGGAAAAGCACTCATTAGAAAAGTGAACAGTGCATGGTTCCTTAACTGTCACACCACCTCTGGAATATGCAATGCACATGCTGAATATGCACTGAAAATAGAAAGCAAATAGTTACTGATATATATTTACACTAGAGCAAACAATGTAGCTAAAGCTTTAGTATTTGGATCAGTCCAGACAGTTGGAGACATTCTCTCCTTCCTTCTTCCTTCACTGTTTTAATAAAATCTCTGGTGCTTTGAAGATATAATGGGGCCCTGAGCTTTTGACTTCACCTTCAAACAGTATGATTGATCTGAGGAGCATAGAATGATAGAGTGGAAATGTATCCAGGTAAAGAAAACGAGACAGTGCAGTAATGACAGCCTGCCCAGAGTACAATAGACAGTCACAATTATTTAAAGTGTGATGCTTGCCTAAGAAGTGGTTTTGTAAAAATGGTATCATGGGGTTCCATATTCAATGTATTTCACCTACATTTTTTTCCACATCAAACTTGCTAAGTTTGTAGATTTAAACAATATTGATCATCCCAAATTCCTCCTCAAATTCTGCCTGCCTGTGATGATCAATAGGGCTCTTTTCCACTTGAAGGAACCTTATCAATTGCTGGAGGGAGGGTCTGCTGTCCCATTCTCCACCCCCCGCCCACCCAGGATGCTTTGCCAACCTGGCCTGGGCTGTGCTGTCTGTTCCAAAGCAGGCTTGGCCTTTCCCTTCTAGGCAGGGCTCAGGGTGGCGGGGTGGGGGGACAGCCTGAAAGGGACTACCAGCAAATAGGGGGCCAGCAGGAGATCAGTAGACTCTACCTTCTCCTACCTCTGGCATAGACTGAGGCAAGCAGTTGATAAGGGGAGGGGAAGAGGGCATAATTCTCCTCGGCTCCACCAGACCATGGGGGAAATTGAACTGGTCCCCTGCCACCTGTGAGCTCAGGGCCAAGCCCTGAAGGACCAGACTGAAAGGGGAGAGGTGTTGGCAAAGACCTGACACATTCATCACATTTATATGCTGGAGACAGACTAAAGCAGGGGTGGGCAAAATGAGGCCTGGGGGCTGGATGCAGCCTGCCAGGCCATTCTATCTGGTCCATGGGGCCCCTAAAACTTTTAGAAAACTAATATTTATCTGCCCCTGGCTGCCTGTCATGTGGCCCTCGATGGCTTGCCAAAACTCAGTAAGCAGCTCTCCACCCGAAATAATTGTCCACCCCTGGACTAAGGGAACAGGAGAGGGCCCCAGACTGTTTGGGCTGGTGTGACCAAAGAAAGCATAGAACTACATTTACATTATAAAGTAGAACCTGTAAAAGGTGGGAGCCTAGAATAAAGAGACAAGACATAAAAGACACTGAATACATCAGAGTCTTGCCAAAGGTTTTATAGGTGACAAACATACTAATGTCAAAGCACCCAAGAGGGAGAAGGGGTGCACGTGCACCTGTAAAAACCCAAGTTCAAGTAGAGAATGAGGGTTGTGTGATCTCCAGTCCAGCACCTAAGACTACCTGCTGATTCCCCAAGAAGGACTTTCTGTATACCTGGCTGTAAGGAGACACTTTGTTTTCAGGATTATGTAAGACTTATGCAAAGCTTTCTCTTGTCTTTTTGGTTTATTACATTCCATTTTAGGTTAGACTAAGTTGTGTGTGCTCTCACTGCGTTTTACTTGGAAGTGCACTGATAAATCGGTCTGATATCAGATCAGCATCAATATAAAGAAAATGTAATATATTGGAAAGCAGCCATATTAGGCCGATAATTTGGCTGATAAATGGCCTGTGCACGCACAGCTGCAGCGCAGCACAGGCAGCAAGGAGAGCTGCCTCCAGCTGTAAGTCTGGTGTTGGGGGAAGGGGGGAGGGGAAAGAGAAGGGGTGAGGGGGAGGGAGGTCAAGGCCCT
>NW_005841964.1:51915-66626 GCF_000455745.1 Alligator sinensis
GGTCAGCTGCCCTCCACCCTGTACCCCCCAGACAAGTTGCAGCTCTGTCCCACACCTGCCCCACCCTGGCTGGGCAGTGCTTACCCCTGCCCCAGCTCCAGCCCCTCTCCTCCCTCCCTGCAGGGCTCTTGATCTGCCCCGCCATGCCCCTTCCCTCTCCTCTTCCCCCTCCCACCACACCAGACTTACCAGCTGGAGAAAGCTCTCCACACTGCCAGGCTAGTATCAGAAATCGGATCGGTATCAGCCTCAAAAGTCTCTATCAGTGCACCCCTAGTTTTACTCTCTCTGTCTTAGCTTAGATGAAGGTTTCTGGTTGTTCTTTATTGTGTGCTTGAGGTTGCAAATTGCTGTGTTCAGTACATGCTTGCTTCAGAGAAAGGACTATTCTTATTCAAGCTTCTATGAATTCAATGCACTACCTTTTTCCCCACCCACCCCCTCTTCAGCCTGGAAGGGGCTGCCCTCCCCCTCTCCCCTGAGTAGGGAGTGTGGTGGGGGGCAGAAGCCTAGCAGGCGCTGCCCCATTCTCCCCCCTCCCAGGCAGACTCAGCCAGGGGATTTAAATTGCCACTCTCCAGGTGCTAGCCCATGGCTGGGACCTGGCCACATCTCCTCCATTCAAGCAGGGAAGGGGGAAAAGCTTTGGAGCTTCAGTCCCTTCCCTTTGGCAGTGGCTAGGAAGCATGCTATACCATCCCCCAGCTTCTGGCCTGAGCCAGTGCAGGCACATGGCTGCATTTCCTGAATCAGAAGTGAATGTCTGTTCAACTTGTTTCTCAGTTTTATCTCTGCAGTTTAGACTAACCTGCAAAGACTGAGTCAATTCAGCCTTGGGCTTTTTGACTGTACTTAGCCTAATACACTATCATTTTGGCAAATAGGATGAAAAAACTATCCTACTAGTAGCTGATAGGGTTATTCATACGGAACATGTATCTCTTATTTCTGTACTCTAGATATTGGTGGGGAGTTCAAAATCCTAAAATCCATTGCAGTAAAGATGGGGTCATGATAAGAATGGGGTGTTGGAATATAAATACCCATTTGAATAAGCTTCAAATATTCCTATTCAGCTTACTTCCTTGTCTGTCTTCCAATCTCCTTCTCTCTTATCTAACTATAGCTAGTAAAGAACTTCAGGAAGTTTTAGAATAAAAGGCTGCATGTTGGCAGGAAGCTTTGTATTTCCTTTTCTAGTTTCTTTTAAAATAATGGGGATAAAAATAATTATTAAAAAAGTACTTATTTAAACAGCTTCCTCGGTTGGAAATCTTAATATTAAGGACTCCCACTCTGCTGTTTGCTCACCATTTGTGTGCTTGGGTCCTGAAAACATATGGATCTAAATTCACTTCTATATATTAAAGAATTAGATTTCATAGAATCATACAATCACAGAAAATTAGGATTGGAAGGGACCTCAGCAGTCACCTAGTCCAACCCGCTGCTCAAAATAGGATAATCCCCAACTAGATCATTCCAGCCAGATTTTGGCAGAGCACCATTAGTGGCTGCCTTACCTTGACATTTTTTCTGTCACTTTTTTGGAGATCATAAAATGTATTTTATTTAACTCTTATGTGTAGGCACTGATTTTTAGCTCTGTCTGATTGTATCTACTTTGTGGATTTTTTTTTTCTTTGTCATTTTGTTTTAACGTTCTTTTAAACATGCAGTTAGCACTGTGGGTACAGGATAGCTGGAATTTTGTAGTGTCATATTAACTTCTATTTGTTTTCTAGACTTCCATACATCCATTGTATTAATGAACTCTTTGCCTTAATGCGAGTTTAAAATGTGCACAAAAGTTATTGTTTCCCTCTAAGTAATCTTTGTGTTGGCAGGCTTGTTATTTCATTGCTGAATATTTTCTTTGTGACAGCCTGATCTCCCACGCGAACCATCCTACCTGGATTGTTTCCTTCTGTCCCAAATTACCTTGCTTTTTCTGTATTTTTGTTGTCTACTTAGGCTGTAAGTCTTGAAAATACACATGATTATTTGAAGATTATATGATCCAGAAGATTAGAAATAGTGGCCAAGAGCTGCATTTTATTTTTTTCCATCCAGATTTGGCTGATACACAGTTGATAGCCTGTTTATGATTAGTGTGCATCCTTCTGGCACATCCAATACTTTAATTAAACCCAGTCTGAATCTTTCATAGTCTTCTTTTGGTCTTTTCAACTGCCACATCATCTGTAGTTTAGCCTGACTGGCTTGCTTGCAGACAGTGATGAGCTCACTTGCACAGAAGGATAATGCAGCCTCTTTTAGAAGCAGTGACAAAAGATTAAGAACATATTCAAGAAAGATGCCATAGTTCAAAAATACAGAAGAGATAAAGGGCTTGATTCTGATTTCTAGGTTTTACACCATCGTATCTGACTGCCAAAGTAAAACCCATTAAAACAGCTGTATCTTAAGGCCCTATATCTTTATAAGATGTATTGCAAAACAAAAAAACAACCAAAAAAACCAAAAAACAACCAACTTAATTAAATACTTGAAAAGAAAATGACACCTTTTTTGATCTTGTCCTAAGATTTCTAAAAGGTCAGGGTGTCACCATTTGAACTCCAAATTAACTGTTCTTTTTATGTTAAGGCATCACATTATTCATATTTATTATGCTATTTTAATTGTGAAAATCATCTGAATGTGTCTTTGTTAAGCTGACACAGATCATACTATATATTTGGAATCATAGTTGGGTATTTTTCTTTTAAAAATCCCACAATTCCTCTTTAGTGAATGTGTTTGGGTATTTCTTCTATTTTACCTTGAGTTTCTCTTTTGCTGATTAGTCTTCCAACTTGAGCAAATCTATGTGAAACGTCTTGTAATCTTCCACACTTCATGAACCCAAATCAGGAAATGTCATCCACTCACTGTCCAGCTCCTCTGCCAATACAGATCTACAAGGCAACCTAACATTAACGTCTCTCTCAGTCTTCTTGAAGAGAGATCATTTTCTAATCACTTCTACAAGAGTTAATCCTGTGTATTTGATCTTGATTATATTTTATAGGCTGCATTATAAGCCTCACCTAATGTTAACAATTATTTTATTTTCTGCTGGGTCACCTTTCTTCTTAGGACCCTTTATAAAATAAAAAGCTCAATATTTATGGCTATTTAGATATTAAGGACAAGTTAAGGGCTTGATTTTTGCCCAGTTCTAAGTAGTTGAGGGGGGGAAGGTTCAGAGGCACAGAGCAAGTCATTATTTTGTTTTCTACAGGAGCCAGACTGTCAGTCGTTATGGAATATATATATATATGGAGATAGATATATAAGCTTGAGGGCAAGGACAGTTCAAGGCTGGTCATGCACCTGATAAAGAAGGCTGTTGCCAGAGAAAGCTGCATGCCTCTTTGAACAAGTTAATTTATAAGGGCACCTATACATATGTTGGACATCTTAATGTGCTCCAGCAGCATTCGTGTCATGTCTATTCAGTATCCCCACACTTCAAAATTGTGACGGGGTGCTTTAACTTAAACTTGTTGAATGAGCTGTAGTTCAAGCACCCCTGCCACCATTTTGAAGCACAGGCCACTGAATACATGTGACACTGCACACGCAGCTCTAATTATACTGCTCCCCGCCACCCTGGAGCAGTGTATAGATGCACTATGATTCTACCTAGCCCTGATTTCTATTTAACTTCAAACTAACATAAATAAGTCACTCTCTCTTGTGTAGAATGGAAATCTGCACTTTGTGGCCACATCCAGATGAGTGCAGTTGTGCCATAGACGCATCTACAATGCCACATACTGGACATTCAGCTGTTCTCCACACTGCAAGGGAGCAGTGTAGAAGGGATTTTTGATTCCTGGATATCCAGGGGTCAAAAAAACCTGCACAAAAGAAAAAGTGGAGTTGCACACTAGAGCCTACCTGGCTGGAGCCATGCCCCAGCTGCCAGTCAGGCTCTGAGCAGCAGGATCATCACTGCTGCAGCCCCAGGAGCCCCCCAGGACCCCAGGTAAGGCTTTTGGGGCCAGGCCAATGCTGGCCCCAACCTCCCCTATGCCACCTGGAGTAACCTGCCGTGTGCCAGAATGTGCGTGACACAGGTGTTCCCCAGAAACAGCTACTAGTGGCTCAAGGTGTCCATGCTCATGTGAATGCAGTCAGTGAGGGTGCTAAGTTCTTTTGGAGTCTCTAGGAACTCTTGTTGGGGAGCATACACCCCTGGACTCGCATCATGGTTAGCACCTTAACAGCAGAACAGATTACATTACAATTTTTTTAAGTCTTCCCTACTTCATACATCTGCTCTTGGGCTAGGTAAAGACAGCTTGGGTCAAGGCTAGCCTTCCCACCCTGTGGGGACAGGGGTGAGGTGGGGGTCGTGGGGGAGGTACAAAGCATCCTGGGATGCTGGGGGACTGTGAGTTAACTTGAATCTGGAGGGGATCTGGGGCAAAAATTCGATAAATTGATTTAACCCAAATCAGTTAAGTCTGATATTATATACATCCAGGTTTATCTTAAACCAATTTAGACCATTTTGAAAGTAGTTTATGTGCACTGAACTTCTGTTGTGTTACAGATTTGAACCAGTTTCTGATAACTTATACAGGTTTATGTGTAATTTCTGTCTCTGTCCTTGATGATTTCCTTTGCTTTATTTTCTCCTTGGAGAATCCTGCTTAC
This sequence comes from Alligator sinensis, assembly GCF_000455745.1. Taxonomy (NCBI): domain Eukaryota; kingdom Metazoa; phylum Chordata; order Crocodylia; family Alligatoridae; genus Alligator; species Alligator sinensis. The sequence continues at coordinate 56,587 of NW_005841964.1, forward strand.
ACAATTCCATTTTTAACATTCTGTGTCTTAAAAACTATCTTGAGTACAGCAATTTCAACTGTTTTTTTTTGTCTTAAGAGTGTCAGAACTTGTGGATAGTCATTTACCTGGCACAATTTAAATTAGGTTTGCATACTAATGTAAATTACATTTGGATCAGGACCAGACAGATGACATCCTGGATACTATTAGTGACTTGCCCACTGGGAGGCAGGGGGATTTGGTAAGAACTTGTTTTCATTTACCGAGAGACTAGCCCAGAATGGAAGCAGGCAGAGAGAGCTTAAATTGGTGCAAATTACAGTGGTGGAGTTATTTCTCCAGGTTTTCTTAGGGTAATTCTTCATTAGGCTGAGTGAAATTACCCATATTTGGGGGTTTTCATCACCTGTCTGCTACTTTTTTTCCCCTCCAGTGTAATCTTGATTGCACTGGAATAAATGTTTAGGGCAGAATGCTATGTCCGGAGCAGTCTGTTTTGGTCATCAGAATGCTGATGACCAAAATAGACTGCTACTAACTCTAAAATACCCAAATAAAATGTAAGGAGGATTCTATTGTTGCCTCTAGGTATCTAAGTGCCCCCATTATAGGAGTAGTATTGTCCTCTGGAGATGCACAGATGTTTCCCTTTTCCCATAATGGGTGTACTTGTGCCCACTAGAGACAATAGAATCACTTCTATACCCAGGTCAGATAACTTGGTTGTTTGTAGGATGCACTTCAGTTATCCATTAAGTGCAAAAGGAGTTTGTCCCATAAAAATATAATAATCCAACTTCTGCACCCAGATACCCACCCTTTTCATCTCCTCTTCAACTTGGGGCTCATGGTGCCTCCCATGGTGAAGCTGGGGTGGGGTAGCTCCTCCATTCCCTTGCTATATGTGCCTATTAGGCAAGTCGTAGGGGATGGGGATGCTCCCCCATCCCTAGCTGTTTGTACCATGAGCCTTTTAAAAAGCACCTGCGGCTGGGGATGGAAAAGCTTCCTATCCCCAAATGTACATGCTGGGTGGCTCTTTAAATGGGTAAGTACAGCTGGGGATGGCAAAGCTACTTCATCCCTCATCCCTAGTGGAATGTACCCCTTTTGAAAAGGTGCTAGGTGTGAGAAGCTGACAATAAGATAAGCTTCCCCATCCCCTGATGCACTCCCATTCTTGAGTGGATCCCCAAATCCTCTAAGGAAACAGCAGGGGCAGCTGGGTTTGGGGACCCAGACCTGCATCCATCCTGGTCCTGCCAATTGCATGGCTTTGTCCCAGGCCCCAGGGCTGTCTGGTGCTGAATCCTGATGCTCAGCTGAGCATCTGGATATGGCAACAGGCAGCCCCAGCCTCAGGTGGTACTTAAAACTGGTCCCAGTCTCCAGAACTGCCCATGCCCTGAGGCTTGCTGGGACCTGGTGGTTTAAAAAGAGGGTTGCAGGGCATGGGTCTATGAAGTACCTAGTCCCCCCAGTAAGCCCACATGATTGTCCGCATCAGGACCAGGGCAGCCCCCAGTCAGATTCCAGACCTGTGGCTGCTCAGGTTCTGATGCTGACAATCAGCAGTTTGCCGGCATTGATATGATATTGGATTATGCCATGCCCAGTTTATGGCACCATATGTACCAGCCACAAAGATGTTACACACTTCCTTGAGGAGTATCTTTGCAACTGGTTTGCCACTTTATGGCACCATAAATTCAATGAATGTGTGGCATGTTGCTATTTCTAATGTCATTAACATAACGTGTGCCAGGGGTCATCAGTAGGATTTGGTACAGGCAAAGAAAGTACTGACCCAGTTACTATTAAAGACACCCACTCCCATCTACAAACACAACTTGTACTTAATGGATGCTCCATAGAGAGAGCATCTTTAAAATCTGCCTCCATCAGAACCCCACTTATGGGTGCTTGGAAGTGTTATGGAATTGATGGATCTCTTTCTTAATTTAGCACTATCTCTGCTTAGGCTTGAATTAGCCAGCTACGACTTCCTCAGAAGTAGCTAGTCCCCTAGCGCTTGTATTTTTGGCAGAGGTTTTTCTTCTGAGGGGCCTTTGTTCGACTGTCACAGGGACTGAAATGTGCCTATAAATGTGACAAATTTCTCTCTGGCATAATTCTCCCAGCTTCAATAGAGTTACACAAGGGATACATTTTGACGTTTTCAGTGGTACCTTGTGATTTTAATACCTATATGCATACAGTTTGGAACATGTATTTAACCTGTACAAGCAATTTGATAGCTGTCCCAGAAAGATAAGTCACCTTTTGTCAGAATTATTGTACAGTATATTCTACAGTTAGGAGAACATTAAATCATTTATTCCAAAAGCTTAATATCCTCAAACTTCATTTTTTCCAGGTGATGAAATGTTTATTCCAACATAGTGTAGGCTATTAAAAAAAAAAAAAAGAAAAAGTTATCTTTCCCCTATTGAATTATTTAAAACAATGTAGCAGTTGTTCAAGGACCCAGACATAAACCAATTCACTTCAGTAGCCCAAGGATGACAAGAGTATAGACAGATGGATATATTTATGTGTACGTACTGTAGAGTGTGTGATTCTTTGTTGTGCTTGCTAGAATCTATCTCTGTGAATTGACCTACTTGCTGGTAACACATGCTTCCAAGCCAGTTGGATCTGAATAGATTTTAGTGGGTATTTGGGTCTAAAATACTCCAAAGCTCCCATAGTTGATGAAGCGCTATTGCCTTAGAATCCAAAATCAGTGTCTGTGGCCTTGCCAACAGTTCTAGGCTGTATAGGCACCCTGGCCTTCTAGCTAGTCCTGTCATATTTGAGGCAACCCAGGCTAAGCCATGGAGCATCTAGCCCTAGTGATTCCCTCTTAAAACACTTGAGTTATAGATCTTCTGAAATAACAATGCAGTGATATTTACTTTCCGTTATTCCATTTTCAGCCCTTCTGTAGTTCTTACATTCTTCAGGGTTGATGGACTGACTTTGTCTTACTCTGTCTCTAACAAATCCTTCAGTATTTTAACAAATTTATCCTCCTTGCACAATCCAGAATCTTGCTCTTAAGTAGGATTTTCTACACCATGTAGTCAACTTTGGCTCCCCCATATCAGTTATGCTTACTGCACTACTCTATGCATTTTCCTGTGTAGAAAGTCCATTTTTCCATTGGGATAGGCTGATGGCTTGATGCTGCAGTCAGGATGGCTTATGAGTGACAGTTTATCAAGATGTCAAGGAATTTCCCTCAGTGAATATCCCCTATCTGTGATGTGATGAAAAATAGGCTGTTTTGGTGTTTCTGGACTTGTGTGGTCAGTCCCAAGATAGAGTTCATAATATGATTTAGTTGCATCCTGTTCTGTCACAGGGGCTTTATGCCTATGTGGCAATTTAGGGTTACAGTTGATTAATCAGGCAATATTGTCAGCTGCCTGGGATCTATACTGTTACTTCCAGATAAGATTTGTGGCTAAAGTTGTCAGAAATTCAATTTTACATTTTATTTTAGTATATCTTTGTTGAAAATTTGCACAGGAGTGTTTGTAGGGACATAACTATTTCCTTAATCAATCCAATCATTGGCTTATCTAATGCACACTGCTACCTTTGAGAAACAATTGATGCTCTTGATTTTTTTTTTTTTTTAGGCCAAAATTCACCAAGAAGAATAATAGTCTATTTATGTGTTTTAAAAAGAGCCTCATCACACATTAGGGCTTTTCCAATGTTTATATTCACTATACAAGCACAGTTTTATTTTATATGCCAGGCTTAATTGGCATGTTGGACCTCACAATGAACAAAAACTTCCTGTTCTGATGAAGTAAGCCCTCTACTTGTGAAAATTTAGGCTTATATATCTCCAATTTAGTTAGTCTATATGGTGCAGATTTACTTGGCTTTCTGAAGGGTTCCTGCCATTTTGACAGGTCATTTAATAGTAATGATTCTTAATCCCTGTGGCACTGAGTGATACTTAAATAGCATTATGGATTTATCATGTACATTTTACTGGTTTGTTTGGTCTCCATTAAATATAACAAGCCACCTCCAAAAGGGTTGTATTGATTCTTGACTGTAGGTCTTGACTCTGCAGGATGCCATCCCATTCTACAGAAAGGTCATTCTCTACCAGAAATATATTTGCAAAATATCTATTTCTCTGCAACCAAGATGTGCAGAGGTACACAGGCTAATCCAGTGGTTCCAAAACTTTTTCATACTGTGGACCGGCATGGGGATGGGATGGCACATGTGGAGCCAGCTGCCTCCCTCGCAGGGATGCCCTGTCGCCCAGCTTTAACCCTGCATGTGACTGCTGGTGGCAGAAGCCACTTGCCTGGGCAGACAGACAGGAGTCTGAGTAGGGGGCTCGTACCACAAGCTGGCAGTCAACCCTTCACAGCCCAGTACTGGGCTGTGGCCTGGTGGTTGGGAACCTCTGGTCCAATCTCTTGATAATTTTACTTTTCCCTGGCTTTTATCACAGCCACAGTTAAGGTTGGGCATTTCCAAACAGCTTGTAGCAGTCAGGGCCCTTATTTTTCACTGAAACTTAGTGGGAGCCAGAGACTAGCTCCCTTAGATGCTGGGGGAATCTCAAAATTTAAGAGCTGGAATTAGCTTAAAAGTTTCACATCTTGGGGACTGTTTCTAAACTTAAAAATCTGATTCATGAAGATGGAGAATAGTCACTGTCAAAAAAGCCTCATTGTTTTTGGGACCTGGCCTGCTTTTTTAAAATCCTAGAAAAAGAAAGGAAAATGCATTAGAAAGTCTGAATATCTAAAAACAAAAGATAATAGACATAAAACTTACTGCCTTTCCATGGTTCTTGTGTTTTCACCATATTTACCATATTCCACAATGGCAGTGGCACCTGGAATTCACTGCTTCTGCTTTGCCCTGGGCACCTGGCTGCACTCCTATACTATTGCTATTCACCTTTTAAAAACACAGATAGCTTCCATGCCTCTCCTTGTTTTTGAGTCTTAAAAATCAACAGGGCTTTGGAAATTCTGTTTCTGCACACTCTTCCCAGCCAAGTGATTGATATACCAGGCTGAATCTTTTTGCAAGAGGAGTTTAAATTATTGCTTTAAAAAATCAGCTCTCATTTCTTGTGATGAACAGTACATGTACATAACCAAGATTTTGTCTCACGCTCTCTAAATAGCATCTACAAAAAGATAGGGAAGCCTGCCATTGGATCAAGCCTCCTTTCACAGTTGAAGACTAGGTCAGTAGTGCCCATCCACTATTGTTTGCATCCAGTCTGGCCTCTGCAACCATCGCGAATCGCATGTTAAAAGCAGAGGAGCTTATAGCTTCAGTTGAAAAACATACATGCCCGACTTCAGCATAATGCTGTTGGGTCTTTTCACTGTTGGCACTTGTTAAATGGGTTATGGAACTGTGGAAACTTCACATTTAGCTTGTAACAACACTGGGATTGCAGCAGTCCAAATGGCTGTGGTGAGCTAAATTGTGGACAACTTAATAGGAGGCTAAAATAGGCAGCTGTTTTAAAGAGATTGTAGTCTGGTAAAATTGAAAAATCCTGATAAGGAATGTTATGAGATTTCTGGAGCCTGCATTGAGGCAGAAAAAAAGCCACTAAAAGATAATGAGGAATGCTTAACGTGGCATTTTGATACATTTTTTTCAGTTTGCCAAGTAAATCAATAATAACCTTTGAGATGTTTTGATGTCTGCTTATTGAGATGAACACACAAGTTTTGGTACAAAGAACCTAAAACCATTGCAGACAAAAACAATTAACACAAGTGTGAACTTTGATACATATGACAGAGCGTCTATTAGACATAGAAGAAAGATTTCAGATGAAGTAGGTTGCTGCCTGCAAAAGCTTATGCCTCTCTGAACCAGCTGCTCTCTGAAAGTGCCTTCAGACAGAAAAATGAAAACAAGTTAGCAAAAACATATTTTGTAATGTTCCTTTATTTTGAGTTTCTAATCACAGAAATGTTTACGTGTTTAAAAATGAGCACTTTTTAACTCCAGGTGCACTAGTTAATAGAGCATACCTGATGGAAGAAAGACAAAGATTGTATAAAATGTTTGAATTTTTTTTCTCTCTTAAAAAGTTTGTAAGCAGAAATTCTTTGTGTGTAATCTTTATCTTCTTCATGTAAATAACTGATCCAATGATTTTGTCACAGCATTTCCTTATTCACAATAAACTAAAATGATAAACCTAACGATTTATCATCTTTATTTTCCAGTGTTCAAGATTCCTTTACACATGTAGTAAAAGAGAGACTAATATAGACAATATCAAGACTGAATCCAAATATGAGGCCTTGATTCATGCTGTTGATGGAAGCAATGAACAGTGATTTTTTTTTTATTATTATTATTATTTAATTACATCAATCAAAAAAATCTAGCATTAATGCAGTAGGTGAGAGCAGTCCATTTTTACTCGTGTATATATACATAAATCCAGATATTATACATTTTCCAAAAATAAAACATACCCATTCACAAAGCAAAGCCTTCACATGAAGCAAGCAAACACGCATAGAAATTCCCAGGAATATTGAATTAGAAATGCTGTTACAAAATCTTTTGAAAGTGGTTGTAATATTTGGATGATGAACCATTTTTTGAAAACTTAGTCACAGATATAAACTATAAAAAAATTTAATCAGTGAAACAGAAGCTTTGATATCTGATTTAGATACCTTGTGAATATTGTGTGCTACTAGCAGCTAATTAGTAATCAGTAGCTCAATATTTGTTTCAATACCTTATTCGTAGGATACAAAAACCTACCAAATAGTAAAAATGATCTGTCATTGAAAATTTGGGAATAGTGAAAGGTTCTCAATACTCTGGATGAAATCTGCAATAAGAAAGCTAGAACTGTTGGTGGATATCCATTACATTTTTATGAGAACATTCAGGACAAAAGAAAAGCTTCAAATTTTGTTCTGTAGAAAAGTTTATCAGATAGATTTCAATTATTTACTTTTGATGAATAAGATTAGTTTATTTCAGTTACAACGTTTTCAATTGTATTATATGAAATAACTGGCTTTTAAAAAGAGTAGTGCTGACGACCTGCAAAACTAAACTTGTTTTTTTAACAATTTGCTTTGAAATGTTAATTTCTTCTATATGGAAAATTTGGGAAATCTATGCATTTCTGTGGAAGTTACTTCCCACAAAATGGCGTTTTCTAACCAAAATATGTTTCTGTGGAAAATTTGAGATTAGCTTAATTACCATTCCTGCCCAAATTCTTCGTGATGATGCCTGATAACTTTTCACCTTATAAGCCATTTAAGGCAAAGCTAGCAGAAATTAGAGTGGCTGTAGTATCAAAGAACCAATACGTAGGCCATAGGCATTGGCACTGTCACAAACATACTGCTCTGTGTCCTCAGGATACAATAGTTGCAGATTTTCCCCAGGCAAGCAGACCTTTCAACTCTTTTTCTACCTCATCCCTGTCCTTTCCACTGCTTCTCATGCTGATATATTTATTTGTTGAAGACAGCCAGTGTTTTTTAAAATTCTAGTCTCTCCATGCCTTTTAACAGTCTCATTCCAGACAGGCATGCAAATCCAGTCTGTATACTGAAAGGATGTCTGAGAGGGAGCTGCTGAAACAAATGTATGCTAATACACATTCATTCACAAATACCCACAATCTCATGAATAAAAGTTCCTTCATAAACATTAATTTAAGCAAAATCCAATGTGATGAATATTCATGGGAAAGCAAATAAAGAAGTGTCTGAATATCATCTGGTTGAATAACAAGTCAGACTTAAAGACATATGTACACATATTTGTCCCACTGTTCTCTTGGTTCTGGTCTTGTGTAATGATCCATTTCCAATAATATGTGAATTACTAATATTACTGCATTAAACAGTTCCTGGTGAGATGTGTAACGTGCACCTGCCATACATATTGTAATATTACTATTTGCACATAAAGTGCTAATTTACTGACCTGCCTGACTATATAGTTTATTGACAATTGAAGACCCATTGATAACATATTTGCTCCTCAGTGTGTAAATATGACTGTCATTGCTCTACAACATGGAAGCATAGAAAGTAGGGCGTGAAGGGACCTCTAGAGTTCATCTAGTCCAAACCCTGCTTGAAACAGGATCAGCCCTATCCGAACCATCCCAACCAAATTCTTGTCTATTTTATTACTAAAACTGAACAGGGAGCTATGTCACACAACCAAAAAGCATAGTGCCCTAACCTGCCACAGGTAAAGCAGGGGGATAAGGGCATCCCATTTCCTGCTGTTAAATGTGTTGTTAAAATATGCTTGAGAGGAAAGGGGTCAGACCCCACCCATTGGCAGAAGACAAAAGCCACCACAGCATGTACCAATCTTACCATGGGATAAAATTCTTTCAAGTCCCAAGTGTGGCTCTTGGGATGACCCTAACTGGAGTGGTAAGACCCTCTAGGCAGAAAACTAATGATGATAAGTCTGCAGCATTATCAATATGATGTGTCACAATGTGGAATATATTATTCTTTTTCAGAAGAAATTTAAGTGGTAGTTCTGCAAAAAAATCAGTTGAATTATATTGCTGAATAGTGGTCCATTTTTGGCACAGACATTATGCACTTCAAAAACTAAAGACAAAACAAACCAACTCATTGCCCTATTCTTATTCAGTTCCTTGAATTAGATTTCATAGAATTTGATAGCACCTGTTTATAGATGAAGTTGTCTAGTCAGGCTAAATGAAAGTAAGATAAATAAATGAATAAACCTGAATAAAAGAAGTGTACTATGGTTAAGGGTATCTCCAGGGGAGTTGTAACATGTATGTTCTTCTAAGTTCTTTTCATTACACTGGCAGACAAAATCTTTGGGTAGAGGTGATATCTTTTATTAAACCAACTAAATAGTTGCAAAAAAGTTATTTTCAAGCCTTTGGACACACATGATCTTATATCAGGCAAAAAATATATATAAAGTAAAAATGGAGGGAGAAATTAAAGATGGTCAGAGAACTCTTGGGTATGAAAAAAGCCGGTCTTGGAAAGTTCTTCTGCAGGAATAGCTGATCTGCAGGAATGAAAATTTAGAGGAGATGCAGGAGACAAAGGCAGGTTGTTTACCTGTAGGTATCAGATGTCAGGCAGACTGGGTAGGGGGCATAAACTCAATGTTAAAATTTTAGTCCAGATTGTTAAAATTTGCTTTCTTTTTCTTCTTTTTTAACATTGTGAAGTTTCCATTTCATTACACTGTGTATTTTGACCCTTGGAAAAACATGGCTTGCTAGTGTGACTTAAGCATTGAGGAGGAAAAAGGAGAGGGCCGTGAAGAGCAGGAGTATTTGCTTTGGTGTCTAATTACAGTCAGTATTCTTGAGGCACTTCATGAGAAGTGGGAAACAGTGTTGAGATTTTTGCATTTTCCAGGAGAAGGGATTGCGTGCTGGTCTGTTTAACCATATAATTTCAGGACTCATGTATAACTAAGGCACCTGGCAAATGTTATTTCCATCAAGCAACAGGTAATGTCCTTTGATGGAAATGTCACATTATGCAACCGGCTTCATGTTCACAGGGCAAGCTAGCTAGAGGAGGGAAAAAATCACCCTGTGAACTTGCTCTACCAGCCCCTTCCAGCAAGGGAGCAGGAAAGCTGCTGGTAGGGGCTGTAATTCTCCCCTCCTCTCCCCATCCCCATCTTCCAACGTGTTGTTAATGAGAAATGATCTTCCTCCCCACCCTACCCCCTCCCTCAGAGCTGATCTCCAACCCTTGTGTGGAGCAAGGTAAACCCATGCAATTGATGGAGGCGGGAGGATAGGAACAGTAGGGCTCTAACTCTTAAACATTTTTGAGTTATTTTTGCATGTACACATTTTCTCTCTCTTATCTTCTCCTGTTAGTTTCCCCAAAAAATCTCTCCTCTATCTCCTCCCTTGCTCTCAAATTCCCTTTTTGTGTAAGTAAAGCATGTCATATTTGTTTACACTCTGCTTTCTCAAGGAAGTGGTTTGAAATGGCTTTTTGAAGAAACAATTTTGAAGACTACTT
>NW_005841964.1:66659-75823 GCF_000455745.1 Alligator sinensis
AGGGTAACCAGAGTTCAACAGGAGTCACAAGGCCTTGTTACACCTTACGCTGTGAGTCACACAAATATTGATCGGTGCTAATGCTAGCTTGGAGTTTGGAGCAATCACACCCTTAGTCTAGAAACCTTCTCCTACTGTCCCCTACCTACGCAGATATGACTTGGCATTAGAGGCCTGGGGAGCAGGGGCAGGACTAGAAGTTGTAACTGTGAGTTGCCAGTAGAGGGCTGGTGAGTCAGGACAGGCTTCTATCACTGCTGCATGGGTGGGGGCATGAGAGATTCTGGGATACTGAAGGACTTCAACTTGGGCAGCACATCTTTGGGGCATGACTACACCCTAATGGAACCACACCCTAGTGCAGATCAGAGAGAATCCTTCCCTGAAGTAGCACAACTTAGAGCTGCATACTGTTCCCTTAAAATCACTTTAAAGTATTAATGTGTGTACAATCCAGTGGTTAAAAGCTCCAGGAACCACCCAAAATTACTGTGTAACAAGGCCCACAGAGTATCTTTTCAAGAGGTCAGGGGGAAGGGGGAGTCCATCCTGGAATGCTAGAAGACCCAACCAAGGATAATGGGTGCTAAATTCTTTGTACATTTTGTTTGTTACAATTTATTGTTCCCTTAATACATTAATCTCCCTGTAAAGCAGAACATCTGCCAGGGACCTCAGTGAAGCAGAAGGCAGGACAGTACAGCACTATACAGGCTAACTCTTTAAGAGAGGCTTGAGATTTCATAGCATACAGGTTACTTTGTCAGATGCTATGAATTGACTGTCAAGTGCCCAGGCAGTGACCAGTGTTCAGCTCGATATTCTCACCTCCTCTGCCCAGGCTGCTAAAATAGGTAGCTATGCCTCTATAGATCTAGATTTTACAACTGATATAAAGTTGCCCCAGATAAACAGCATGTAAATTGCTTATTTTAAATTTCTAAGAAAGGTTTGCAGTTCTATCAGAATAAGACTAAAGCTAAAACCCACTTTGAACTAAACTACTATAGACTGAACTGAGTATTTTACCTATCATTGGGTGCATCTACACATTGCCCTATGCCGATGTTGTTACTGCGCTGAGCTTTAGTATTTCCTTTTGGAAGTGCACAGTGCATGGTTATTTTTAGGCCGTATGCACTGTAAACGGTTATTTTTAGCAGCTACTTGTAGTGGGGAGTGCGCCACTACAGCAAAGTAGATGCCAGTCATGTGTAGACACCTGTGGATGCTACACTGCCGTAGCGTGTCACTGTGGCAACATAGTGTCACGTGCAGATGGGTCCATTGAGAAATAATAAACCATAATAATGAACCATCGCTTGACAAATAGCACAATTTTCCATTTCTTCTTAGTCAAATGAGAAATTAGTCTATTGGACTTTGATGTTTATCAAAAATGTGTCTGAATTCTAAAAATAATATAATTGACTTGCAAATAATCCATACTGTTTTTCACTGAAGTGTTTCACCTTATCTGACCAGAGATAATTGAGTCAATAACTTGCTAAAATACTGAAACTGGCAAGTTTCTTATATTAGTACAGCAGTGCATTTAGCAGGGATTAGTTTCATTTAGAGAAAAGGCAGCAAAAAATAGTCAGCTCAGTTACTTGAATAACCCCCCCCCCCAAACTACAGATATTTCATATAATAGATGATTTGTGATAGCACATAAATATACCAATTCAGACAAGAGATTGTTGGATTATAAAATAAACAGTTGTTCTTGTTTGAATAATCATTAACAGTACATAGGTGGGAAAATGTTGGATTGACCTTGATTACTGTAGGTTATTATTCCTACAGGGGAATTTCAAGAGCAGTTTGAAGGAATTAAGATTCATTAAGTGGTATGGTCAAGGGCAGGACAAGGCCTGGTTATAAAAATCATAATATGAGGAAGTAATTTTATAGAGACATTTCAGTAATTATTTACATTTCTAACTTCAGAATGATTTTTGGCTTGAATATATGACAGTTTTATAGCCTGTAATTTACTTATATCTTAATTGGCATATTAAGAAAGTACTCTAGTCTGGATATAACTCCATACTGATGCCAAAATTGTATTTCCTGAATAAAATTAATATACTTCTGTGACAGTATTTTGAGAAGAACCTTTGTTGTGTGTAATGTAATCCAGTCTTCTATTGTAAAATGAGGCTTTTATTTACTATTATAGAAAATAATGATATGGGAGAAGTAGAATTATTGAAGAAATTCCAACTTCTGTTTGAAAACTTTTAAAATATAAAACTAATATTTTTCCTGTAAGTATAGTTAGAACTATATTTGTTATAAAAATGTATTTAATTGGTCAACGTGTAACAATATCTTATGAACAAGTGTTTAACAAGTCACATTTCATATATTCATCCTGATAAGGATCAATAACGAGAAAAGCTTCTATCTTCCTTCATCAATTGATGACACTTTGTTTACTTGCATTGTTTTCCCTTCATGGTCCATGCACTGATTAGCTCCCACTGCCCCTCATGACTGGAACCAGGTGTTCTTGTCATAAGTTCTGGGATGCTCCAAATATTTATATGCGGATGAGGACCAGGACAATCTGATCTGGTTTCACCTTGTGGAGAGTGGGGCCACACTAATGATATGTGTCAGGTTGAGAGAGGGGGCAAGAGAGGGATTAACTGGGTTAACTGTTAACTGGGTTAACTGTTTGGGGCCCTGTTTCATGATGTTTCCAATTATTCCCACGTCCCCATGAGCCTTAAATGCCTGGTAATGGGGAAGAAAGTCATAACTGAGCTGTGGGGGTGAAAAGGAAGTTAAAAAAGATGCAGTGTAATGGCTCACCATGACTTGGGAAAGAGAGAGTTGGGTGGGAGGGGTACACTTAATGGGCACACCCGTATATCTTATTCAGATCGGCTGCACTAATCTATTTTTGTTGTAGGTTCCTGTCAGCATGTTTGACCAATATGGACCATGTGTTTTATATTCATGCTCAGTGTTGGCTGCGTTTAATCAACTTTCAACTTCACAGCTGGTTTCCATTACTGAGCACATGCTGCTTTTGGCAGCAGTTTAATGATGGATAATGTTTTTAATGAGGTTTCTTTGTATACAATTATAAGATGAGTGGCTTTTTCCCCCATGCCAAATGCGGGGGGAACCTTGTCTTGTATTCAAGGAAATATAATATCTTAATTAATGATTTGGATGATAGGACTGAGTGCAAGCTTTACAAATTTATGGATGACACCAAGTTGCAGACATTCTGAAGGGCAGGGGTAGGATTTAGAATAACTTGGATAGAGGAAAAAGGCTCTGTAATCAATCAGATAAGACTCAGCAGGGACAAGTGTAAAGTCCTGCACTTAGGACGAAATACTGCATGCACAAAAATGGACTGAAGAATGATTGCCTAGGTTTCAGTACTTCAGTGAAGGACTCAAGAGTTATAGTAGACCATAAACTGAATATGAACCAACAATGTGCTCTTATCAACAGGACTTACACTTGCAAATCAATGGAAGTGATTCTTCTACTTTATTTGCTGCTGTTGAGGCCTTACCTGAAGTACTATGTTCAGTTTTGGATCCCACACTACAAGAAGGATGTGAACAGATAGGAGAGTGTCCAGCAGGAAACAAAAAAAAATGGTTAGAGCCCTAGGATGCAAGACTTATGGAGATGGGCGACTGGTGTCTCCCGAGTTGGGGGGGGAGGGGGGGCACCAGATCATTGATGGTGGGGAGGAGGTCCCCCAGAGGGACCACATCTCGTATTTCTCCATATGTGTTGGTAACAGGACTAGGAGCATTCACCTTAAGTTTTAGCTGAGGAAATTTAGGTTGGAGATTAGGAGGAACATACTGACAATGAAGGCAGTGAAGAATTGAAACAGGCTACCTAGATAAATTGTCGATCTCAATCCCTGGAAAATTTTCAAGAGCGGGTTGGACAGAAACTTGGCTACAATGCTTTTGTTGGGTTGATCCTGCCTTGAACAGGGAATGGACTAGATATGCCTGTGAGGTCCTTTCTAGTCCTACTTTCCTATGATCCCATGTCCTTTACAAGGTTCTGGAACTTAGCTTTGTGCCTGTCCTGAAACCTGAAGTTCCTGCTACCTCATCCACACTGTTTTCTGAAATGCTACAGTCCCAGACATACTGTATTTCCACAAGGACTTACTCTATGTCCCAGTCAGCCTTGACTCCAGAAAAAAAGTTATTCTGCCTTCTAAAAACAAAGGTATGCGTCTTGGAAGGGAGGTGGAATGTGGTATGCAAGAAAATTTGTATGTTTCCGTTACAAATATATTCTTTGACCATCAACAATAAAGAGGTTTGTGTAATCTTAAGCATTACACAAATGCAGAGTTCAACACACACCTGGATCATACAGCATTGCCTCATTGGATTAATATATCTGACTACAAAAGCATTGTTCTTTTGTAGGATTAGTTGTGGTCACCGAAGCCATAATGTAAGTTAGCAGTAAGAGAATGATTCAGTATCAGATTCTGCACCACAGGGTACCTGTGGAGTTCATTGTGTCAAAATGAAATTGGTTTAAAATCTTCAGTTACCATCATTATTCACTGAAGTGCTTTCTTTCAAACTTGACTGCATATTTTTGGCAGTATTTTTCTTTGTCAGAAATAAATGTATTCTTTAATAACTTATTTTTTTCACAATTAAAGTTGGGAAAATTTGTCTCAAAATGTCATCTAAGTATATGAACACATACTGGCTTTTCTGAATTTTTTTCCTCTACTTTTTAGCTGACACAACTTACCAAGTTTGACCCAAATACAAAAAGCACTCGGTCATCACAAACTGTGCATCACAGGGGGGGAAAAAACCTGTCTCTCCAAAATTTTGCTGAGCACTAGCATACCCAAATCCTGGTTTTATAAACAACTTCTTCTTAAAAGAAAAACCTTTTACTGTTAAGTAGATGGAAAACTTACAAAACACCAATCATAGTTGGTAGGGTCCTCATTTTTCAAAGATAAGAAAGTAATCCAAAATCCACATTTTCCCGTGATTAAAATGAAACACCGTCTTTCATTTTAATCATGGAAAAACATGGATTTTGGGTTACTTTTTGGGTTACTTTGGGTTACATATCTGGAAAATGGGGATTTTTTTTTTTTTTTTTTTTTTTTTTATCAGAGAAAGCCAGGATCCCTGTTCATTAGTAACTAGGTCGCCTTCCACATTCTGTAGAGGAACTATGGTTTCTCTGGTTGTCATCTTACTCCTGAGTTACTCACAGAATTCCTTCTAATTGTCTTTTATATCCCTTGCCATCCCCATGCAATTCTACTCTCTAGGACTATAACCAAGTTTTGACTTTTTATAGGATTCCTTTTTTTTTTTATTTCAATTCCTTGTTTAGCCAAGATGGCCTCCTGTTGCATTTCCCATTCTTCCATTGCATTTGCTTTTTCCTCCATCCTTAAAGGGGCCTCCAGAAATTATGTCCAGCTCTCTTGGACTCCTTTTCCATGCAGATTTGCCTCCCAAGTGATCCTGCCCACAGATTCCCTGAATGATAACATCTACTTTTCTGTAATACAGTGTCTTTATTTTGCTGTTCTTCTTCCTTACTCCCCTTAAGATGTTGAACCCTGCCATTTCATGGTCACTGTCATTCTAGATACCTTCCACCATCACATTCTCAACCAATTCCTCCCTGTTTGTGAACTACAAGTTAAGAGCTTCTCCCCTACTTGGCCTCTCTACCATCTGTATCAAAGTTGTCTTGAACTCATTCCAAGAATTTCCTGAACTGCCTGCACACTTCTTTATTTCCCTCCCAGCATATGTCCCAATAGTTAAAGTCCACCATGATAACCCAGTTCTGCAATTTGGAAATTTTCTGTCAATGGTTTACAAAAGGCTTTGTCCACTTCCTCCTGGTTTGGTGGCTTGCAGCAGACACCCACTATGAAAGTCATTCTGATGCTCTCCCCTCTGACCTTTACCCAGAGGATGTCAACAACAACAAGTATACCTTTCACTTCATACTAGTCCTCAGAACATGTGTAGATCACTTCAAATATGGCAGCACCTCCTTCTTTTGCCTTTCTGTTGTTCCTTAACAAGCTTTACCCATCCATGATCATACTCTGGTTATGTGAGCTATCCCACCACATCTCTATCATTCCAATTGCATCACAACTCTGGCTTTTCCCTGAGAATTTTGTTAAGGCTTCCACTATTGCTGCTTCTTACTAAGTTTTTTATCTAGATTCCCTGGCTTTGTACTTGCTTCCTGGGCTTTTGTTCCCACCCTGAATGAACCTAGTTTAAAATATTCCTCGCTAAGTTAGCAAGCCTGTATATGAAAACACTCTTCCCTCTCTTCAGCAGGCTGACCCAAAAATTTGGGCTGTACCTGACAAGCCCTCTGCCCAAGAAGAGCCTGCATACAGCCTTGACCTTGCACCCTTTGCTTCCCAAGCACAACGCCCAGCCCCAGAGCTACTGAGTCCATAGGAAGACTATTACTTCTTTATGGTAAATAGTTCTTTATATACATTCCTATAAATAAAGAAGTGTAGTTTCCATACCACAAGCCTAATCAAGGTACTGCAAACTGCATGCAGCAGCTTACTTGCCCTAAGCTAACTCAATTGCTGCTTCAGGTATAAGTTAAAGTGTTCAGCCAATAGTTATTACACATTTCTTACCATTTGTAAGGGGGCTAAATCAGGGCTTTGTGCCTTCTGCTTTCTGGGGCCATATAAGTGGCTGCCATCTTAGCATCAAAAGTGGTATGGTCCCATACAAAGGATTGATTTTTGCTATTCCGCATTTTTCTGATTAACCCCCCCCCCCCGCCCCCCCCCCCAAAAAAAACCAAAAAACAAAAAACCAACACAGTCAAACCCCAAACAGTTCTAATTCTGGAATCCTGTTTTATCTGATTACAGTCATCAGCTCTCCTTCCTTATATTTAATAGACAGTAAGTGTGCTTGCCTTAACATGTCAGTCTGTCAGCTTTTTCCAGCATGACTATTTGAGCACAGTGTTTGCATGCTTCTGTCCTGCCTGCTTATCTATTCCAACAGAGAAAAATCAGTTTCCCTGTTTAAGATATGCACCCCAATTTTGAAGTGCTGATTTTTTGGGGAAAAGTGTTTGTGGTGTTTGAATAAATATAGTAGTCATATAGCCTGAAGGCAAAAAGAGAGATGTTGTCGGCTGATGAAACTGGCAGTCTCAGAAGTGAAGAATCCTATTTACGAAAAATCAAATAAAAATCCAGACAATATACCTGAGATCCTAAAGAGGATAAGGCTTGAGTTGTAAAATGTCTAATGAGATACAAATGCAGTAGGTGTATCTGAGATTTCATTTAGACCCACAAATGTAAAGAACGCTGACTTTTTTCAGAACTTTTGAAGAGTAAAAGAGGTTAATATCTCTTTAAAAACTTTTAAATCGGTGTCTGTAAGCAAAGCAAGCATATATTCATCAGATCAATGACCATCCATTTAGTCTCCCAGAATTGATCATAAGCTACATATGAAAAGTTGATTAACTGGCCTGCTTGTGGTATAGAATAATTTGAAGCCTTTCTCCATTCTTCTCTGTTGGAGATGCTACAATGTTTACCTATTATACTTTTAAATGTAAACCATCACTTAACTGCCTTATGATTATTATAGGACCCCTGCCTGCCTGTGTGGCTTGTTGTTTATAGCATATTGGTAGGGGTGAGAGAAGCATAGAGACTCCAAGAAATATAATGCATACTAAGTATGGCTGCAAGGTAAATGTTAAAGGAAAATCTCTTCAACTGTATAGCTGTTTCTGTTGGGAAAACAATTCAATAAAGTTGACTGCACTGTTGTTTAAATGCTGGATTGTTTT
Source organism: Alligator sinensis (assembly GCF_000455745.1). Classification (NCBI taxonomy): domain Eukaryota; kingdom Metazoa; phylum Chordata; order Crocodylia; family Alligatoridae; genus Alligator; species Alligator sinensis. The sequence goes on from NW_005841964.1 coordinate 74,523, forward strand.
AAAGTATTACTAGCAAAAAAAAGGAAGAATTAATTCATCCAGTTTTTGTTTTGTTTTGTTTGTAGTACAGAAATAAATTTGAGTATTTTTTATACCAACTGCTCAGTTCTCATATCCTGGAAACTTTGGTAGAGTATATAAGCATGACAGCAAGATCACATAAAGAAAGCAATATGGTAGTCTAGCATTCTTGCTTTCTTTGTTGTAGGAACTACACAGTAGTGTTGCTGGGAGAATTTCTCACTAGCCATGTTATAAAAGAGCTTTAATATTCATGTTGGAAAAAGCTGACAGACTGACATGTTGGGGCAAGCACACTTACTGTCTGTTAAATATAGGGAAGGAGAGCTGATGGTTGTAACCAGATAAAACAGGACTCCAGGATTAGAACTGTTTGGGGTTTATATGTCTGGGTTTTTCAGGTTTTTTATCTGAAAATGTGAAATAGCAAAATCAATCTTTTGTATAGGACTGTACCACTTTTGATTAAACTTTCCTCATATCATGATGGACTCACTGGGGAAGTGAGAGAACCAGGCTCAAGTCTCTAGGAAATTTCCGGTGCTAGATTTCTTTGGGGAGAAAGAGAAGTCCAGATATCCCAGTCTGAAGCCACCCTCTCTCTCCTGCTCCTTGCACCTTCCCCAAATTGGGGTGACACCTAGAAAGGGAAAGGTGTGAGGAGCAGCATCATCTCCCTTTCTCCCAGTTGCCATGGGTAGGGAAGCAGGGGAGAAGATTTCCCTAGGTCATCCATGTCTGGGGAAGAGCAGGGATCATTTCTCCACACCTTCCTCCCCTCCTAGTCTCGGGGAGGAGAGGGAGCAGTGGCACTTAGGTTGGCCATCATAGAGGAGAGTCCAGTTGTCCTCTGTCCTTTACTGATACAAAACCTGGCGCCTTTATGTCCTTTATTTTTCTCTTCAAGAGAGAAGGCATCAGGTTTCATATCAATAGAGGACGGGACAGAGTAGCAGAAAACCGGAAGGTCCTCTCTGATGGCCATCCTACGGGCACTACTCCCCACCCTTTTCCAGACTGGGGTGTTTCAGGTCTAGGGGGATGCAGGAGCAGCACTGGTCTGCTGGAAGGGAGGGGAGAGAGCTGTTAAGCAATGCTCTCTGATGATTTTCTGAATGAGTAATACCCTGGTCCAGGGAGCAAACAGGGAACTGCTGCTCACTCCTCCTTTTTCCTCCCATTCTCCAGAAGGTGAGGGAAAAGAATGTCAATGTTACTTGAACCTTCTCCAAACCAGAGTGTCCCTGGCCTCAGGAAGGTTTGAGAAAGGTGGGGGGGGG
>NW_005841964.1:75875-93747 GCF_000455745.1 Alligator sinensis
CCCCCCCCTTTCCAGACCAGAGCCCCCCACTCCACCTACTTTGTGGAAGGTGCAAGGGAAGCCACTGATTGACTTTTATCAGTCAAGATCACAGAGGAATTTACAGGTATTCATTCTAGTAAGTGTCAACCAGGAAGACCTTTATTCCAGGTTTCATCTGGGGGGAAGTGAATTTTTTTCAGTTTTCTGCCAAGAGAGTGGCAATTCTCCCAGTAGAAAAGTAATATCTATTTGTGGCCTCTGTTCTGCTGACTGTTTACTTATTCCTGCAAAATTGAATAGCTCTAACAGGAAACAGTAAGAAATGGCTATTCCTGAATTGTCAATAGGATGTAAAGTATATGACGAAAAAGTGACAAGTTTAGAAGTTCTGCTTCATTCACCTTTCTTCCACATTGTGCTAAATAGCAGGCTATTGGCTATTCTTGATTGTTTGGCTATTCCAATTGTGTGTGCATTCAACCAGAAAGGTCGCATGTTCTCTCCATTGTGGAAAAAGAAATTTATTTTTTAAATAGTAAATTCTTACAAAATGGAAAAATTGTTTTTCTTCCAAGTGTATTCAGAAGAAAGGGCTGAAGGGGCTCCAAGCCAATCAGAACATGTCTTTAGTTTAGGATAGCTGAAAAAGAAGAAATGGAATAACTTCCAGGGTGTAATCTAACAGATATCTCCAGTTAACAAACTGTATGGAGTTAATTAGTCAAATCTTAGATAAGGGCTGGGAACAGAGTTGTCTGTGCTATAGCATGTAGTACAATAATGGATTAAAAGGATTTTGGCTAACTCTACATTATCTATACTTCCTTCAACTCAGAGTAGTGAGTGCTATCAGTTTACGAATAGTAAGCCCCATCTTCTTTACAGTAAGAATTGAGTAATGGCAGCACAGTGAGCATGTGTGGTAAGTAGCATATTTCTAATATATAACTTCTTTTGATTCACTAGAGTATTTCAGATTCTCTGAACTTTTGATCTTGAGAAAATCACAGTTAAAAGGTCTCTGTGATATTAATAAGTGCCTTGCTTTTTTAGAATTGCTTTTGTAAAATTTCACTGGAATATTTGTACAGTCAATAAGGCTGAAATAGGTTCTGCAAATTTCCTTTGAAATGTAGTTGCACAAGAAGATAAGAGCATTACAGTACAGAGCCATCATTAACAATGACAGAACACTGATAAGTGATAAAAAAAAAAAAAAAACTTTGAGAGCAAGTTTGGGACTACAAAGGAAAGGGGTGATATTTTGAGGTTATATTAGTTACCTATTAGAAGTGAAATAATTTACAACATGAGCACCAGATTATTTTCTGAAATAGTTGCCTATTTTATCTAGCTTGCTCTGCAGAGGTGCCTGTGGCTGAGAAACAGACTTGGAGCATGTTAGGCCTGGAGACAGCAAGAGGAGACCTGCAGGCTAGTAGCAGATTAAGACCCATGGTTGGGTAGAAGTTTAGTTATAGCCAGAAGGGCAGATGTTTTAGTTGCAATTTAGATCCAGTCCCTGGGAAGACCAGGAGCCCAGTACCCAGGAATGGTTAGGTATTCAGATTGATCCAGTGATTTGGGGGGACTGCAAGGGGTGGCTTGGAGGTTCCACTGAGCACTCCATGAGGGCCAATCCCTTAGCACCCATAGGTGATCCCATAGCTCCTGGAGGGGCACATCAAGCATGCCTAGAGAAGTGATCCCATAAAGCCCAAGAGGAATGTTTTGATTAGTGCCTGAGAGGCATAGACTGAGGCCAAGGGCCCAGAGCCTGAGATGGGCAGGATTTGGATTTTGGGCCAGAGGGTCCAGAGCCCTGGCAGGGCAGAGACTGGAGCCAAAATCCTGGTAGCCTGAGAGAGGGCAGAGATAAAGGTCTTAGAAGGCCAGACAAGAAGCTGGGGATCTAGAAGCTCAGTTTGGTATAGTGGACTGGAGCTAGAGGGCTCAGCAAGAGAAGAAGGGCAAAGACTGAGAAGGCCGTGACCCAACATGAGAACTATTGCAGACTTGCTGCAGATCCCTCAGGCAGCCTCCCTCCCAACAAAATAATAACATCAAAGACATGACAGGTGAGTAAGAATGTGAGGGTCCCTAGAGGCAGGGCAGGAATTGAGGCCCCCCCCAGAGGGCATCACAGCCACCCCTGGAACCTCAATCTGTCACAGACACCAAGTGAGTGGAGTTGCAGACATCCTGGGGGGCAGGGCTAGGATTCAGAGTGACTTGGATAGACTGGAAAATGGTCTATAATCAATCAAATGAGATTCAACAAGGACAAGTGCAAAGAAATAATTGCATGCACGGACACAGACTAGGGAATGAAACGATGGCCTGGGTTGCAGTACTTCAGAGAAAGACTTGGCGTATAGTACACCATAAGCTGAATATGAGCCAAAAGTGTGCTCTTGTTGCTTAAAAAAATAAAAAAGAATACTGAGTTGTATTCAAAGCACTTTTATTTGCAAGTGAATGGAAGTGATTCTTATGCTGTATTTGGTACTCATGAGGCCATACCTGGAGTACAATTTCCGATTTTGGGACCTGGTGTAAAAAAAAGATGTGGACAAATTGGAATGGGTCCACTTGAGAAAACAACAATTATTAGAGGCCTGGGAAGCAAGATTTTATGGAGGAAGGGCTGAAAGAGCTAGGGTTAATTAATATGGAGAAGAGAAGACTTAGGTGGAAGGGATTTGAGGATAGTCTTCAAATAACTGAAGGTTGGCTGTATACAGGGTGGTGATAGGCATTTGTTTGTGGCTGTAGCGAACAGGACTAGGACCAAGGGTTGCAAGCTGCAGTAGCAGAAATTTAGGTTCAAGATTAGGAGAAACTTTCTGACTATGAAAGTGGTCAAGCATTGGAACAGTGTACTTAGAGAAATTGTGAATCTCAATCCCTGGAAATTTTCAAGAGCAGGTTGAACAGACACTTGCCTAGAATGGCTTAATTGGATTGATCCTGCCTTTAGCAAGGGGCTGGACTAAATGAGCTTGTGAGGTTCCTTCCCACCTTCCCTATGAAAAGACTTGAGGTACCTATTAGGGCTGTGCAGAATTTTGCCGAGTGTTTCATTTCGAAGCTGTTTTGTCGTGTTTTGAGCTTGAAACAGCAAAATTAAAATGAAACAAGCTTCAAAACAGGTTTGAAACAAAATGAGGGCACTCAAAACATTTTGAAAGTTTTGAAATGTTTCAAGTTTCGAAGCAGCCCAGTGACAGGAAGCAGGGGAGAGCCAGGGCTGTGGTCTGACCAGCTCTGCCAGCCCCACGGAACTCAACCTGCCCTCCCAGTGCTGCCAGACTCCTCCCGGGGGTGCAGGCCCCCAGATTTGCATGTGGGATAACATAAGGCTGCTGCTGTTGCCTGGGGCCAGCAGCAGCACCAGTACTCCTGGTGCTGAGTGCAGGCTGCACCCAGCACTGATCCCAGGTGGCAGCAGCAGCCTCCTGTTATCCAGCATGCAGATCCAGGAGCCTGCACCCCTGGGAGAAGTCCGGCACAGCCCCACAGCCCTTCGAGGGGTACAGGCCCCTGGGTCTGTGTGCTGGGTGACAGGAAGCTGCTGCTGCTGCCTGAGGCCAGTGGCATCATCAGTCTTCCCAGCACTGGTTGCAGACTTTGCCCAGCACTTGTCCCAGGTGGCAGCAGCAGTTTCCTGTCATCTGGCATGCAGATCTGGGGGCCTGCACCCCCCCGGGAGGAGTCCAGCACAGCCCCACAGCCCTTCTAGGGATGCGGGCCTCTGGATCTGCATGCCAGAGGGTAGGAGCCTGCCACTGCTGCCTGGGGCCAGTGGCAGCAGCAATCTTTCTGGCTTTGGGTGTGGGCTATGACCAGTGCCAGTCCCAGGTGGCAGCAGCAGCCTTCTGACATGCAGATCCGGGGGGGGGGGGGCACTGCCAGAGGAGTCTGGCATAGCCCTGAAGCCCTCCTGGTGGTGTAGGCCCTTGGATCTGCACACCAGATGACAGGATCCTGCCACTGCCCACAAGTGTCATGAGTTTTGCTTTGAACAGTTTGAGGTGCAGTTTTCCAGAAACCTCTGCACTTATATCTTTCAGACTTGGTAAGCTTCATGCCCTCACAAGGGGCTACCATCCCTGCAATTTTTACCTGAATCAGGCAAGAAATGACAAAGTTTTAGCATGATTTCCCATTATAACCTATGGACAATACATTGAAACGTGTCGAAACAGCAAAACAGTTTTGATGAAATGGAACAGAGCAGTGCTTAGAAACAAAATGAAACAACAAAACAAAACACTGTCCCTTCAAAATGGTGAAATGTGTGTCGAAGTGAAACAGTGCTGTTTCGCACAGCCCTAGCATCTGTCTCCTTTCTATCTATACAGCCAAGAGAGCTGATGTTAGCTGTTGATTTATTCTCATTTTAAGTTTTTAAATAATTTCATGAGAAGGAGCACATCGTATACAACTTTAAAAGTTGAAACCTCTTTTGGAAGTGGCAAGTTTATTTCTTCTCATGAAATTATAGCTGATCATACATCGACTATTGTAAACAATCCTTATTTCTTAACATGAGTTTTCAGTGAAATCCATATATTTTGTAAAACTAACTAACTATCTGAAGTGTCTTTATTCAATTAAGATATTGATATCATTTATATATTTACTGTTTTTTCTCAGACTAATAATTTTTTTGCAGAGGAAGTATACTGTAAGTAGATTCTTGAGCTGCATATAATCAGGCATTCAATTTTATTGAATCATCAGAAGAAGTGATACCAAATCTTAATTATTCACATGAGTTATTTCAGTAATATAACAATAACTTGCTTGTTATCCACACAAAAAAATGGTGGCTGGCCCACTTCCTTACCCATAAGTGTAATACTATGAGTATGTGACCAGACTTTTACAGACGTTAGGTTATAACAAGAATTTTTGCCTTGGTCCCATTAGTCACTCAGTTATTTTTTTTTCCTTGTAAGCTTGTTTCATTTTGATTCTGATTTTATTTTCTCCTTCATAGGCTAAATACAGAAATTCAAAAAGCCTGAGGCAAAATCAATCAAGCCTTCATGGTTTTGTCTGAGTTGTGTAGCTTGGATTGAGAGTGAACAGGACACATTAATTCTTCGATATCAGGGGGCATGCAGATGCCTGTACTGGCTGAGGCACACACACCTCCCAACATACCATGGAATCTTGAGGGCAGCCAAGTGGGGCCAATACCTGATTAGCTGTCAGACACCCCCTCCCACCAACCCCTGCAGGTAGGGGTTGTCACTGTGGACCCTCCCCTATGTTCAGCCCTAGGCTTCCAGATTGGGTCACCTGTCAGCCCACCTGATGGTGGCACAGGGGGGTGGTCAGTCTGCAAATGGAAAGATTGGGCCCCTTGGAGCAATGGCAGGGATGGGAATAAAGCTTCAGCTCTGTCAGACCACAGCCATTCTGTCCAGCTGTGGCTCCTGGCTCAGCCAGTGGACAGCCCAGAGCAGGAGAAGGGGAGCAAAGAGGGAGGCTTCACAGCTTGGCTGGCCAGTAGGACTGGTTTCCACGGCACCATCCCCTCCACCAACCACCATTTTTAAACTGGTCTATGTACACTAAGTTTCTATTCTGTTACAGATTTAGACAGGTTTTCAATCATACCAGTTTATGTATAATGTCTGTACCTAGCCATAGTCTACAAAAGTATACTGACATTCTTGTTATTTGATATTGCTTTAATGGGGCTTGTATTTCAGGGTTTTAGCAACAGCATGTTATGAAAAACATGGGAGTTATCAATATTTTTTACTGAAAATATTGTTTGGTCAATATGGGCTTCCTCAGATTATATGACTGATATTCAGGTATCCTGGTTTTCTCTGATTTAAAAAAAGTAACCCTAAATCCATATTTTTCCATGATTAAAATGAAACATCATTATATATCTCTCCCTATATTAGTGGTGTTTCATTTTAATCATGGGAAAATGCAGATTTTAGGTTACTTTTTTTTAATCTGAAAATTGGGGATTTTTTAAAATCCGAGAAAACCAAGATCACTATGTGATAGTTTCTCCTACCTGCATGGGGTTAAAGGAAAAGGGGCTATTATGAAGGAGCAATAAAAAAAAAAATGCTTGTTAGTGAGGAGGCAGCTTTGGGTAACTGACTTCAGGAGAGCTATGAAATCAAGACCAAGCACCTGGAATCAGAAGTATACTAAACAGGTAAAAATCCTTCCTGTATAGAGGGAAGAGTCTTAACAGGTGGAGGAAAAGGAAGACTGTTCATAGAGCAAAATTTAACAGCTAAGAAGCCCTGCTGGACATGTCTGATGTGGCTAAGTTAAGACAGGCTTTGAGAGAAATTTATAAGCATAAGGTATCACTTTGGCAGGGCTGTCCTGCTTTTAGCACTTTGTCTGTTTGATATGCCTCTTTAGGTTAATACATATTTTAAGGTGTTGTTTTGAGTCACTTTAATCAGTGCCAGGCCATAGTTGTCCAGAGGGAAGTTTCTCGCAGTTGCCAAATACAGTGAGGTTATTCATTTAGGTTCAGATATCCAAATCCTAACCTTAACTGGGTGGGCTGCTACCCTGGGGATCTGGGCTAAGAAGGGTAGATCTCAGGGTTCCTCCTAAAGGCAGGCAAATGTAGAGAAACCTGTCATCTGAGGGTGGGGTTGAGGCATAAGCCCCTTTTCACCCTGTAACTATGAGAATATAGCCCAAATAGGAAGTGTTGTGATCCAGTCTAAAATGGGATAATCTGTGATGTGTAGATAGAAGCATGACTGAGGAAGAATTGACTGGTGCAAGTCACCTCTGAAGTGTGACCATTTTAAATATTTTTCTTACCAGTCTTGCTTTCTTGACAGTTGTTTGAATTAGGAGGGTGCTTGGCCAATGCAAAGTTGGAGTTTGTTGATCTATTGCATATCAGCAGAGAAAGAGCGGGCTGACAGAGCACAGCTGAGCAAATAGAAAGGGTTTTTCACACTCATTTATGAAACATACTAATTTATGAGGTATGTTTGTTTCTCTTTTCTTACTCTCATTTTAAACACAAAATGTGCTATCCTACACAAAATGCTAATAGCATCAAACTATGTAATATAATGACAAACGTTAGAAGAGCCACATGGGTGACACAGCCATATGTAAATCAAATTGGCACTTATTCAGCAAAAGCAAATGAATACTAATGTTCTGGATTCAGCCAAGAGAATCAAGGAAACTCATAGTCAGGTCTGCTCTGTTAAGAGTAATACAGCTTTGTGAGCAGGTAATGAAGTGCACAATATTGCTAACCCCAAAACCTTGTAATTCAGGAACCTGGACCCCCCCCCCCCAAACCCCTCAGACTGCAGCTATCTATCTATCTATCTATCTATCTATCTATCTATCTATCTGTGTATGTATATGCATGTATATGCGTATTATATATTATGTATTATGTGCATTATATATTTGTCTAGATACCTTTGAAGTATCTTTCGGTTTTCAAGTTTTGCGTTCTTCCCCACTCTCTCCCCCACTCTGATACTATGAAAGCATTTCCCTTAAGGAAAGCTAAGAGTGTTCTTATGCAGTAATATAATCTGCAAGATGAGGCACTAAGTAAAATACAAAATATTGTAAGATCTAACCCACTCCAAAAATAAGAGAGGAAGAATTGGCAACAATAAGCATTTATACGTTCTGCTACTTCAGTAGTTATGCACAAATGAGTCATTAAGCTTGGAATGATGCTGCACATAATATTTCCGAAAGGTTCCTGCATGTTTAGCAATCAAAATGCACAGCACATTTTTTAGAAATCATGGATAGTTTATAACAATATCTTTATTGATTTGTATTAAAAAAAAACCATGAAGAAGATTGCCTAAAACCAAAAATAGGGCCAAAATGTTATAGATGTTTCAGTTGTCTACATTGTCATTGTCATAAACTTGGCTGGTCACACCGTCTGTTATTGATGTTGTATGACACTTCCTTTTATGAGATCGTGTTTTCAGTTATTTATAAATTTGAGAAATATTATTATTTGTGGTGGTGGTGCTTATTTTTCAGTCAAAACTGTTCAATCATTCCTGACAGTGAGGATAGGAAATATATCTATTTCAGACACCAGCACTGTGGACAGAATACCTGTATCTCCTGGAATCTCCATGCTTTCTTGTTTATACCCAGTCAGACTGGAGGATTTGATTCAAATGCAGAGGTGCAACAGCCAGACCTAAAGAGTAGCGAGGAGAGTAAATTGGGATGGTGATTCTGAAAGGTAGACTGAGATTAGAAGGTGGCAGGGAGGAGGATAAGGACACTGAGTTAGAGAGGGGAGACTGAGGTTGCCTGCCCAAAGAAAAGGATGTGGGAATTGTTGGGAGGAAACAAATTGAGGATCATAAGGGGGAAGACTAGTACTAGCTATACAAGGAGACTTGGACTGGCATGAGAAATCTAGGGAATTGGAACTGAGACTGGCTAGGTGAAAATTATGGATATGGAATAAGGACATGGTGGGAATTGTTAAAACTGGAAAAAAGATAGGTTGCGAGGGAATAAGATCAGGCTTGTGGGGAATGGCCTAAAGACTCTATACCAGGGTGGGCAAAATATGGCCCGCAGGCTGGATCTGGCCTGCCAGGCATTTCCATCTGGCCCCACAGCCCCGACCAATTAATTGTGGCCCACCCAGCCCTTCTGTCCATGAGGGTGGGAGCAAGGTGCCAAGATATACCCTATTGAGCCTTGCTTCACCCTCATGGGCAGAAGGGCTTGGCCAGTATGCAGCTTCCAGGTGGGCCTGCTGTTTCCGCAAGTGCAAGGGACCTGCTTGGTTTCCCTGGTCTCCTGCTGCCTGCAGGCAGCAGGTGGGTAAGCGGCGGGGGTGAAGCTGAAGCTGGGCAGGAGCAAGGGGCTGGGGCTGGAGGCAGTGTCCACACCTAGGCCTATGTCTACGGTGGGTGGCAGTGGTAGCCTGGAGCTCAGGTGGGCAGCATGTGGGTGTGAAGGGGGACCTCCCCGCTACCTCCACACTTGTATGCCCTGTGCATACAACACTGAATTAAAACAAGTGGGAATCTTATTAGGGGATAAGGCACAGTGCCACATTTATTTAAAACATAAGACAAACAAAATAAAAGAAAGAACAACAGAAGGTGGTGTTTCCTGTTTCATATACTGATATATAGATGCCCATTTATTCACATACATACAAAAGGAGACAGACAGTCCTACAAATATCATACCAGTCCTTAAGATGCTTAGGATAGCTTGGTGGCCAGCCAAGTTAACCATGAAGGTGAAGCCAGGTCTTTGTCGGACATGTTCCGATGTGTCATCTTCTTTGTAGGACAGACACAAAGCCCCTTTGTTTCCATCTTTATAGTGATTGTTCCCTATACAAGTGTATGGGTCTTGCTGTGTCATGTTCCCTTGATGATAAAATGATCCTTCTCTTTGGTTACAATGTTATGATTGACAGACTCTTCGGCTTTGTGGTCTGCAATTTTTTCCATTTGTTTTTAGCAATTTCTTCAGCTGTTTCAAAAAATTTCAAAACCTGATCTTACATTTTGAAATCCTTAACTGCTGATCTTTGGACACTGCTGTAACCTTTGGCTGTTAAATCACAGAAGGCTATTTCTATCCTTCTAGTCCGAGGTACAAGACAGACTGTCTCAACATATGCATTTCCACACATACTGTTTATTCTTTCATTACCTCTTTTCAAATGTCCCAGACATACCACAGGCTGTGTGTGCATATTACTTTTCTTATACTATATTTAACCTACAAAATCACAAAACAAAATGATGGTTACACTTATGCTAAGCAATGTAAAATCAAAATGGAGTCTCAACTAAGGCTAAGTTACACAGTTATTTAAGCAAATTAAAATGGATATTGGTTACAAAATAATAATTGACAAAGCAATAAAGGATATTATAAAGGCAATATCAAGAGTATATATAGGCAAATTAACTTTAGCCCAACACACTATCCCCATGATGTGCAGCCCTAGCAGGCAGGGATGCTCAGGGCACTGGTCCCGAGAGGGGCCATTGCTGCACATTGCAGCGAGGACCGCAGCCCCCACTGGGGCCATCTCTATCATTGGTCCTTCCCTTCCATGCATGGACAGCACTCGAGCGACAAGGGAGGTGAGCCCCATGCAGCTGGTGCCAGCACATGGGGCATCCTTCCCATGCTACGTGAGTGTGGGGGCTGAGTATGTGCGGTGGGGAGCACCGGTGATAAAGATGGTCCCCCGGGGCCTGCATTCCTTGCCACGATGTGCAGTGCTAGCCCTGCCAGGCACCAGTGCCCTGAGCACCCCACCTGTTCCTGCGCCATGGAGGGAATGTGGGGGGAGTCTCTACCCCTCCACCCTCCTTCACACCCACATCCTACCCCCACACACCCCAACATACCCTATACCCCCAAACACAGCGATACCCCCTCATGGCCCCCCACACCCCACCATACACACACATTGCCACTATACACACATGCACACATCTCCCACACACCCCACCATATGCATATGCACACACACCCCACCATATGTGCATGTGTATACACACACGCACTATACAAGACTAAGAATATATTTTTGACTTATGCAATCACCTCTATATATAATACACAAGCACAAATCACGACAAAAGTATTTTTTTGTAATAAAATTAATACATGCTGCACTAGGTGTTTGACTTAGTGTACGATTTGGGGGTTTTTTTCTGGTTCTAAAATGACAACCCCCTCTTCCAAAAGGAGAATTTCTGGGGGGCAAGGGGTGGGACTTTTGGTGGTAAAGGTCAGGGGTGGAACTCCTGTTCCCAAGAAAGCAACCAAGGGGTGGGACAACTGATAAGGGGCCCCATGTGGCCCTCAAAAGCTCACCAAACCTTATTAAGCCACTCTCCATCCAAAATAACTGCCCACCTCTGATCTGTACTAATTAAAGAGCACTGCCATTAGAACTTCAGTGGAATGAGAGTTTCCTCAATCTTGGTACTCTATTGTCAGAAAATATTTGTGAAATCTTCTGGTAGAGTGTTGCATCCTCTTCTAATGCCAAGTGGGTTCCTTCAGTGGAATCCTGAATAACCTGCTATCATACACTTCATTAAGGTAAATGCCAGGGAGCTGTATGGTGGATCTAAAGTTTCCAGCCTTGCCAATGAACCAATTGAATATTGCAGATGCCAATATGATGCCATACAATTGAACTTTTGGTTTGTTTGTTTGTTTGTTTTTCCAGATATCTTTAAAAAAAAAAATTCTCACTGCATGCATACATGTTATAAAGAACATTATCAAGATGACAAAATCAATCACTCAAGCTAAGAAAATGCTAGAATTTTGATAGCCAGTTTTCTTCCTTCACTTTACTCTAATACATAATATGAATATGGATTATGATGCAGGTTTTGTTTAAAAGTTCTTAAGGTACTCCCTATCTTGCCAGAAACTCTGCACCATTCAATATGTGGAATAGAGGTGCTCACGTAATGAACCACAGTTTAATCTAAAGATAATGCTTTTATACTCACTGTTCAGTGAGAGTGGTCCCAAGTCTTATTTATTGCTTACTATTAAAACTCTGACAAGAAAACTGAATTGTTAATTTTATCTTAAGTGTTCCTGTGGTGCTCACTGTTACAGAATCTAAGGACAAATATCAATGAATATATATTTAAAACACCCCAGGCAGAAGACTAGAGTGTTTGTCCCCATTTCACAGATGTGTGTGTGTGTGTGTTAGTGGGGGGGGGGCAGGGAAGAATGGGATAATTGTATCACTACTATCAAAGTATATTGGTTGTAACAATACAACTGTCATGTTTGCACCTTTTTGTAGCGATGCATATGTAGCAAACCAACTCCAACTTTTACCTTGCCTTATTCATGGTCAAGGTTAAGGTGATTTAGCTAACTTTTATTGCAAAAGGCGGTAATCGATCTGTAACAGCTGATAGAGGCTCTCAAATAGCATCTTCCTTTCAAGTAGGTAAAAACTGTTTGCCCATACCCTAAGAAATTAAATCTCCATGAGGTAGGGACGTATTCTTTTCTTTTAATAATAGTAATAGATTAGCTATTATCTTGAATGGCCAACTTAAAGCAATGCCCAGTATTTTAGAGGAAATCTAGCACACTGAATATACAGAGTACAGTCAGAGCTGAGCTGAAGGTGCTAATGCCTAGTACTTCTAAGACCACCTATGACATTTTTTTTCTTAAGCGATTTGATTATTCTCTAAGGTGCCACTCTGCACTACCTTCTGCGTGAAGTCAATTGCTGGAATTGTGTTTTTGTTTTTTAATTGATTGAGACCTGTTCCCATAAAACTATTCAAAACTTCTCTCAGTAAACAAAGAAGATGCTAGGAATTTAGGATTCCTATACATGTGCTCTGACATGTTCTAATTAGAACATGTTGGAGCAGATTCGATTAATGTGGTCTGCTTCACATAATTAGAACACTCTAGCATTACCACAGTGTCACATGTATAAGCCCCTACAGTTTTAAAAGTGTCCGTGGGGGTGCTTTAACTAAAGCTTGTTGAATGAGCTTTAGTTAAAGTGTCTCATGGCTATTTTTAAACATGCAGGGGCTTAATACACATGATGCTGTGGCTTTTTAATTAGAGCAACTCACAGGGAACTGCTCTAATTAAAACAACCTCCCCCTCAACCATCAAACACATTTATAGAAACCCTTAGTTCCAAAAAAAATTGTTGGTGATTCTATATCTTAGAATATGGATGTTGATGGTCTCTTTATTAGGCTTCTGGATGCTCTGATGACCAGATATCCTGGTTTTCTATGATTTAAAGAAGAACAATTCCAATTTTGGGATTAAAAAACATAACCCCAAATCCACATTTTTCCATGATTTAAAATGAAACGCTACTATATGTGTGTGTGTGATATATATATAATGTGTGTGTGTGTATAGTGGTGTTTCATTTTATCATGGAAAAATGTGGATACAGCATTACTTTCTTTAATCTGAAATTTGGGATCTTTTTTTTTTATCATAGAAAACCAGTATCTCTGGTTCACCCCCCCAAAAAAATGGCTTAGTGATGAATAGGTTGTGGGTAAGTACTATTTGTTGTTAGATTTCTAATCTTATTCTCTTTACATAACAAACACTGAGTTGTGACCTGGCTAAGAACTTTATAGAGAAAATTTCTAGATGTGCAATATGATCGACACACAGCAGTCAGACCTGGCAGCATCCTGTTGCAGAACTTGATTAATTCAAAAGTAGGCGATTCAGAAGATCAATAGGTGTCTGGCCATGCCATTGATTGCAGACTTACAAAACACTGTTCTCATGTCATTTTTATTATCATCTGCCAATTCTAAAAGCAATATCTATGGGTAGCTGACAAAGACCTCTTTAAAAATGATATATACGACACGTTCTTCAGATTTTGCACAGGCAAAACCCATATTGAAATCAATGATGATTTTTGCCTGTGAAAGGATAGCAAGAAATTCTCATTTAAGAATAAAGTTAATGAAATCACAGATAATTAAATGTCTGGAATCATGATTTTATTTATTGTATGTAATTAAAAATGTTCAGTGAGTGCTTTAAAAAGTGAGGAATAAATACATTTGGAGTTGTTCTAGTGTCTGGTTCACTGGATTTAATATACTGTTGAAGGAGAGTAGGTGGAAAAGTTAGAAAATAGTCAAAAAAGGGGCTTCATTTTTTGGTAGCGTTAGAATGAAGTTGTAGCTATCATGGTTCAGGAATTATGAGAGTTAAGGATTTTTTTGAGTGATATCTTTTACTGTTTATCAGAGAGTAAAGTTAAACAAGCTTTTGAGTACAAATCATTCTTTCTCAGATGACCTACCGAAGCTTGTTGAACTTTGTCAACCAAGCCATTGGTCTAATAAAAGATATTGCCCCCTAAATCCTTGTCAAACTGCATGTTTTTGTTATTTTTGGATGAATGCTTATTATGTTGTTCAGAAAGTGAGTATTATTATTGGTTGAAAATATCATTATACATTAGTAAATTCAGTAGTCTGAAGACCTGATACAGAACTCTCATTAAAGTGAATACTAAATGAACTTCATTCAACTAAGTTCATATGCATAGAAAATGATTGATTTTTCACAGTCTGGGTAATAAAACATTTCTCTACAGTCCTTGTTACAATTACATTACCATTACAATGTTCTTAATTTTTTCCAGCTTTATTTTAATAGAATATTTGAAACTCTTTCTTACTCATAAAAGTTAGATGTAATTGGATCTTGAAATCTCAGTATTGAATTTTTTACCTTTTTAATTTTTTGAAAAGCAAAGTACTTTCTTTTTTTTTCCCTTCCTCCCTGCCAACTGGCTGACCTCATAAGGATTGTAAGTATTTCTAAATGAAAATCCCTGTACAATTTAAATTTAGTCATGCAGCTCATGGATGGAAATGTATCATCAAGGAAAGAATTGACACAATATCTCTCTATCATTTTAAGTGAGATTAGAAATTTGCAGTTTGTAACAATAAGAATTATTAAGAATAACAAGCCAAAAATACTTAAGGAAGTTTGAGTGACATTTTCTTTTTCAGAAGATAAGCTCAAAGCAGACTTTGCTTTTAAATGCTGCAGAACAAGTTTGTCTGCCTAATGACTAAGTATTGAATTCCAATGCATACATTAAAAAAAAAAAATCTAGCTTCTAATAGCCCCCCGCCCCCATCCTATTAGAACTGAATTTCACAATGCAAAATAGGGCAGTAGTATGTTTTTGAGAAATTAAGCATATGAAAATCAGAAATATGACCAACATTAGTTCAGTCTCCTGGTATGGTATACAACATAAATTAAATGTGAAATAATGTCTATTTCCCTAGTGGAATAATGTCATAGAGATCTTATTATGATCACATCCATACGAAGAACTTTCTAATTATCTATGTAATCTAATAGCCAACCTAAATTTCCTTTCATTGCAATTTAAAACCATTGTTTCTTCTCTTTAATTACCCTTTTGTATTTGGACAGGGAGGGGGTTGATGAGTCTTCAGGCTTCTCTTCTGTAGACTAAATAATACCAGTTCTTTCAACCTTTCCTTGTAAGTCATGTTTTCTAGACCTCTAATCATTTTTGTTGCTCTCCACTGAATTCATTCCAGTCTGTCCACATTGTTTTTGACATGTGGTGTCCAAACTAGACACGCTGTCTGAATTCAAGAATCTGCAGGGAGGGAAAAGAAATGTATGGATACATGCTGCTGAAAGACCCAAGTCTTTTCCTGCAAAGTGAATACTGGAATTTGTTTTCAATACCTTACCTTCTTTGCTTAGCAGCACAGAATGCCATGGATGATCAGAACCTCTACAGAACAAACCTTCCCTATTTATCACCAAGTTCATACCTCATTCTGTGATGCTTAACCTCTGTATTCCACGAAAACAAAATGTCAGTTAGTCCATGTACATTTGGGATGCAGGTCAGTGGTACTGGACCTATACTATGGAACTCATTTCTGTAAGACCTAGAAATGACAATAAAATGAACTATTTTCACCACTAAATGCAAAACTTGTTTATTTATCTTTGCCTTTGCCTCATATCTGCAGGTACAGACATGTTCAAACAAATATTTAAAAAGCAAACAAAAAATCCAGTTTGCTTCTTAAACTACTTCTACTGAAGACTTGCAGACTGAAAATGGAGAGAGAAAGATTAGAAATAAATTATTAATTTTCTTTTCTAGTACTTGGATTGTGCTCAGTGTGTAGGGCGAGAACTGGAGCTACACTAGTACATTTATAAATGCTTTGTGCCAGGTACAGAAAATGTGTATATGTGATTTTACATATGTATAAATGTGAAAGAGCACTAAAAGAGCCTGAATCGGTTCTATATCTGCCAGCAGATGACAAGTAAGCTTTGTTAGCCATGTATGGGTCTGCTTACAGCTGCAAAGGCCCAAAAGACATTTATATTATATTTTATATTATATACATTTATAATATATATTTATATTTATACATTTTACTTTCTAAAGACTAGCAGTTTGAAATGTAATTAAAGTTAAGAATCTGAGTCTTTTTATGGGGAAAAAATGCATCTTTTTGCATACGGAGTCAGGGCAATTTCAAATGCTATGTTTTTATTATGAGTGAGAAGAATTACCAAAAGGAAGCCAAATGTATTTTTTACTTCAGATCACTTACAAAATAATTTAAAATGAGTTCTTGAAATAAACAGTCAAAAAGCTTCCCAGATAAACACAAGAGGATATAGGGAACCAGGAGTTCAAGGGTGGGGGGATGAAAGAAGGAGGTTATGTTAGTTTGCTTTTATTTACTCTGAGGTTATCTGTGGAGACTGCCATCTGCTACTGAAATATACATTGACTACTGGTCCCCTGCCAAGAGTTCAGATACTTTCTATTGTTTCTTTTCTCTCCCTATCTACTGTCTATGGAATCCTTTACTAGGCAAAAGAGCAGGTCTCTTCAATATTGAGATCTGCTATTAGGCTTTTTAGGGGTGTGCAAAGCGGACCCTATTCGATTTGGATTCAGATTCAGCCTGAATTGGGAACAGTGATTCGATTTATTGATTTGGATCATTGTCCCCGATTCGATTTGGCTGAATCCAAACCTGAAGATTCGATGCTGATTCAGAGAATCAGTGTTTTGGACACAGACACAGCTTTAAAAGTTTTTTTTCTACGTACCTTGAGGTAGCAGGCACAGCTTGTGATTGCTACAATGCTGGGGCTCATGGAATGTCCCACAGGAGTGCGGGGGACCCTCCACATGCTTGCTGGTGAACCTGGAAGTGGACTGAAATTACTTCCAGTCCACTTCCAGGTCTGGTGGAGAGTGCGCTGGGGGGCTCCTCTGTGCCTCCCTAGCTCGGCAATCCCCAGGGGACCCTGGGTGCCCCCCCCCCTTCCAGACCCAGGAGGCACCAGTCACCAAGCTGGGGGAACATGGGTGGGGGGTGGCCCAGTGCGCTGCCTGGCAGACACTTCTGGATCTGCTGCTGAGCGCACTGGGGACATTCTATGTGCCCTAGCATTGCAGCACTCACAAGCCCCTGTTACCTAGAGGAATGTAGAAAAAACATTTAAAGCTGTGTCTATGTCCAAATCTCCGAATCTTTCTGAATCTCTCCAAATCAATTTGGAGGGTTCTGATTCGATTCGGAGAGATTAAAGGGTCATCTGATTCAATTCGTATTTGAAGATTTGACCACTGAATCGGGCCAAATCTCCACCAAATTGAATCAGGGACTGAAGCTTCGCACAGCCCTAGCTTTTACCACTTGAGAGTTGAGGCCTACAATATGCTGAGAACTCTGACTGATCTGGCAAAACAATTAAGTATGTGCTTACTGCAGTCCTATTGTGAACCAACCCTAATACATTTCAATAAATAATATACCACTACAAGGTTTTGTTAGTGGTTAATTGTGGGTTGGTGATTTACCATAAAGCCAAGGTAGAGTGTGAGTGTGAGTGTGTGTGTGTGTGTGTGTGTGTGTGTGTGGGAGGGAGGGAGGGAGGGAGGGGAAGGGGTGTACATGTACACACAAGTACATAATTATAAATTATTAAAATGGGCAGTGGAGCTGAATGGAGATGTACGTTCATAACACTTGTGTGCATGGACTGTATGTGTAGAAATAACATATAAAGTTTTAAAAGTTCAGGTAAAGTTAATAACCCATATATAAGGCTTAAAAATAAATGTTACACACAAATATATAAAAGATTGGCTAGCTACAGCATTATTTTTACTACTAAAACTTATCAACAAGTAGTTTGTTATACTTAACGAAAAAATTATCAGATTTGCAGTGAGATGTTGTTTGATCAGAAGTGTCTACTAGGCGATAGCAGAAGTAGGGGAAGTAAA
>NW_005841964.1:93778-114645 GCF_000455745.1 Alligator sinensis
ATTTCCCAGTCAATAGCCAGCAGAATAAAGAGAAACCTCTGGCTCTCTTTGTTCACAGCTATATATCTCCTCAGGCATGATGCTAGTTTTAGATGTCTTTAATAGGAACCAATGTCACTTTTGCTCCCACTGAGAAGAGCTGATAGACGATTGGTGAGGGGCTGTTTGTGCTGATGAGCAGTGAGGAATGCTGCTGTGTTGTAGTATGGATGCAACAGAACATTAGTTATTAGCAGGCATGTGGGAGCACAGAACTGAGCCTAACCCAGGGGTTTGAGTCTAATCTTGCACTGGTGTGAATCAAGAGCTGTGTCACTACAGTCAATGCAATTACATTAATCTAAAATGAGTGCAAGTGACATCAGAACCATGCTTCACAATACCTACTTTTTCTCTAACTATATGCTTGATAAACTTGGGCTTGCATATTTGTGAGCAAGTATTTTTGTTGAAAGCTCAGATGTCATAGAGGAATGTTTATATCCAGCAAAAATGAGGAAAAAGTCTCCCAGGCATGGAGAAATTCTAATAGTTATGAAGTGGCCATTTTTTTAAATTATAAAAGTTTGTTGTTGTTTCTTGTTTTGCTTTTAAATTGGGTATTTAATTATTTGTATGTATTAAGACATTTGTGATGTTATCTTTCTACTACCTAAAGCAACTGTTAGAGTTGGAAAGTAATATTTGACTACTAAGAATATTTGTGATAATTCAGTAAGCAGGGTTTCTGTATGTATACTTCTCTCTGCCTTCTGCAATATGAAAAAGTGTTACCATACCCTAATAGGGTTGTTGGTTGTAGCCGTGTTGGTCTAAGAATATACGCAGACAAGATTCTTTGGGTAAACATGATATTTTTTTATTAGACCAACTAAATAGTTGGGAAATTGTTGTTTGGAAGGTTTCAGGCACAAACACCCTTCTTCACGCATAGGGAGAGTTTGGTGGTGTTTTGTGTGCTCTCCTTAATGAAACTGGACTTCATAGAAAATTCATTATCAGTCTCTAGTATGGTCTAAGGGTGCTTTTTCTTGTTTGTTTGTTTTTTTAAGTAAATATGTACACATCATATTTTAAAGAAAAGCCTTGCCATTATGGCTAGATACATACATTTGAGGAGGTTTGGGGGAGGTTAGATAGCATGAAAAAGGCTAACCCAATCTAAGTTAATCCTACCTTGCACGTAGTCTAAATTAGATTGGGTCCAGCAAGACTGATCTAACTGAGCTTCTGTACAGCTTCCAATGCAGTCCTGAGGCTGGGAAAGCCCAGTCACTGGCCCCAGCCCCAGGGCTGTGCTTTTCCTACCCCTCTACCCCCAAACTAAACTATTTTTAGCACCCCCCCCCAAAATCTTGTCCTACCCCCAGATGGACACCCCTACCTCTCCCCGATCCCTGCAGATCAGCCATTCCTTTGATCCCATCAAACCCCCCAATTCCACAAGCCACTCCTGGTGTTGGTTTTATCAGCATTCACTGGTTCCAGGAGTTGAGGAATTAAATTAGGGTGGGTGGGGTGGGGGTGGGAGCATTGAGGGGGCTCAAAATAGCCCCTGGTGTGTGTGCAGGGAGAGAGGCACTCCATCCTGCCAAAACACCCCCGTGGAGGGCCCTCCTCCTCCCCCCAATCCACCCAGACTTCATACACATGCCTGGGACTCATGAATGCTGGTAAAATCAGCCCTGGGAGCAATTTGTGGGATTAGGGGTGGTTCGGTGGCACTGAAAGTTCTGGGGGGGATTTGACAGGCTTGGAGAGTCTTTCTGATCCCACCAAGCCTCCTAATTCATCTCCTGCCCAACAGACCCCACAGCCCTCTTGCAATTTCTTCCATCCCAATTTACCTTATTAGATTGGGTGGCCATTTTTAACTTGATCTAACTTCCTCATAACTTCCTCAAATATCTGTACATACCCTCTATTGAAATTATGCAGATGCCTATACCAAGTAAAGTTGCATAAGAGAAGCCAGAATTTGAAAGAAAATTCACATTTTTAATTAAAAATGATTTAAACACCTACTATTATAACAGCTAAGAGCCCTTCTCAAACTGAGCTCACTAGGGATTAAGTTATTTTACAAAATCATTATCATTTATGAGCTGAAGTGTGACTTGTCTTTTTTTCAGAGGCAAGAGAAAGCGCTGCTGTGAGCATGGGCTGCTCACATGCATGCACACATGCATGTGTGTGTGTGGTCCCCCCATGACCACAGTGCCCTGGACAGTTGCCCATATCATCCACCCCTAAGACCAGCTCTGACTGACTCTACTGCTATCACAGCCCAGCAGAGTCAGGACGAAGGAGCATCTGCCACTGTGTAGAACCTAGGTTAGGGTAGGCTGGCTTGGATCCCTGCTGTTAACAGTGGCCCTTTCCCCCTTTCTCCTACCCACCCATCCAGCTGCTGGTGGGGACCCAGGTTGGGGGTGGGGGCAGCCCTGGGCTGTGTCCTGGGACCATGGCCTGCCTGAGCTGGGCCAGTTAGCAACTGCAATATGAGCAGGAGCAAGAGGCTACCTGACTGCCACTGCTGCAACAGGTGTTTGCATGCACTGCCCATGCAGGATGAGCATGGGGGGTAGCTGAGCCATGCGCCTGGCCATGCTGGCCCCCTGTGTGCCAGTCCATGCCTCCTTCCAGGCACTGCAACCAGGAGTCAGTGGTGCCAGATGACTGTATGCCAGGTGAGAGGGTGTATACACCAGGCTGTGGAGGGAGGCAGCTCCCACTCCCCCTTTACAGTGAGCTGCAGGTAGGTACCCATCCCCATGCTGACAGGCCAGCTGAAGCTCTAAAAGGTGGCTCAGAGCTGGTGGGGCACTAATGCCTGATGTCTTCCTGCAGGATCAGGCCCTGCCAGCCAGCCCAGGCTGCTTGCCTGCCCAGCTCCCCTTGGCAGTACTGCAGATTCTCTGCCCTCCTTAACCAGGCTCCCTGCATGTCCTGGGGCTCATCTCTTGTTCTGGCTCTTGCTTCTTCTCCCCTGCTCAGGGGGAAACAAGGCTGGAAGGGCAGGAGTGTGGGGGAGGGAAGCAGTGTCCTGGATATCCTTAAGGTCACCCTGTTAATAAGTTCAGTTACTGTCAATGTTCAGCAAAATTTCAAAACTCTATTCATACAAAAAATCACATTAATATAATAGACATTTACTGTCAAAAGATGAAATCAGTAAAAGAAGGGTTAAGATTTAAAAATGCTTTCATGCCCACATGTCAGTATCTAAATATGTGGCCTGATTTTTAACATACCAAATATTCATTTGAAATCATCTAGCTATTCCTCATACTTAAAAGACTTAAGAATTCAGGCCACTTATTTATTTTGGCAGTTTTTCAAAAATAAGTGCTAACATTTGAATCTAATGGAGGAGTCCTGTTCCCACTCTGGTAGAGGTTTCCTTCAATGACAATGGGAAATCATTTTAAAGTTTTTAGTTGTGGTCTACTAAAGCTGTGTCTGAAAATCATGTTTAGACCCCCTAGGGGCTAATTTACTGAAGTCAGCAGGAGTCTTTCTATTTTGAAGGGGCTTTGGATCTTCTCCTTAGTAAGTGGCCAGAGCCAAATGTGCAGGGCAGCCACTGCTCCCATCCTGCTCTAGTTTCCTCTGCAGTTAAAATAAATAAATGAATAAAAAGAAAAATATGCTGGTTATGTACCTATATAAAATATTAAGGTCCTGAGGTAAAGAAGAACCCTCTAAGGCAGGAGTTCCCAAACTGTGGTACCCCTTCGGGTACACAAGATATCTCTGGGGGATATGCAGATTGTGTAATGGCAGATTTCATTTTCATAATAATAATAATAATTGGCATTTAAAGGGGTTAAAATATAAAATATATTTTGGTAGAGGTATGCAGGCAGCTGGTAAATCTGGAGCGGGGTAAGCAATAAGAAAAAGTTGGGAACCTCAGGTTAAGGGTGCTTTGCAGAAGCCATCACAATAAGAGGACTATGGCATCATTCTTAAACTTATTCAGGTGAATGGGTCAAGGATGGAAGACCTGGGTTAATGAGTATGGTAAGGGATAAATAAGTAGGGAGATGGGAAGAAGAAAGAAAATAATGATAGTAGTTGCATGCAAAGGAGGACTGATGAGAAATGTCTTATGAGGTTGTTTCAATATAAACCAGAAGGCAAAAGAAAGAGAAGACAAGATGGATAGATATCATTAGCACAGGTTTTAAGAGACAGTAAAGATGTAGATCTACAGTCTCCAGAGCATAACACTAAATACTGAACAGACTGTCAGACGCTCGTGATGGAGCTGTGGTATAAACTCAGTAAGAAATGAACCGATAATAACTGTGGAGTTAACTTCACCACATCTCAAAATCTATTGCTATGTTGCTCTTAATAACAACAGGAAAATCCCAGCTATAGTCCACTTTAGATAATTTAGAAGCATATATCATTTTAATAGGAGTATACTGAATCTCTGCCAAACTGGCAAATAATATTGCTTTTGAAAAGTAGCTATGTATTAAACAGAAAATATAAATGTATTTCACTATTTAATAATCAATAGTAAAATATCTCATTTGGTTCTCACTACATCTATTGCCTACCTCATCTCCCCCCACACCAGTCACCCCAATTCCACTGTCCTCCCTCAGTTAAAATCTACAGGAAAGAAGCCACACTCTTTTGAACAGTATCAGATTTGTGAATGCCAATACATTAGAATGTGAGCTTCTTCCCTCCACACTCTCTGGGTTCAATTTTCTCTGTCACCAACTCTTGTTGGTTCCAGAAAGCTGTTAAATGATAATTGCTAGTCAGGATACCTTTGCATGTGTTCGTGCTGGATTCGTCTACACGTGCATTAATGCACCATTGCTACTGTGCATTAAGTTTAGTACCTCTAATATAAGGTACTGCATAAGTGGACAGTAGCTAGCGCTAATGCACAGTAGCAACGGTGCGTGGTCTTTTTGTGATGCTTATTGCCCAGTAGACTAATTCTAGTGCACATTAGTACTTTAGCATGGTTTTTGCTGTGATGTGCTAATGCGCAGTAGAATTAGTCTATTGTGCATTGTCTCATGTAGATGCATGAGAGTTATACTTTATTCCACAAGTTGTTCCATTGAAGTTAATGTATAATGCCTGCTTGACTTTGCTGGTGTTACTGGCCATGAGCAGTATTAGAACAAGGCCAGTAATAGTAAAAAAAAAAAATAACACAGTGTTTATGTCTGGTGATAAGTAGGTGATGGAGATCTTTATTTGACAAAGACATGCATATTCATATGTGCAAGAGTGACACAGTCTGCTTGTTTGAATTTTTCAATAAACAGAATAATTAGGTGTAATAACCTTTATTGAACCAACTTGAAAGTTGGCAGAGATCTTAGATGAGTTTTTGGCACCAACTGTAGTCCCTGAGGTCAGGTAAAACCTAAGGTAACCTCCGGTTGCCATGAGTTTAGGAAGTAGATGTTACTGTTTAGTTTGGCTTCCTCTTAGTTTATGTTCTGAAATTTCCATTTTAAATGGCAAATATGGATATGTTGTTGTAGGGTTGTTGTCTTTTTGTCATATTCAGGATGATTGAAAGAATATGTATGAAGCAAGATTTGTGATGTGAAGTACTACATTTAATTGGACAAACTTGATAGGTGGTAGAGATGTTTGACAAGCTCTTGTGCACACAATGCCCTTCTTCATGTCTGAATTCTAGAGTTTATAAACTATTCTATTTAAAAGTCTTTGTGGCCTCTTTGAACGGCAGAATGAAGAAAAATATATTTTTTTTCAATGTAGTAAATAACTGAGTAACAACAGCTAGCTAGGTAGATGCACCTGCTCATTATTCTGCTCCCTGTAAATCTTGGGCAGATTTACTTTTGCTTTTACTAGTAAGCCAGAAACTGCTCTCACCATATTCCAGCATCTGAGGGTTTTTTGTTTTGTTTTGTTTTGTTTTTGGGGTGGGGAGGTTTGTGGGGATGGAGGAGGGAAGAAGGGTGTTATATACTATGTTAGAAAAAGAAGGTACTCATTTCTCTCAGACATGTAATGGCTTTTAAAGTGACCACATGTCAGTGAGCTCAGACCAAAGAAAATGTAACCTGTGCAAAGCATATGAAAGCTAATAAGATATTAAATCAAATATACTTTCTAATAGGTGAAGCTATATATTCTGAAATTATGATAATCTGTTGGAGGATAAATATATAGAAAAAAGTTATGTTGCACTTGCATTAGAGCAAGAATTCAGAATAAGACATTTATTATTTGTAACATTGAAGCACCTTAGAGCCCCAATCAAACACTGGGGCATTTTTGTGCTTGGTGCTATTACAGCACAGGATATCAAGATGATCCCTTTCCACCACAAAACATTACATCTTGAGCACAAGACTAGAGACAGATGAATACACGGAGATGGGGGAGTACAAAGGAACAAGATTGTATCAGTATGCCTGACAAGTAGTAGTCTCAATGCATCAATGCCCCAAAAGGGGGAAATACTCACTTTGACATGAGAAGTCCAGCCGAATAGGTTTTGGCGTGTCTGAAATTGGACCATGAATGTGGGCACATTTTAATTTTAGAAGATTATCTATATGTGCTGGTTTTCAAGGGGTTTTTTTGGGGGGTTTTTTGTTTTGCTTTGTTTTGGTTGGAGGGGAGGAAAAGGGGTTAAGTTACTATGGCCTTACTAATTGCTCAAATGGTTCTCCTGCTAGAGTTTATATTAATTTACCACCTGGCATGAACTAACAGTAAATAGAAGAAAAGCACGGCTTGCCCATATTATGTGAAGGCAAAATGAAGTAGAAAATTAAAGATATTTATCTTCATTCTTCTCTCTTAAATTTCTTATTAACTAATCTGAAACACAAAGAAAATGATATATTATCATTCAAGCTCTGAGAACAATAATATTTTTTAAACAAGGAGAAAGAAAACAACCTGGTTCATGAATGCCTCTTTCTTTTTCTTTTGCCTGCAGAGTGTATGAAAGTTCAGCCACTTATGGATATGTGGGTGTGTTACAATATAGTTAGCCTCTGTGTTTGTCTACACTTAATAATTTATACATTATGGTACTGATGGAATAATGGAAAGAGGTGCATAACAATGGGAATTATGGATGAATTGCTTTTCAGAATCATGCTAATAATGATAGGGCACTAATGACATTACTTTGATTGAATAACATGACCTTTTTTTGGATTTCCTTTATAAAAATATAAAGAAAAAAGAAAGACTGGTTTTCTGAAAAATGACATTCCTGAATATGAAGTTTGTTGTCTTATAACAAAGTACCTGGGTTGGAGGGTGCTCTACTCTGTTGCTAAATAAGAAACAGAATTTGTTTTTATTACTAATTTCTCTATCAAAATAGTTGGGGGGGGGGAGAGGGAATGGAAGAATTGTGCACCTTGTTATCATCTAAAAAAAGTAACTTTAATAGGAAATTCCCTAGCATATGCTGGAAGTGCTCCCTGGTACTCAAAATATTACTACCTGCCTTGCTTTGAACCCTCTGCACTCTAGTCCCCCCAAGAGTCAAGACCTTGAGTGGGAATACTTCTTCATGGGAGAGCCCCAGCATGCTTGGAGCCAACTCTTAAAATGCTCCTTGCTTGCAACTACCAGTATACAGTGTATATCAGGAGTAGGGAGAAGTATACAGAGAGAAGAGCCAGTAGTCCGTCCACCACTGGATAAGGTACATTTCATAGGGAATGTTATTCCTATGGTAGGGACGAGAAGAACTCCATCTTGCCTGTACCAGGTAGCTGTCTTTACTCCTTGCCTTCTCACTGGGCTGAACCTAGTGTAAGATGGATGGAAACTGAGAATCTGGGCCAGTGGTTTTTAATAAGCGTATTTATAAGGGAGTCAAGAGCCCGTGTTGGTTCTGTCCCCTCTTTATCAGGAGCCATAGGATTTCTTTGTCTGTAAAACAGCCTTAGTGAGTGGCTGTGCTTGACAAGCTTAAACAATCAGGTAGCCTGCTGTCAGTTTCCCTGGCTCAGCAGGAGAACAGGTTCTTCAGATGGCCAAGCCATACAGATTGCACAACTAAGAAAACAACAGTAGTTCTTGGTAAGATAACAGGAAGATAGGCATAGCCCTAGGAAACAGAAATATTCCTAGTTATCCAACACCACATTTACTGCACTAATTGACTCCACTAACCGCCCTCATTTTTAAAATGTTTTATTTCAGATTGGAATTTTGATAGGGATACTATAAAAATATTTTAAAGAAGTACCAGCTAGTCTGATGGTACCAGCTGGTCTAAGTACCAGCTAGTCTGATGAGGGACTTGGGGGTTTATTGCCCAGTGGACAATAAACTGGATATGAGTCAACAGTGTGGCCTTGTTGCCAAGAAGGCTAACAGCATACTGGGCTACAATTAGTAGGAGTATTGGCAGTAGATCGGAGGAAGTGATTATTGCACTGGTGAGGTCACATCTGGAGTAATGTGTCCAGTTTTGGGCCCCCCACTACCGAAAGGATGTGAACAAGTTGGATGGAGTCCAGCGGAAGGCAATTAAAATGGTTAGGGGGTTAGGGCACATGACTTCTGAGGCGAGGCTGAGGAACTCAGTTTACTTAATCTGCAGAAGAGAAGACTGAGAGGGGGATTTGATAGCAGCCTTTTAACTACCTGGTGGGTGGTTTCAAAGGGGATGAAGTTAGAATATTCTCAGTCATGACAGATGACAGAACAAGGAGCAATGGTCTCAAGTTGCAGCAAAGGAAGTTTAGATTGGATATTAGGAAAAAACTCTCTCACTAAGAGGGTGCTGAAGCACTGAAACAGATTACCTAGAAAGGTAATACAATCTCCATCCTTGGAGTTTTTTAAGACCCGGCTTGACAAAGCCCTGGCTGCAATGATCTAATTAGGTCTTGCTTTGAGCAGGAGGTTAGATTAGATGACATCCTGAGGTCCCTTCCAACCCTAATTTTCTATGATTCTATGGAATTTCTATCATAAATTTCTATAGTCATTGTAAATGTAGTAAACCATGTGTTAATAAATTGTTTATTATCCACAAGGGTTTAGGGAGCCTTAATTTGAAAAATGCTACCATTAGGTATAGCAAAACATGCCTATCAAATTTAAAATGAATGTGGATGAACTTAATGTAGTTGCTTCAACAGTAACTTTTTAGTTCCAAACAGAAAACTTCAAGATAATGAGATCAGAGACCACTACCACAAACAATAGTAGAAATTGCTGATGAACAGAACAGAGCAGACTATGGAACAATGGAATAGCAAGGAGGAAAATATTATGAATAAGTCATTAAAACTACCTGCACATTAGGCTGGTTGTCTCAAGTTAAAAAAAGAAAGAGAAACAAACAAGCTCTAAGAAGTGTATTTAGAGAGATGGACTGTAAGTCAATAAGACTTATACTACTTTTATACAATGCACTATTGTGTTCACAATGTAGTATTTTGAAAGTTCTGCTCACAATAGAGTAAGAAGAGCATTGATTTTATTTTTCAAGGCATGTCATGTTAAAAAGAGAGAACAAACAAACCTCGGTATAACTTTATCTGTTTTACCTCTCAAAGATCTAAAATAGAGGCACAGAAGTTGTCAGACAAAGGACTGGGTCGATGGCAAAGTTGTTTGATAAAGAAACTTATTTAAAAAAAGAGCGAAAGTTAAGGGTCACAAATAGATGACTGCAATAGATGACTTGCAATTGAAGAGAAAAGTAAAATATAAAGATTGGATAGCATTTGTCTGCATAAAAAAATCAGAAAATAGAACGAACTACTTTAAGATATTATAGTAAGGCACAAAATAATGGTATCTGAAAAAAGATAAAAAGATATGAGATGATGCCTAGGACTATTGGGCACACCTTAATTGATCAGAGCTTCTGGTTTGCACTGTCCCCTATGACCTGTAGCACTTAAAACAGATTTGCTTTGCTCACCAACACAAAGCTTTGAAATCTAGAAACACACTTGAACCTGTCAGCTCAGGTCCTCTCCAGCTAATGTAAAAGATACAACAATGAAGTGATATCCAGATTCAGGCTTTTGGTTCCAATAACTTAGGTTAGGAATAGATATTGCATTTGTCCATGGAAAAGTTGTGCCTGTTTTGTTTTTGGGGGTTTTTTTTTCCCCTGGAACAGAAATATCTCCAGATGTAGTGGGTACACACACCACCCTTCTACTCAGGGATTTCTACATTTATTAAATTATGCAATCCTGGGATAATCATTAGACGTACTGTGCAATTTCCCAGGATGAACTAGTAGTACCATAACTTATCCTGTGAACCTGTTCAGAATTTATACTGGCATTCTGAGCTTTGAATATCTGAATATAACTGTACTTTGTCCTGGGATAAAATGGGACCATAGAACAAATGCAGTGTCTGTTTGTAGTATGTAGACATATTCTGAACTTTCACATCCACATCCATCTTCCAATCTGCCAGTGTTCAGGGTCTTGAAATCTCTTTAAATTTGGAGTTGGACTCAACTCTACATTTGCATTAATTGTATGACTAGGATCAAACTAAGCTGAAATTATTTGGAGCTGAAATTGTAGCCAAATGAATGTAGATTAAGCAAATTTGCTTTTTGGAAAGAAAACAAGCAAATCAGTTAAAAAAACATAGGGAGGAAAGGCACCTTGTTAAGCTATTAAAGTTACTGGACCTCTCTCTACAAGCAAAATCTTGTTCATCAGATCAATTGCAGGAGAGGTGAATGTACCAAATGCAATTGTAGATGAATTTCTTTTTTCTATTCTGCTTTGAAAGTTCCTGTCAAGGGGGGGGAAGCCTAATTAAATGAAGATATAAAACAATAAGAGGGATAAAGCAAGTGATGTCTGCATGAATACCATTGACTGTTTAGCTTAAATAAAAACAGGAAAGTAGATGGGTGCTAGGGAAGTATTTTAAATCAATACAAGCCGCTTTGGCTATGATCTCAGCAGCTCTAACAATAATTGCATTAATCTATTTGGACATAAAAGCACCACTTTGACTATCAATATTTTTAATTCTGTGGAGAATTCTTGCCATTAAACATTGTTAGGGAGCAGAGGCTGCAGTATGTCCTTTGAAAATACTCCCCCCTTCCTCCAGTAATTTATAAGCCACAATGAGATGCACATGTTATCTCAATTTAATGTTAAATGCCAGAGAAATATGTATATCATGACATGCCATTACATATTTTCGTTATCAACTTTTTAGAGGAGTTATTCAAAAAGAGTTTGTTAATTGCTACATATTTTTATAGCATAAAGATTTGCTACAAATAAAACTGACTTGCCTTATTTACTAACTAACCAGGGAAAAAGACACATTAAAATAGTATGTGACAATGTGTGTAACAATTTTGAGAAATCAGGGAGGGTCTACTATGTCATGACTACCCAGTGCTTGAAATATATGCTGTATGTTCTTTTTCCAAAATGGGGGATTCCAGTGGCAGCATTTTGGCCCTTTTGAAGTCAATGGGAGTTTTGCTGTCAGCATCATTGTTGCTTGTAGGTATTATAGGGTTTTGGCCCCTTTTTGGTCAGTGCCTTGCCCCCCAGCAATGTCAGGGTGAAATCAGGTTTTGGTACCACATAGATGGTTCGGGTGCCACCCCTTCTCACCTGCCAGGTCTTTGATGTTTGTTGTTGGGGAGGCAGCTCCCTATAGGTGGCCTGAGCGGGGTTTCAGCCATGGGCTGTCTTCGTAGGGCTCTAAATCTCCCCTTTACCCCACCCTTACCATGTCCTTGGCCTGGGTAGATGCTGCTCATCACAGGTCTTCCCCGAACAATTTCACCTCATCCACACTGCCCACCTTGAAAGGGTGGGGTCTTCCTGGCCGTCAGTCTTTCCCGGTCTGTCACTTGTCTTCAGGTCAGCTCCTCTCCCACTGGGCAAGTAAACCTGCCCCGTTCAGGGCTAGACTGTAACTGAAGAAAACTTAACTGAAAAATGACCGGCATCTGCTGGTGGGCTCCCGAGATTCTGTCTCTCTGGACCCTTGGTCCCTTGGAGGACTTGTCCATCATTTTTATCCTAGTAGGCATGGGGATAGGCAACTGCTCTGTGCCCAGCCTCTGCCAGCTCTTCCAGCGTGACCTCCCAGAAGGTCAGCTGACATGTGGTCAAGCTGTCCTGGTCCCACCACCCAGCATTGTTTACTTCTCCCTCCCAAGGGTCTGTGATTTCCCCGTGCCTTACTTGCTGTGGGTCTGCACAGAGATGCCTGCAGTCCTGAGGGGCCATCCCTGGCTGCAATGTCTGAGCTCCTGGTTGGAGCCCCGCTGTTCCCCTGCAGCATCCCATGAGACTGCTGCTCCCTGGTGGGGTTCCCTGGCCCCTGTTGGCTTCTGAGGCTGCTCTCTGCCTTGCCCATTTGGGTCCTGAGGCAGGCACCCTGCTCAATCTTCTGGCATCTGGGGTTTAAGCCTTCTGGCTCCACAGCTGGCATCTCCTGGCTGGTGTTCCACTCCCCAGCACAGCTGGATCCCCGGCTGCCTTTTGAGCAGCCTGTGCTTCTCAGGAGCCACACCCCCAGCGTTCACTGATACGCAGGCTCAGGCAACTGTAGAACTGCTGAGCCTGCATCGGCATTTCCTTTCAGCCGCCACTCATCCTGACTCCTATGGTGAGTATCAGGGTGCATCAGGCAAGGGTTTGGGATGTGTTGGGGGAGCTTTCGCCTCTCTACTCAAAATCAACGAAGACACATTTCTGCTGATATTATTTAAATCTGATAACTTATTCAAATCCAAGAGGTTTATTTCCCTATTTGAAATGGGAGGTTTATCTTGAAGGTGGTCGATTGGGAGGCAGGCAGCTGATGCAGGGTCAGGGTTGGAGCCACAGCTGCTGCCCACCATGCTCCTGCTGCCTCTGCTGTCCACCTGCCCCTTCCTTCTCCTGCTACTTACCCTCCAGCACAGCTTCAGTTCCACTTCAGCCTAGGCCACAGAGCATGTGGTTTTTCTAGTCACTGCCCAGTCTGGTGGTAGAAGCAGCAGTAACAACAGCTCTGGCCTGGACTCCAGTTCTGGGGCCCAGCCATAGCTGCCATGACTGCCATTACTGGGCTGGTTTGGGGCCAGAGCAACTGTGTCACATGCCCTAAGCTGGAGTAATTCCAGAGCCCTGCCAGAGCTGGAGCCAGAGGGTAAGAGGCTTTGGAAGTCAAGTGTTGGGGCTGGAGTGGTTCAAACTGCAAGGGGGGCCAGGCAGGGAGCAAGCAATGGGGGAGGCAGATTCCAGGGTGTGCAGGCATGGTGGGGTGGTAGGTGCTGGGAAGCACAGGCAGTTATGGGTCAGATATTGCGGGGGGAGAAGCAATTGGGGGCAGAGGGCAAAGTGTAGGGGGTCAAGATTCAGGCTGCACCCCCCTCTCCCCCACCTCTCCAACAAAATATAGCAGGCATTGATATAATATTGAGTTTTAGCCAATTCATTGTTGGATGCATTTTGGGGTAAACAAAAATAATCTGCAGCTGCATGTAAAAATAAATAAAAAGTAAGCAAACTTTCTTTCATTACAGGAAATAAAAAAAATGAAAAAAAATCACAACCATTCCTTTCTGGTCCTAACACCTATGGGCATGTGTAGATGAAACAGGAGCCCTAAATTGAAGTGGTGAGCTTTAAAAAACACAGCTTCAATTTAGGGCTATTTAAACCCCTGTGTCATGCACACACCCCATTGACTTCCCTGTCCCACCAGCAGGGAAGGAGATGATCTGCTGGTGGGTGGAGCGGTCTCTGGGATGTGGGGGGGGATGGTATTTCCCTCCATGGCAGCGGTGACAACCCCCCCAGGCAGCACCCACCCACAGGCACCCAACTTGAGTGGTCCTGGGAGGCATTGCAGTCTTAGAGGGAAGCACCGGGCACCTGTACAGCTCAAGCAGGCAGGGAGGCTCCAGGGGGAGAAAAAAAAAATCAGGCTCGCCACTTTTTTTGGGTGGAGTCTGCCCTCCCAGGCTGCCATGAGCTGCACGGAGCCCGGTGCTTCTCTCTATAGTGATATGTGGCACCAAAACCTGTAGGGGCAGCAAACTAGAACTCCTCAAAGGAGTTTTAGTTTGCTGCACCCCAAGCCATTTAAGATGTATTACGCTGCCAAATCTCCTACAGTAGCCGGAATTAATGCTCAATACGGCACCAACACATGCAAACACCGACACCATTAAAGCAGTGCAAAAGCATTTACCCTGCTTTAAAGTGTTGTGCACACACACCTCTCGTTTCATCTACACACAGCCTATGACTAGGCTTTGGCCACACAACAGGTGTTTTACAAGTATAAGCAGAGTAACATATGACATCTTGTCTGATCTCATATGTTAAAATAAATGTTTGAGGTTTGGACTTGGATAAAAGAACAGTCCAAAGGAAAGAAGAGTTCATAGGATTTTTATGCTAATATAGGTGAGGGAGAGGTATTTGGAATGGCAAGGAGTAGTTCTAAAAGATATGAAATAACAGGTACCAGCTGTGTCACAAAAGTAGTGGCTTTCTTGCATGCATACCAGCCTCTGGCTCCTTACTATTCATTCCATCCAAGAACAGCACAGACCAACTGTAGATGCTTCCTTAGCCTGCCAAAGGGTATCTGTACTGGAACGCTTGCAAAGAAGATTTTTTCCAACTATTTGGTCTGATAAAAGATATCAGATTTACCCAAAGAACCTTGTCACAAAAGTACACACATCCCATAAACTCCTTTCTTTTTTCTCTCTCATCCAAAAACAGTTCAGGTATAACCTTACTATGTTTAATTTATGAGATGTGACAAGATCATCAGCCATTGTAGAATAGAAAAGGATAGTGATTTTTCATTGTTGTTCTTGTTGAAAAAAAATAACACGGCACTCAGTTCAATTACAAACGAGTGCAGGCAATTTCCAGGTACTCCCTCTGAAAAAGCTCTAGTTTTTCAAGAGCTAAATTTGGGAAGAGGTTAGTAACAACTGTGGACAGTGCAGTCAGAGTGGGTTTTGATGGTGAAGGAAAGTGAACAAGGCTTGCAGAGAGATGCATATTCTCTGCTCATTGCTGTTGCAGCCATAAGGTTATGTGAAGCGGGAACTGTGAAATGGCTCTGGAATTAAACCTGTCCTTCCTTGGTGAAGTCACATGGGAATATTGGCACAAGAAACACTATTTTCTCTCTCTTCCCAAGCACTAGAGTATCTTGGGCATTCTAGATGAGATAATCACAATTGGCATTTTTCCCATTCTAGTAAACCTCCCCCAGCAAGAATCTTAGAAAATAATGAAGTGCTATGTTAAATCTCTGGTGGTGTTTCCACCATACAACTTATCAGAACACCTTAAATAGTAAGTAGGTTAAAGTAATTTTTCACACAATTTTTGTTTTGGAGTACTAAGGCTCAATTTAATGCCTTCTAAAATGAAATGAGAAAAACATTATCAAAATAAAGACTAATATTGTGCAAAACTAACTTGCCCATCTGGTGTTATCACAGCTCATACATGCAAACAAATTAAACCAAAATAATTCATAGTGTAAAAGTAGAAAGCATAGCAAAATGCTAATGTGCGTCCTAGAGAGCAAATATATAGTATTTAGAGCATAGGCATTATATAATACTAAGTAAAATCCTAGGTTTTAAATGGACATTTCATTTCAGCTGGTCTCAAGTGTCACAGTTTTTGACTGAGTTCAAAACAGGAGTAACACACCCATTTACAAAGGAGCCCTTCCAAGCTGCATTGCTGGTCCTCTGGTTGCTGGAATGACATGCTGTAACCTTAGAGACGCACACAACATGATATCCCAGGAAAAGGCATTAGCACTCTTGGTCTCATGTACATCATAGATTTAGAGACAGATCTTTCCTTCAGAAAAATCTGCTGGAAATAACTACAGTTGGCTGAACCGGCCCTAGTAAACATAAAAATTATCAAATAATGTCCTAGCTTTCTATTGATAGTTCTTCAAATGGACTTCAGTGTTTACAAACTTGTATATTTTTGGGTGAGGATACAAGCATTGCATTCAAGAATGTTTATATATTTTTGGCTTTCCAAGTGTTAACTACATGCATTCACTAATCAGCAGACCTTCCCTAATCAGTGTTCCTTACAACTCATTTGCCACTTTAGTCACAGAGTTGTTTCATTTCCTAATTGTGTATATATAACTGCTAAAGATGAATATAACTGGTAAAGATGAAGGGTCATATCCCAGCCCAATGATGTCATTAGCAGAACTCCTGTTGTTTCAGTGATGTAATTTAATCATAGATCCACAGAAGCACCCATCTCTCAGGGCTGTCTGTAGAGAGTTTTGCCTGGTAGTTAGACTGGGAAGTATTAAACCGTTGCTTCTCCTTTTATTGTTGGCAACAAAACACTTAGCCAGCTGAATGTACCACAGAGATGAAAAGCAATAAAACAATACATTTATTTCAGTTTATCACCCACAGGAGTTTTAAATATAACCTTTGTGTTGCTCTTAGTTTTGTAAGGTGTTCTGGCATCTTTTTTAGTCTTCAATCTGAATTCTATTTAATGGAATTTTCAAAGTCCCATGGCTTATATGTGAGCCAAAAAAAGGGTCTTAGGAATTTTGCATACAATTTACTTGTGTTGGATGCTTTTAAAGCATAAAAATGACTGATTTCCACACTCATGGAAATGGCATCTGAAGCAGACTATTTATTATAAAATGTCTCAAGCAGATCTATAGCAAACCAGAACCACTCGCATTAACCTCTCTACAGCAGGTACACTTTTGGGAGAGAGAACTCTGGCCCTTGTAAGTCATTTTTTGAGAAAGCTTAAGTGATAGAAAATAAAGGTTAGGATAAAAGCTACCTCAACCTTGAACAACACTGATTAAATTCTATATGACATCACTAATTAAATTCCACAATGAGACTGATATTTTAACAGCTGATACTGTACTTCAATAATTTATATCATAATGTCAATCTAGTTTCCCTCTCACTTAAAAATATAGATGATAAATGAAGAGGGGAAAAAAAAGAAAGAAAGTCTCTCCTCTCTTATTCCCACAGTTTTCGTTGGTTTCATAATATAAACCAAGGCCATGATGCTGGAAATTGCACTCCTAGGAAATATCGTATTTTCTAAATTTATTTTTAAAGTTGTGGCTGAATTGAAGAGATTAATAAAAAGCATTATCTTGAAGCAGACTGCACAGAATTCCCCCCACAACTGTGCTAATAACCCCACTATAGTACTTTTTTGAGCCTGTTTGAAGAGAGACTATGGGGATATCACCTGTGGGGATGATAATTTATGATTTGTGACACTAGGGCTACAAGGATGCCATTAAATTCACTTTTACATTTCTTCTTACGTTAGTTTAAAGTAGGTATCTGGAAATAAAGAGTTTGTGTCCTGTGGAGAGGCAGGAGAGCTTTGAAGTCTGGCTCCACTCCCTCATACCCAGCTTCCTCCTTAAAAGTCTACATTGTAACTCATAGCTGTATAATATGAAGAGGTCATGGAGTTTCCTGTCATGGAGACTATTGTTGCATACAAGGAGGAGAACAAAGGACAATTACCCATAGTGACTAGATCCTCTAGCAGGATAGTTTAAAAGAGCTCAATTTCGTAGTACTAATTTTTATTGTACATAAGTAGTTTGCTGTAACTGCTGCAGATGTCACGTGGCTGCAAATGAATCTGTAGACAGTCATTTCAAATGAAGAAAATCAGTTCAAGAGAATGGGGATGCAGAAGTCCACAAGAATCTCTTTCATGACAGTATGGACTCTTCCTAAATCCATTTTAGACATTTACACCAATGTGTCAAAGTATAAGCCTTCGGGTGGTTACCTTGACTCACTTGATGCACAAAATCATGTAATAGTTTTGGGTTTTTTTGGTTAGCATCTCTTTCTTTCCTAATGTTTTCCTATGTCCCTCTGAAATGAGGGAGAAAAAAGATATGTTTAGAAATAACATAGCTGCTCCCAGATAGCTACTTTCCATGTGACTTAATTCTTTTTCCTCTTATATAGTCACATAAAAGTACAGAAATCCCCTTTCAGGAATTCAGCATATAGGAAACAGATAAAGAAACACTGCCCAAATAAATTATCTAAAGGTCTTTCTTGTAGGGCTGTGTGAAGCTTCGGTCCCTGATTCGATTCAGCCTGATTCAGTAGCCAAATCTTGAATCTGAATTGAATCAGGAGGCCCTTTAATCTCTCCAAATCAAATTGGAAACTTCCAAATTGATTCAGAAAGATTCAGCAATTAGGCCATAGACACAGCTTTAAATGTTTTTTCTACGTACCTCAAGGTAACAGGCAGCTCATGAGTGCTGAGATGCTGGGATGGATGGAGCATCCCACAGGAGCACAAGGGGCACTCCCCAGCATGCTTGGCAGCAGATTCAGAAGTGGACCAGAAGCACTCCACTTTCAAGTCTGCCGGGAGTGCGCTGGGAATCCCCTCCCCCACTTGCCCCACCAGGCTTGGTGACTGTGCCTCCTGGATCTGCGGGCACACCCTAGGTCCTGCTGCAGCTGATCACCAAGCTGGGGGGGCATGGGTGCCCCCCTGTGTGCTCAGTGGTGGACCCGGAGGTGGACCAGTCCACTTCTGGGTTCACCGCTGAGCATGCAGGGGCCCCCACCCCGCATTCCTGTGGAATGCTCCATCCATCCCAGCATCGCAGCGTTCATGGGCCACACCTGGGACCTCACTGATTCGCCATATCAGTATTGAATCTTTAGATCTGGATTCGATCAAATCGGAGACAGTGATCTGAATCAAAGAATCAAATTACTGTCCCCAATTTGGGCCAAATCTGAATTGAATATGGCACATTTCGCACACCCGTACTTCCTTGTCTGTAGATTCCTAGGCTAGTTCCTTTTCTTCTCCAATATGTAAGGTGGATAGAAAACTGACTGGATCATCAGGTATAAAGGGTCATATGACTTGATGTCTACTTGGCACCATGTTTTAAGTGGAGTGCCCCAGGGATCAGTCCTGGGTCCATTTTAATTCAACATCTTCAATGAACTGGAAGATGGGATAGAGTGCATCTTCATCAAGTCTGCAAATGATACCAAGCTAGGAAGAATAGTAAATACTCTGGGGGGTAGGGCTAGGATTCAGAGAGACCTTGACAAATTGGAGGATTGGACCAAAAGAAATCTCATGAGGTTCAGTAAGGACAAGTGCAAAGTCCTGCACTTAGGATGGAACAATCCCATTCACTGGTATGGGCTGGGAACCGACTGCCTAAGCAGCAGCTCTGCAAAAAAGGACCTGGGGCTTACAATGGACAGTAAGCTGAATATGAGCCAAAAGCATGTCCTTATTGCCGAGAAGGGTAACAGCATCGTGGGATGCATTAGTAGCGGTGTTGCCAGCAGATCAAGAAAAGCTATTATTCCCTTCTGTTCAGCATTGGTGATGCCACATCTGGAGTACTGTGTCCAGTTTTGAGCCCCCTGCTACAGAAAGAATGTGAGCAAATTGGAGGGAGTCCAGCAAAGGGCAATAAAATTGGTTAGAGAACTGGGGCACATGACTTATAAGGAAAGGCTGAGGGAACTGGGTTTATTTAGTCTGGAGAAGAGAAGACTGAAGGGGGATTTAACAGTAGTCTTCAACTACCTGAAGGAAAAGTTGCAAAGAAGGTGGAGCTAGACTGTTCTCATGGGTGTCAAATGACATGTCAAGGAGCAACAGTCTTAAGTTGCAGCAAGGGAAGTTTAGATTAGATATTAGGAAAAACTTTATCACTAGGAAGATGGTAAAGCACTGGAACAGGTTACCCAGAGAGGTTGTGGAATCTCTATCCTTGGAGGTTTTTAAAACCTGGCTTAACAAAGCCTTGGCTGGGTTGACATAGTTGGGGATGGTCTTGCTTTGAGCAGGGTTTTGGACTAGATGACCTCCTGAGGTCCATTCCAACCCTAATTTTCTATGATTCTAAATTGTCTATGATCTCAGTTCTCTTATGTTTGACTTGGTCCAATGACAATTATGAGGGTTAAAGTAGAGGGGTAGGTTGTAGCCATGTTGGTCTAAGGACATAGGCAGACAAGGTTCTTTGGATGAATCTGATATCTTTGAGGGTTAAAGTATAATTTCTGAAAGAGAATGTAACCCCCATTTTTATCCCCTTAAGATTTGGCACATTTTTTTTGTACTTTTGTCTAATAGAATGAACCCATCTTGCCAGTGATTCATATTTCTCCCTTTAAAGAATGCCTTCAGATAACCATTTAAAAAACACAAAAAACCAGCAACATCCAAAAACAGATATTCAGGCCTTTTCATTATGCCATATCTATCCTCTTTATATCACTTTTATGATTCTTTCAGTTCTTACAGCAGGGAGGCTTTACTGTCTAGTCGGTCTAAAATGAAGTGGTAAATATTATATATGGACTTGATGATTTTTTTTACCAACTGGATTTTTGAAAATATAAAATTATGTATTAAAATGATCTAAAAAAGAAAGCTCATTTTATTTCTCAAGAATCTATAATAACATATTTTTCTTGTTTTGTTTGTACCTATTGCTGGAAGGGTATAACATAAAGATTAAAAAAATCAGGTATTTCAGCAAGAGTACATGCCAAGAAAAAATATAAGCAAATTGTTAATGATCATCCTAAGGGGAAAAAAGTTTCTAATCCAAAGCACTATGGAACAGTAATTCATGCTTTCTGTAGTTCTTGGAACTTCCATAGGAATATGCAGCAAATGGGTGGCAAAAATGGAAGCAACGTCTCAGTTAAAAGGTATCTCCATAGGCATAGTAGTTACTTTTATTTCCCCTGTGTAGTTTCTTTCACCCAGAAGGATCCTGTTAATTAGACTATGGCCAGTACTTTGGAAATGAACAGGGAAAGA
>NW_005841964.1:114658-120199 GCF_000455745.1 Alligator sinensis
GAATTCCCACCCTTCTTACCAAGGAACACAGACGGTCTATGTGAGGATAGATAAAGTTTCCTATCTTTATTGTGTGGGCGCGTTCTCTGTAAGGTATGTGGGAAAACGGCCGCAGTCGCGTCCTGAGTGGGGCACTGGGTGGTGACACCAACCCAGGCACGCTCGGGGATGCCAGGTGCGAAAGGGAGATAAACACCAGAGGCAATGAGGGGGTGAAATAAAGCTTGATGTTTACTTACACAACAGTCGAACAGTAGGTCGAAATAACTTGGTGGGTGATATGACTTGGAGAACGATACAGATGATAAACTATATACAACAGCAAGGGAATACAGATGACGGACAAGTGACGGGTGACGGGTGAAGACCGCAGTCTAAGTACGATGCAAGTACAATGTCTGGCTAGGACAAGGTACAGGACGTTCCGGATTTGCGAGGCAGTAAGCTATGGCGCTCGGAGCAACCAGAGCAGCTTCTGCTGGTGACCTAGGGGTCTGACCAGGCCCCAAGACAGGTGATCAGTCTGTCTCGAGAGTCGGAGCCCGGGGACCCCGCACCAAGGCGTGCGGTCCCCTATATAAAATCTTTAGCCAATCAGAAAGCTCCCCTGATGGTAAGTTCTGGAACACATGGACATGCTGGCCAGCCATGTCCATTAGGTGGTCTTTGGTTGGCTAGACCACAGGTGATCACGCCCTACTTAACATTGTGATCATGCGCCGCTCGCTTGGTGGGTCAGACTGCGGACACACTCCGCCACCGCATCACCAGTTACAGATGGTTGTGTCACTTAACCTTTTTGGT
Organism: Alligator sinensis; assembly: GCF_000455745.1. NCBI lineage: Eukaryota > Metazoa > Chordata > Crocodylia > Alligatoridae > Alligator > Alligator sinensis. Next base: position 115,463 of record NW_005841964.1, read on the forward strand.
ACAATAATCTGGCAGGGGTCACTTTATCTGTTGACATATTGCTTGTCCCATTTTAGAAACTTCTTTAATCTCCCTGAGCATTTCATAATCACCTTCACCTTCCTGCTCAGGTGATTGGTAGTACAATCCTAGTACATATTCTGTGTATTCAAATAGAGAATTTCTACCCACAGGGATTCTATGGTAGTTTTTCCTTCAGATAAGACTTTTGAGCTGTTACTGTCTATACTATCCTTATCAGCAGGGAACCTGGTTTTCTCTGATAAAAAGAAATCCCCAATATTTGGATTAAGAAAAGTAATGCAAAATGCACGTTTCTGTGATTAAAATGACACACCACTTTATATTATATATAAAGTGAGGCCACATCTTATATAAAGTGGTGTGTCATTTTAATCATGGAAATGTGCATTTTGAGTTATTTTTTTGTACCAAAAGTTGAGGATCTTTTTTTAAGCCAGAGAAAACCAGGATCCTTGGTTATCAATATTGTTAAGAAGCTATGGTCTGAGGTGTAGTGAAGCAAGCAAGTAATACTATGCTAGTTAAATATTTTAACCAATAAAAATGTGATACATTACAAAAATCAGTTGTTCTGATGCCATCAAAAGGAACAATAAGGAGGAGGGAGGAAATAGCACAGGTTGTAGTTCATATTTCCACAGGTTCTTTGTGATCTAAATTGCATCTTGCAAATATATAATGATATTTCAAGGCCATTTTTGCAAATACCAGCCAAAGTTACTCTATAGCCTATAGAGAAGCTCTAACAGCTGCTGCAGCAATGGGTGAGTGTGGGGCTTCTTTTTTTTAAAGAGCCAGGAGCTGGGGCCAGGCGGGGCAGTCATGGGGAGGGCTGGGACAGCAGGTGGGGGTTGGAGGGCACTCAGGGGGACTGGGGGAGCAGGCAGGGGATAGGGTCTGGTGGGGGTCCCCCCCATGGTCCCCTCCTCCCTCATCCAGTACCCTGCCCCCGTTCCCTACTTACCAGCACGGAGCCTAGTTCCAGCTCCCTGTGGCAGTGAGTGGGGACTGCCTAAATCTCCAAAGATCTCTGAACCTTTTCCAAATCAATTTGGAGAGTTTCAAATTGATTTGGACCTTTTCATTGGTCTCCTGATTTGATTCAGATTTGGAGATTCAGCCACCGAATCAGGCTGAATCTCCTCCAAATCAAATCAACACCCAAAGCTTCACACAGCCCTATTCATTAGTATTGACCTTTTCCAATATTCATCATGCCATTGTTTTATTATCCGGAAAGTTTGCTTTAAAGAAGGTGTAGCTAATCCTACAGGGAGAGGGTGGGTAAATCTCAGTTGGGTCTTATGTTTATGCTAATGTTAAGAAACAGTAAATGGTTTCTGCTGGGCAGCCTCAGTGTGTAACAGCCTTAGAGATATTATATTTATTTCATGTTGTATACTTTATTAGAATGTGTTATTCAGTGAGGTGGTGCCTTGGACAGTACATGGGAAATCTTAGTGCTGAAATTACTTTGCAGTCATGCTTCAGCTTATTTCCTTCCAGAAAAAAAAGTCTTTATCCAACAGCACAAAGTAATAACTTTCTTTCAAATACCATCTCAAGTCCATTTTGGGATTATAAACAAGAGTGTATTAGGATCCTTTTGATACAGTATATGAACCATGTCTCTCTCTCATATCCTTTTTGTCCAATTTACTTAGAGATAAACTAGGTTATGAAACCCATCTTTGTTTCACATGAATGCTTTTCTGAAGATCCTGTAGTGATTACAATGTTAATTTCAGATTATATAGCAATTGATGGCCCAATGAAACCTTTACCTGCTGACCTAACAAGATATTCAAGCATGACGTACTAAAAGCAAACTTTAAAAGAAAGAGGTAGTTTATACAGTGCTATCAGTCTGTCACTTCTGCACTAAAAAAAACAAACAAACAAGCAATCAGGAAAAAGCAACTTCTCAAATGTTGGCAGTATATTTGCAGTATATGCTATGTACCTACAGTACCCAGAAATAGGATTATTGTAAATCCCCTAGTTGCTATGATCCTCTAATGAGGCTAATTCTTAGCAACACCTCCTTTGTCTATTGTTCTTTGCTTTTCCATATGTAAAGATCAAGGGCTAGACTTCCTACATTTTCTGTAGTCCTTTTAAGTTCCTGCCTCTATTGGATAACCATTAGTCTGGTTCCTCTTGGCTTTTCAAGATTTGTTACTTATATTACTGTGTAAGACAGATTCCCAAAGTTAGAAGCACAGAAATGTACATATATACTTTGTAGATATGTAACATGTATGGAAATTCCAGTACTAAGGTTATTAAGGTATGATATTCGATGAACTTAGAGCTGCATGCATCTCCCACCTATAACCAGATTTCTTGTGTGTGTTTTTTTCTGTGTGTGTGTTTTTTGGAAAAGTGCACCCATCTGAAGCACTGGGAAGAATCAGCCTGGTGCTGTTGCTGGCCCCAGCCAGCATCAGCAGCCTGCTGTCATCCCATGCAAAGATCCAGGGGCATGCACCCCCAGGAAAAGCCTGACAAAGCCCTCCAGCCTGCAGCCCTCCTGGAGGGTGTGGAGCAGCAAGAGGCATGCCTCACCCCCCACCTGCACTGATAGTTCTTGTTGCAGCTGGTGCTGGTTGCTTTTGAGGCCACTGCAGTGGGGGCTAGGGTGAGCGCAGACAAGACAAGCTGTGCTGCATCCTGTGCCACCCTGGTTCCGTTTGCTGCCACTCTGCCAACCCCCTGCTGCAGCACCCTTGGGAGCAGCCAGCACTAGGTGCCTGCACCACGGCATGGTGCAGCCCAGCCCAGGAGGTGGGGTGAGTGGGGACAGGCAGAACCCAGGCGCGGTGAATGGGGTCAGCCAGGAGCTGGAGGGACAAGAGGAGCATGGTGCAGGCCTGGAAATGGCACCCTTCTTCCTGCCCCTTCCCTAGCCCCAGCCTCAATCCTTCCCTCCCCCGCTTAACTGCCTTGGGAACCTATCCTATTTGTTGCATTACGAAGTGGGTTTGCTTTATGCGAGGGAAACCTGTATAGCCTATGGCCAAATCTCTGAATCAGCCCCGAATCTCTCCAAATCAATTTGGAGGCTTCCAATTTGATTCAGACCTCTTAATGAGTCTCCTGATTTCATTCAGATTTAGAGATTCGGCCACTGAATCAGGCTGAATCTCCTCTGAATTGAATCAGCTATCAAAGCTTCTCATAGCCCTAGTAAACACCAGCAGTGACTTAAAACACTTTGGGTCCATATCCTCTGATATATTTAGTTTTGTATACACCACTGAAATCAATTTGAGGATCTAGGTCAATCTGAGGATGTGGTTCCAGGTTCAGGCATTCAAGGCAGCTTGCTTGAAATTGAGACTCTAGGATCTGCATGTGGATCTTTTCTTTCTATCTGCCTGTCTTGTGCATACTGTCAAAAATTGGTTTTGCTTTTAACTAAACAAAGATTACGTTGAAGGGGAGTAGAAATAAAATTTTACTCAGCAGTTTGTCTGTCATGTGAAGTGAACAATCTTTGAATATTTGCTAAAACATTACACTTCCCCTGGGTAAGAATTGGTGAATTTTTAACCAGTGTCATGCCTCTCCTCCTATACATGGCTATTAATGTGCCAGTAAAAACGTTATGCTCGCTTAATCATTCATAACCGAACCATTCTGATTCTTAGCAGCTAAAAGCTTTAGCATTCATAATTAAGTGACATCAGCAGAAAAGAACCGGCTAAATCTGGAAGTGGACAGTCTGAAAGCTTAATGAATGTTTAAATCTGCTTCTGTATTTAAGTACAAGGCATGAGAGTTTTTTCCTGTTTTCTTTGCAGAAAAAAAAAGTTAACAGCTGGTCCTTGATATTGTTTACTTGTTCCAGAAAAAAGGAAATTCTTGACCCATGGCAGAGCTACAAAGGATATCTAGGAATTCTTGATATAGATTACAAAGTCAACTGAAGATAAAATTATGCATTATCAATTGAAAAAAGAAATTAATATTGGTATATTGGGCACAAATATTAATTATTACAACAAAACTAAAGAAAACATCCCCACAACTTTATGCATAGAGAATCTATACAACATATTTTAGTCTCTATAATAATGTATTAAGGGAGCAATGAGTTCACAAGACTATCTGTGGTCTTTTTATTGATAAATAGAGTTCATTTAAGAAATCCAGGTGTAAGTGATAGTAAGTCGAGCTGTTCCTATTGTCTGAGTTTGGCAAACTTTTAAGGATCGTATCTTCAAAGAGATTTGGTATTAAGTGTTACTGCAGTATTATGCTGATTAATTTATAGTCAAGAACTGACAGGCATGTAGTTGATAGCTCTCCCTGTAAATGGCAAAAAAGGGATGCTGGAGAAGAAATATAGATGTTAAAGTGTATAGATAAATTAAACCTCACAGCATTGTCTTTTCTTCTTCTTGGTAAAACCTGTTTGTATAAGGGTACTAACAAGTAGAGGAAGAAAAAAGTCCATCCATACTAAAGTGCTCCCAGAAGGGCATAGAACTTGCATAGAATAAAAATTTATTCTTAAAAATAAATTAAACTTGTGCAAATTAGATTTTACATGCTGAATGCAGAGGGGCAAGCCCATGACAATCTTTCTGAGTGAATATCGGGACTGTCACCCATCTTTTTACTCCATTCCTTATTTAGAAAAATTCCTCTGCCCTAGAATGTATTATTTGTCTGATTCCCTCTCCCCCCCCCCCCCACGCTCACCGC
>NW_005841964.1:120209-176412 GCF_000455745.1 Alligator sinensis
CCCCCCCCCCCCCCGGTCATAAGCAGTTTTGGTCCAGCTGGTCCCCCCAAGTATGACTTAACTGATAAGTATCTAGATTGCATAATTAATCTATTATAAACAGAAAGCTTCTAATTCCAGATCCAAAAAAAAGGGATAGAGGCCTAAAATGAAACATAGGTTAGATTTAGAATCCTAAATCCAAAACTATGACCCTCAAAATCTCTGCGCAAGAACAAGATAGCCCTGGATGTACCTTAACTCCATAGGTTCCTGATATTTTTTTAATCCTTTTTTGCCAAGGTCCCCAGGTCCTAAGATCTTGCTTCTAGACATCTCAATGCTTTGTCTTGGACATCTCAGTGCTTATTTCATGTCTTACATCTTCTTGAGTCCTGTCTGGCTGTAGAAATTAGATATTACCCAGACTTTCCTCCTCATCTCTGAGATGAGCGTGACCCAGTAGTTACTGTGAGAGCACACCCACACAAAACGTAGGGACAACTACTTTCTTTCAAACAGGAACTGCCACTACCATTTCCCTTGAGTTATTAGATACAAGAAGTACAGTATCACCCAGAATGTGGGAGACGTTCAGTTTTCTCTTCTATCTGATGTGATGTAACTCTGTCTCCCACCTCCCAAAAGGATACATGAACCTTACAGGCTATTCCGAGATTGGGAAGGAGGATGTTTTCACTTCAATAAACAGTCCTTGGAGCACTGGTAGGAACCCTTAACTCTCCCCACTTTGACATAAGTACCCTAACCACTAGTTGCAGGCTACTGTTTGCTTTTGCTTTCTCTTCTCTCCAGCCCACAATCCTGGTAGGCAGGGCATTCTCCTGGGAAGTGGGAGATGCAGGTTTGAGTTTCCTCAGGCAGAAGAGAAAATTGAACCCAAACTCTCCATTCTGGGAGGGTATTCAAACCCCTGATGTATTAAATATGAGGGGGCAAGGTACAACCTCTTTTTTTCTCTTGCTGCCAAAGTGGTGAATTTTGTGCAGATCCATTAAGCATACTCTCAGAATGCTTGCCACATTACAGCCAGCAGGTGACACAAGGGAATGACAGGGGGAAACCTGGGTCAATCTGAAGTCAGTGTGTTTTATATTAATGGGGATTAATCTGAATTATTAATTGCTGCTTATGGTGTAAGTTCAAGAATGTGGCCTTATAATTTGTTAAGTAAAAAGGTCATAATTTGTCAAGGCTCTTACCACACCTTGGGGGACAACATGACACTGTCAAGCAGCAGAGCCAAGATTAGCAAAAAGACTTTAAAAAAAAAAAACGAATTCAGCCCTGTAACTCATAAAGGTTATGGCTTATATATGAACAAGTCTTTTCCTTTAGGGGGCACATTTGTCTAAGTGAGCTGAAACAGAAGGTAGTTATTCCCAAATCAGCAGAGGCATCCTGTAAAATTATGAGATAATTGAGATGGTTTTCAACCTAAGCAAAGGCCAAATTAAAAAAAAAAAAATCAGTATCCAACATGAAAATAAAAATCCTTTTGATAATTCTATTCCTTATATCTCTTATTGCACAGTTAGGGTTTGAGCGACAATAAATATTTCATACAATAACCTTGACCAACTGAACAGAGTAAAAATGTTCAGAGTTAAAGTAAATTTTAACTATTTAACCTTCCTGTTTGAGAAAAGCAAGCATCTAACCAATGAATGGTAGGAAGAAAGCTTCTTTTTAAGAAGTAAATTCATCCTTTCCTCCTTTTTTGCCTTTGCTTGTTAAGTCAGTGATACTGACCCCTGTTGGAGAAAAAGAATACTAGACTAGATGGATCACTGGTCTGACCTAATAACATAATTTCTTTTGCCCTATTAAAACTTGAAGTTTGATTAAAAAAAATCTTGCAGAGTACTGTTGATCTATCTGATGTAATGCAATATTTCTTCATCTCTCTTTCCTTTCCTCTCATAAATTGTCTCAGTTCGTATATTTTTTTCTTTTTTTTTTTTCTTCATATAATTGACAGGTAAAGACAAGCATAGAATACAGCTCAGAGGATTCAGATATCATTGCTAGTCATGTCTCCACTGATTCATTTTCTCAGTGGGCTTGTCTTAGTCACTACTTCCATATGTGTATATGTTGTCAGCTGACATGACTATACAAGAATCATACATTCATGTCAGATATATTTATTGAACCCTATCTTGGAGGGCTGACTAGTCTGGGATTTTTTTCTTTTTAAAAATGTTGTTCATTTAGCCCCAGGCACCTGCTCTGGCCCCTTACCTTGCCCCCAACCCCCAAGACCACTTCTTGGACTCATCCTTGTCCTGTGACCTGGCTAATTGGCATGTGCACTGCAGGCTATTTGCATGGGGTAGCACTCCTGGGAGTGAGAGGACAAGTTGGTTTGGTGCCACACCTGCCCCTTGGGAAGTAGAGTTCAGGGGGTGGAAAGTTTGTCCACACAAAACAAGATGGTGAGGGAGGGGACATTGCATGCTAGGATACTTGAGGATACCAACTTGGGTGACTCATCTGTGGAGAGTGGCCACACATTAATGGAACATGAGCTGGGTAACACATATCAGAGGTAAAATCTCCCAGGAGTGGCATAACTTTAAAAGTGTGCTTAAAACTACTTTCAGGTGTTAATGTGTGAACAATCCATTGATTAAGAGCTTCAAGAGCAGCCTAACATTCATGTATAGCAAGGCCCTTAATGTGGGACTTAAAAGGAATTTGGGTAACTAGATTTTCACCAATACGATTATTTGGGCACTTAATTGTCTTCTACTACACATGTCCATGATTTCTGCCAATTCTCTTATGCGTAAATTCATCTAGAACTCTCAATCCAGCAGACCACACTACCTACACCAAAAAAAGCCTAAAGATCTAGAAGGGTAGTACCCGAGTTCAACATAAAACACGAGTATAATATATGTAAAACATGCCTGAATAAAATAATAGACAAATTTAATTAAACCATTTGTAAGTATTTGATGCTATACTAAACTTGTAACTCAAACTAGACACACATTTATGTGACTGGCCTTGTCTGTGTGGCTTCCTAGTGTCCATGTGGCTTGCTAAATGCTTCTCCATTTCTTTCCTGTTCCCCAATATAAGACACTGATAACTTTGGTTCCCACTGCAAAGTTCCTACCAGCACTACAACTCCCTTTGTAATGTTAATTTGAATTTTCAAAATCTAAAGCAATTACCACATTTCCAATCAGTATAGAAAAAAAGCCCCTTGTCTTATATTCATATGCTAGCAAACTCTCCCATTAAATACATTGGCTATCATTAAACTTCTAGGCTAGGGACAGACATTACACATGAACTAGTTTAAGTGATTAGAAACTGGTTTAAATCTGTAACAGAACAGATGTTCAGTGCAAATAAACCAGTTTGAGATAAACCTTGTTAAATGTAGTATCAGGCTTAACTGATTTGGGTCAAACCAGTTTATGCAATGTCTGTCCCAGACCCCTTGTTGGTTTAAGATAAACCAGACTCCCCAAGCATCCCATCATCCATCATGCTCTCTGGACTGGGTGGGGCTCTGCTCCAGAGAGATCACATGCAGATCACATGCAGATCACATGCTGCCTACCTCCCAGCTGTGGCACACAGAATAAAGGCAGAATCAACATATAGCTGGTAATGTCCCTCTGTTTTCTTAATGGGCTGATAAACACCAAGTTAACGGTGATAAATATTCCCCACTGAGCTGTTCGGGGGGGGGGGGGGGGGGAGACCCTCCCTGATCACAGCATCTTGCCAGGGCCTGGCTATGCCCTGCTTAACTCATCTCTGTGCAAGGGAAAGGAAGTCTGCTCTAGCACCCCCCCCCCCCCCCCCTCTCTAGCCTGAGCCACTGCAGGCATGTGCTGGCATTTCTGGGATGTCTGTCTGGTTACAAAACTGATTTAGCCTAGCCAGGTTAGACTAACCTGCAAAGATTGAATCAATTCAGACTCAGGCTTTTTGAATGTCTGTCCCTACCCCTAGAAGCAGCATTTGCTCTGTCATGGAAACCAACCAGGAAGTTGACTGAATGCAGCCCATGCTAAGCATGCCTATAAAACACATAGCCCATACTGGGCAATCACACTGATCAGAATCTACCACAAAGCTAGGTTAGTGCAGCCTATCTGAATAAGAGGTAATGCCCATTGTGCTCAGTCCCCTTCTTGCTCAAGTCATGGTGACCACTGCATCAAATACATTTTTAATTTCCTCTTCATTCCCACAGCTGAGTACTGCCTTTCTCCAATCTCCAATGACTCCTGTTTCTTCACAAGCCTTAAATGTCTGCTATCACCAGGGAACCTAATTTTCTCTGATAAAAAAAATTAATCCCCAATTTTTAGATTAAAAAAGTAACCAAAATCCACATTTTTCAGTGATTAAAATGAAGCACCACTAATATATCTATATAGACATACGTTGATGGTGTTTCATTTTAGAAGTTTGGTGATAGCCAGGGATCCTGGTTTTCTCAGGTGTTCAAACCCCCCCCCCCCCCCAAAAAAAAAAACATTTTCAGATTTAAAAAAGTAACCCCAAATCCACATCTTTTCCATAATTAAAATGAAACACCACTAATATACATCTATGCAGTTGATGGATTGTCACCCCCTGTCAGCCTGTCATGTGTGATTAGTGTAGCCCCATCCTCTACAGAGTGGGGACAAGTCAGGTAGCCTTGCAATTCATCTGCATATACATTTTTGGATGGTCCCAGGATTGGTGACAAGCACGCCTGGTTTCAGTCATGAGTGGGGAACTAATTAGCATGTGGATCATTTGTGCAAAATATCTGAAATGCACACGCATACTGACCAATGTTGGGCTGTGGGATCACTGTGGCTTGAAATGCTATTGACTCTTCCGGGGGCCAGCCCACAGAACTATATAATAAGTCATGAGCCTTTTGGCTCTGAACTAATATCACACCTGTTTGTACAATGTATAAATAGGAACAAAAGTGGTCATCAAAAGTATGTTTATGGATCATATGTGCTGAAATTCGTAAACGTCAGGGCTGGGGCCAGAGTCAGATCGCCAGCTGTGTCTTGTTTCCCTGTGCAGTTTCTGCCCTCTTCTCTGACCCTTTCCTCTTCCTCGTTACATGCAGCTCACTTCTACATTATGCCTGTGTAGGGTTTCACAATAAGGAGGGGCAGGAAGGCTACAGGGGGAAGAAGTTGGGGGGCAGAGAGCAAGGAGGCCACTTGGCCACCCCCCGCCTCACCACTATTTTGCCTTATGTAGCAGTAGGAAGGGGATTCAAGACAACACCCAGATAATTAGATTCCACAACTGGAAAATTATAACAGATATTATAAAATCTCCATATATAAAATCTAATTACTAGGGCATCATCTTATATTCAGGGTCATCTAGTATTTGAATAAATATGATCATCTGTATCCAACTGTTTTTTTATCACTGCCTATAGAGGTGGTGACAGGAATATTAGTGCCCCCCCATTCAAAACAGATTAGTTTTGTCTTCATTCTTTTATGGACACACTTCCCTCAGTGGTCATTCGATCCCTTTGGTTTTTTCTATACATTCCCTTTCTTTGGCTTCCTAATTTAAAATACTACAGTAGTGTCATGATTGATCACCATTATAGAATCTATCTCTTTATGATGAACACAAATAGTCTTTCAGTTTTTCTAGAAGCAATGAAGGCTTTGGGTCCTCTTCAAAAATACCTATTTACTTGCTTGATCCTTTTAGAGCATTTGATGAAGTGAGGTTTAGCCCATGAAATCTTGTGTTATATACATGAACACATGCATGCATGTGCACACGCACCTTGCTTAGTCTGTAAGATGCAAATCTAACCTGCTTTCTTTGCCTCACTGCTTGTCTCATTTCCAGGGTATTTTGTATGCCTCTTTATTTCAATTTAGGTTGCAAATAACTAATACAATTTGCAGTCTAGCCCTTTGATGTATTCCCCTGTCTTCATAGGGATCTTTGCTACCCAAGTAATGTTTTATAAGAATCTTTTTTTACAGTTTTAAGTGCTGTTTCTGCCATTCCCTTTAATTATGGAAACAAATAGATTCGCTGTTTTGTGAATAAATCCCATTGCTTTGCAGAAGATTTAAAGTTGCTGGAGCAAAATGACAGTCCATTATTACTAATAATTCCTTTAGGGACGTCATACCTGGCAGTTATAAATCTCTGATAATAGATAATAGTCTTAAAATGAGAATACTTCTATGTATTTTGAAAAACAGTCAAATAAGGTAAGATAATTTGCCCTTTGAAATTCAAGTAGGTCTGTCCCTAATATTGGCCAAGATCTGTTAAGAGTGCTTATGGGGTAGTACTGGTTCTTTTGGTTTTTGGTTTTGTGAGTTTGACATGTCTCATAGGATTGTACCATAGCTTCAGTTTGACTTTACATACCTGGCCAATAAACAGCATCTCAAACTCTTCTTTTATGTACCTCTGCTAATATATGACTTTCAGGAAGTATAGCTAACATCACTTTTATGAGATTTTCTGATACCATGATTCTGTTGCTTTTAAATGCAAATCTATTTTGCCCACCTAGGTCCAGATCTTGTTCCACCTCCTAGCATCTAAGTATATTTAGTTGCTTAACATCCTGCTCATGTCCCTGAAAATCCATTAATACATTTATTATTTCAATATGCCATTATCTTACCAAAGAGTAGCAATAAAGCAGCAAGAAGGAAGAGGTACACAAACCTTGTGTATTAAGAGTATTCAAGGAACTTGATCAGGGTGGAATAAGATCACACTTATGTATCTAAGTTCACTTATGCACCCAATTGGTAGAAGAGAATCTTGCCTTCCTGTCTGTATGATGAACAGGGTTCCTGGTTTTCTCTGGTATAACAAATCACCAATTTTCAGATTAAAAAAAGTAACCCCAAATCTACATTTTTCCAAGATTAAAATGAAATGCCACTTATATATATGAGAGAGAGAGAGGGGTTTCATTTAAGTCATGGAAAATGGTAGCTTTTTGGTTACTTTTTTAAATCCAAAAATTGAGGACTTATTTTTATCAGAGAGAACCAGGATCCCCAGTGATCAGTTAGCTTAGCTATCTTTTGGTATTTAAGATCTCTTGTCTAGTCATCCTTTCAAAATAGTTTGTCTTGCAGTTTGGAAAACCATATCATTTGCAGTAGCTGCTTGAAATTCATTTAATTTCTGTTTTGATATGGGCAAAGGAGGCATGGGGATACATACAGAAGTATAAGCTTCCTCTGATCATGATTCATTATAGAATCATAGAAAAGTAGGGCTGGAAGGGACTTATGAAGGTCATCTAGTCCACCCCCCTGTTTGAGGTCTGACCATGGGGTAAAATTCCTTCCTAATCCAAAAAGTAGGCATAAGTCCAATTTACTAGAGGGTCAGTAACCTCTGGGTTTTAGCCCCAGCAGGAACATTGGCATACCATAGTCTAAATGCCCAGCCTTCCCTGTAGGCAACACCAAATGGGTCTGAGGAAGGAAATGAAATCTATGAAATCTATGAAAAAACAGCCCCTGATATGTGTAGCAAGAAGAGGGGAAAAACTTCTTTCTTGGGCCCATGGGGAAACCAGAAAAACCCAGAAGCATGGAAAAAACAAAACACCCTTCATTCTGCTTTTTAGTCTGGGAACAGCGAGCACATCTCTACACATCACACCCTTTAACTGGACAGCCCAAACTTTCCTTTCTGTAATCCCCCCATAATCTTATCCTGGCTCCTTTAATCCTCTTTTATAACTAAGCTGATTTTTTAGCTCTGCTTCATTCTCCTGGTACTGAATAGGGTCCTCTCTAATATCTACCAGTTTAGGCTAAAGAGCTCATCTCATTATATTCCAGCAAACCTTGTGGGAGGAAGGGTGGGCGGAGGGGACTTTCCTGGGCTTCTAACTGTTGCGTTTTACAGAGCACTGAAGCGTAACTACTCCTACATCCCTGCCCAGCCTCTTCTTGAACACCTCCAATTATAGAAGGTATACAACTTCCTTAGGCAGTCTATTCAACTGCCTCATTTTCCTAACAGCAAAGAAGTTTTGTCTTGCTATCGAACCTAAACCTACTTTGCTGCAATTTAAGCCATTGGTCCACATCCTTTTCTCTACAGAAAAAAGAAAAAAGGCTTTTCTCTCTTCTTTATAGCAGCCCCCTCCAGATTTTTTGAAGACTGCCATCATAGTCCTACTTAAGCTCCACCTGTGCAAGTCAAAGGTGCCTGCCCCACAGTCTCCCACCACATGGCCTGTGCTGCAAACTCTCCATAACTTTGTTGTATGGTCTGAGTAAGGCATCAGTAATTTCTAATTGTCTTTCCTTGTCTGTATAAACCATTCAGATAATATTTTTGGAGAGCAAGCAACCACCTTTCAATCCTTGGCCGGGTATTTTAGAAAGGAGCTGCATCAACACAAGTGGCAGACTGTGCAGTTGTTACTGCGTAGTCATTTAGTACTTGCTTAACTAAGTACTAAATTACTTCATAGTAACTGGTATTACTGCACAGTATCTGGTATTACTACACAGTCCCATCCCTGCACATTTTATTTTTTGATGCTACTGTGCAGCGTAGTAGCTCATTACTGTTGTGCAGTATTGTTGCCATCACAGTTAGTGCCCAGAATGCTATGGCACAGCAGCAACAAGCTACTGCACAGTAATTCATTGCTACCGCACCATAGCATCTTGTGTAGATGCATCTAGGTTTTCTCAAATATGTTCAAGTAGATTGAGGTCTGTTTCAATAGGTATTTTTTGTTCCATAGAACACCAACAAAATTGATTCCATCAAAAAAATGCTGTTTGCATTTATTTTTCTATTTATGCCTAGTTTAGTTGTGTCATCATTAGAGCTTTAGAGGCACAAGTAAAATAAGCCCCTTTTTGCAGCAATACAGCCTTTAATTTGATGGAAGTGGCATCCACTGACACTAAGTCGTGCTGCTTTGATATGGAAGTACTTCAGCAATAGTGCTTTGTAAGAAATGTATATTCCCCAAATGTTTTTACATCATCCTATGCTTTTATAGCTAAACAAATTCAACAGGTTTGTTTCTTTTCCCAGCAGTTGTTTTAAAGGAGTGATTATGGTCAACATGTGCAGAATAAATTTACCTGCCTAAGTAGCCACTCTGGGGAATCTTTGCAATTCACTTAGAGAAGCCATTTCAACTACTGGCACAATTTTAGCCACACATTTTTTCCCTATCAGAACCACTTTCCATTTGTTCACATTTAGTCACAGATTCCTTCATGACATTGGTCTAAAACCTTCTTAACAGAGTGGTCTGCCCCTTTAAGGGAAGGCAGCTAGCCTGGCTAATGGGCTACAGCTGTTGGAAGGCTAATGAGGTCATGGCTCACTGGAAACCAAACCCCCCAGTAGGCTGAACCAGGAGGAAGAGTGGAAGAAAAGCACCAGAGGCGGGAGCCTCTGAGCTATGAGGAGGACAAGCCTGGGAAAGGAAGGTTGAAACTTCAGCAGACCTAGCCCAGGATCAAGGACAGCAATAAAGTTTTGTGTTTGTTTACTTTGTTTGCTAAAAGACTGCATATTACTGGAGCATGCTGTAAGGGGCTCCAGGCAGCAAAGGCCAGCAGATTTAGAAGTGCAGCTCCCCACTGTAAACGAGAATGCTTTGCAGGAAGCATCCTGAGTTTCAATGACCTCTGGCCAGAAGTTCACTGTTAGTTCTATGGGGGAGGGCAATATAGCTGCTGGCTGGGAGCCTACAGAAGGTTTACCCCTAGCAATGACCTGTCCTCCCTGCAAGGCTGCAAAGTTTTCAGAATGGGAGGGGGGAAATGCACCTGTCTCACCCTCCAGCAGGGGCTGAAAACCCCCCAGCCCAAACTCCCTCTGCTCTCTTTCCCCCTTCCATTCTGAAAACAGCTCAAGGTTGAAAGGCAGTGCAGATGCAAGTTATAGAAGATACTATGTTTTGAAACATCTTCATTCAAACCTTCATGCAATGAGGGTTCAGATTTTTACCCAATCAGCCATTTTTGAAGTGGTCTGCAGCCATGCACTTGTGTTTGGTCATGGTGATAAACTGCTTTCTGTGGCCAGCTGCAGTGAATATTGTCACTTCTGTCTGCACCCTTAAAGACTGCATATTACTGATGCATGCTGAATGGGTTGAAAAGGCCCTGAGGCAACAACCTGCTACCCCCTCCAGAATCATCCTAGCTTTGCCTCATTTCCTTATGCCATTGTATTATCTACATAACATCTAACACCATCCAGACCTTCAAATATTTATTGCATTCTATTGATGCACATCAGTACAGCTTAACCTGTACTTGCTATATGGTCTATATTCAATGCACAAAGTCCTAAAATTGTTGTCAGCTAGTTTCACTTGCCAAAAGCTACTACTGTCATGTAAAACTGTGAAAATTGTAGCTTTTGCTAGCATACTAGTGATTTCTTCTTCTTCAGAGATGACTACCTTGCAGCATGCATGCCACAAGTGGCATAGGTAAGCTGTGTGTGTGGCACATGACAGAACAGAGAGGGGACAGGCAGTACAGTGGCAGATAAGACAGAGAGCAGAAAACAGAGAGGTAGATTCAGAAGGGAATACAGGGAAGAAGGCAAAGGAGTGGATCAGACAGGGAGCAGAAAGCAGTGTAGCTGCTTGGTTATGAGAAAGGGATTGGACTGTCACTAGGGGAAGGTGTGGGGCTCAATATTGGAACACCTGCCAAAAAAGTTTACCCATACTGTTCTACTCTATGCAATTTAAAATGTTCCTTTCTTATTCCTTTGTGCAAATCTCTTGATTAGTACCACATTCTTATTTTATCTTGCCCTAGTTTGTCTATAGTCACTTTCAGATTGAAGCCAAAAGTAGATCCCTGCACTTTTAAAATAACTTACATCTATTCCATACAGCATAATTATTATTATTTTTATTTTATCATTTAATGACATGAAAATGTTATGAGATGCATGTATTATAGATGGTACTGGTGAAATTATCTTTCTGGTATCTCTTCCTGACAAAGATATCCTTACATTCTGCAAATATATCATAGTCTCCTTTCGTTTGTTTCTTTACCTATTGATTCTTTATCCTAAATTTAAACTTGTCATAGTTGGTAAGGCTAGCTGTGACTCATAAGTCCTGCTGGCTGAGATGAATTCAACTACTTGAAATTCCAGCATTGCTTTCTTATACCAATACTCACTTTAAACTTACAGCTACCACATAACATGCAGTTTTTCCCCTATATAGATTTTAACTGAATACTTGAACTGCAAAATGGTTCAGCCCTTAGTGATACGTAGTTTTAAAAGAATTGCATTAGCTTGTGCTTCTGTACTGATTTTGTAAAAAAAAAAAATCACTATTTTGTGATCATTAACAAGCAGATCTCCTTTGAACTCATTCTATGGAGCACAGTGCTCAGTATACCTAGTAAGTATATTCTTTTTCTGGTTAAGTGCCATTACTTTAAGAGAAAAGTTTCATAAGTGCCAGAATGATCAGATTTTTAAAAATATTTAGGTAATTATCTGCATTCTTAGGTGTCTAAAATACATCTAAAATTCTGGCCCGTAGTGATTTAGACTGCTATTTTTGTAGCAGTGTCAATGCTAATTTTACTTCTTCATTTCACACTACAAAATTCCAAAGGCATTTCTAAAGGTCTTCTGCATATATTCACAAGCAATTCAGGTTGAATGCCTGGGTGCATCACAGTGCCCAACTCCCACCCAGTTTGCTGAAATTCAGATTGTTCTTGAGGGGCACCTAAATTCTTCCTCAGTCCCTGTAGAGCCAGCAAACTACATCCATCTTGCTCTGATAGTTTGCAGGAGGAAGTGGATACTGTTTACAGTGGGACAGGAACTTCTCCACTGCACTATTCTCCATCCACTTGCTCCAGTAAATATTAAATCCAAGGTGCAGTGGGGCCTGCTCAGTGCCTTGTCTGTGGCCTGGTGTTTAAAGTACTTTGCTGGGAAACAGGAGACAGAGGTTTAAACCCATCTGGCCAGAAGACTGAGAACAATTGTCTAGTCCTTTAAGTGCTCAAACATCAGGCTATTGAGCTAAATTTTCGGAGTGTCCTCCTACTGCACTTTGTTTTTGATTGGTATCCATCTGTGATTCTGTTTTGCCACAGGATGAAATGGGATCCCAAAGTGTGTAACTGCCAAAAGCTGCAGTTTCATGATAGCATATGTGCCATTTATGCACAGAAAGTGTAAGGACTTAGCCTTTAATATAAAAAAAAAATTGAATCAGGACCCCATGTTCCTGAGTAGGATGGGAGTATTAACACACTCCTATGAGACTGAGATTGGTTCCTTATTCCTGGTTCCTTTTTCAAAGCTAATTACACATTGAAAGCGTATTAGCAAAGAAGTAGGCATGCAAAAGATGTAGAATGTCATTAGAAATGTGTACTTACTAAAAAAAAAAAAAAAAAGTGTTGCATACTATCAGGTACATTGCCCTGAATATAGAGCTGAGATTAGAGCAAAATCTTGGAAGTCTCACAGAGGCTACTCAATTAGCATATTCCTCTCTCTATAGTTTTTAAAATTGTTTTAATGCTAGAAGCACTAAAGTAAATGTCATTTTCTTGTCCCTATGGGCTCATCTACGTGAGACGTTTATTGCACAGTAGACTAATTAGCTCCGCAGTAAACATCATACATCTACACATGCAACCCTATTAGGCTGGAGTAAACTAATTTACTCCACAGCAGGATAGTACTTGTAAATACAATTTTTTTTACAAGTGCAGATGCTGACCAGGCTGGCTAGGGCACAAGGGTGCTTCATTGTGGGGACAGACTGCCAGATAGCCATGCACTGAAGCACCTTCATGCCCCAGCCAGCCCCTCTGCAGCATGTTGAGCTGGGAGGGAGCTGGCAGGATGACCCCCTAAACCTCTGCCAGCTGGGACTACTCTGACCGAGCTCAACATGCTGTGATCCTGGGAGCATGAGAAGACACAGGCCTCATGAGCAATAAGCTCCAGAGCAATAAGCTTTGGAATTTATTCATGTGCATTTAAGGCTAGAGATAGGCATTCAAAAAGCCTGAGCCTGAATTGATTCAATCTTGCAGGTTAGTCTAACCTGGCTAGGCTAAACTGGTTTGTAACCAAATAGACATCCCCTCTAGGCTGAAGAAATGCCAGCACATTTCTGCAGTGGCTCAGGCTAGAAGCCAGGAGGTGCTAAAGCAGCCCTCCCTTCCCTTCCACAGAGCTGAGCTGGGGGGGGATGGGGGACATGACCAGGCTCTGATTGGGGAGGAGGCTCTGATTAGGGAGTGCCCCGCCTTCCCCCAGCAGCCCAGCAGGGAGTTGATAATATAGAGTTTATTACCTCTAACTCAGTGTTTATTAGCCTATTAAGAAAAGAATAGTACCTCTCCATTCGTTCAAACTCTTATTAAACAGCTTTTCCAAGGAAGGAATGGTAGAGGGACATAACCACATAACCAGCTACCTGTTGATTAGCTCCAAAAAAGCCCTAAATTGACAGTCCTGTCTGCCTTTGTTCCATCTCCTAAAGCACAGACCGTATCCATGTAGCATGTGGTCTGCTAGCTAATGCTGAGGTGTCTCTGTAAGGCAGAGGGGAAGGGAGAATCTCTGCTTGAGCAGGGCGTGATGAAGGGAAGTGGGGGGAGCAGGATGAAGCCAGGCACACCCCACTGTACATGCAGTCTCTGCTGGAGCTGCAGCCAGGGAGCAAAAGGGAGGGGCCAGCCTACCTTTCTGGAGCAGAGAGCCCCACCCAACCCAGAGAGCATGCTGGGATGCTGAGGGACTCTGATTTAACTTAAACCAGGAA
The DNA here is from genome assembly GCF_000455745.1 of Alligator sinensis. Taxonomy (NCBI): domain Eukaryota; kingdom Metazoa; phylum Chordata; order Crocodylia; family Alligatoridae; genus Alligator; species Alligator sinensis. The sequence continues at coordinate 134,032 of NW_005841964.1, forward strand.
GGGGTCTGGGACAGATGTTGCATAAACCATTTTGACCCAAATCAGTGAAGTCTGATACTACATTCAACCATGTTTATCTCAAACCGGTTTCAGCCATTTTCAAACTGGTTTACATACACTAAACTTCTGTTCTGTTACAGGTTTAAACCAGTTTCTGATCACTTAAACCAATTTATGTGTAATGTCTGTCTCTAGCTTAATTGCCCTATATGTTCTAGTTTACTTCCAGGAATGGAATTAAAAAAACCACCAATATGAAGAATTGTATCAGGGAGGCATTTAATCTGAAAAAAATGACTTGCAAGGGCAACACATTTGAGGATTGACACATACTGTTTAAAACCTTCCCTTTGGTCTTCATGCTTATTACACAGGCACTTAGGTGGTGGTGGAGATATGGTGAATGGAATCGTGAAGTCCCCCTCCCTGTTTAAGAGAACTAAAAGGGAGGGAGGAGAGTAAGTGTCTTAACAGCTGTCATTGCTGAAGATTATTTAAAAGCTGTAAAAGCCTTAATTTGCCTTCAGGACTTGTGACATATAGTCAGGAATGGTTTGAAGATTCATTGTCATCGTTGCTGGATGGGATTCAAAGTGTTCTTTTTAACAAGGATCTTGTCCCTCATCATCCTTGGAAAAATCCTTCAGAAACTGTAGAGCATACAGAAAACAGACAGAGAGTAATGAGGTTCAGATGGCTTTTTTTTTTTTTTAAAGAGGCACTAAGCAGGGTTGCCAGCTCAAATAAAAGAAATATTACTGATAAAAATGTAAAGAAATAAAAAATACTGACATTCCAATATTTTACATAACAACATCTCATCAACAACAACCACCCCTCCAATAAAATCAGATTACGTTTGCAAACTGTTAAAAGTACGTCACAGAATGATTCAGGAGCAATTTAGAAACATAAACTTCTGTTTTTGCTTATGCCTGTTTGAAACTTTCCTCTTTAAAATGAGGCAATAAATGGAGTTATTAGTTTTAGAGTCTACTTTTTGAAGGTATGGCAGGATCTCTCTTCTTTAAAGGTCCATCAAAACTTGAGAGGCCAAGGAAATGACAGGAAAGTGCCATGCAGTAGTCTTCTGTGTAAAAGCTTAATGGTAAAGGGAAGAGAATTGTCTGCTCCTAGAAATGTCCTGGAACTAAAAATAACCCCTCCTGTGCATCAGGCATGTAGTTTGTGAACTGGTGAAAAATAGATCTTTTCTAACTTCATTTCCCTACTTCATTTTCACCAGTCCTACTTGTGCATAATAGTACTGTGACTCTCTTAATTTTTTCAACTGACTGCTTTACCTGTGGGAATGAAGGATACGACCCATCTCTATGAATATTGAAAGACACATTGATCTCAAAGTATGCAAGGTATCAGTGAGACATTGCAAAAGGCACTTTTTTTATCCCTTTCTAAATTTTGCACAAGTCAGGCTGATTCAGTCTGGGCTGAATAAAATCCTTCAATTTTAGCAGATGAGAAAAAATTATTCTGCTACAGGAGGAAAATAATACTGAAGCATAAGCTTCCAATCATGTTTTTAAAGGTGTCTTCAGATTATAAATCTAAGGAGTTTGCAAAATAGAATAATAGTTACTTTCAGACAAGATACAGTTTATTATTTCCTGGACAGCAATAATTTATCACATACCAAGGATACTACTCTCCTATATCTAAAAACATTCTTGCCTCTCTCATAGCTTAGGTGCTGCCTGATGGAAAGAATTGTAGAAGAGGGAAAAGGGGTGGGTAGCTATAAGTGCCTAGAAGTGCCCCAACTGTACATGTTGTGAGAGTAGGGAACATACTTGGACAGAATAAACTCTTATTTGAAGGTTTCTCTGCTATATCATATGTGCTGTTATAGGACCATTGACCAGAAGGGCAAACCACCTTTACAACCCATACCACTGCAAAACAGAGTATAGGCTGATATAGGAACAGCTAATTGATGATGAATGGTTGGAGGGTGAATATAGCACTGTTTCCCCCAGAATGAGGGAAACTCTATATAGGGATTTCTTCTATACTTTTTTTTTTTTTAATTCTAATTTTAAATATCTCAAACTTTTGATGGAGCTTTAATCACTTTCTTCCAGGGAAGTGCCCCTCAGCAAAATATATTCATTGTAAGGAATATTTTCCTAGCCTTCAACTTACGTTTTTAGTTTTTCATTTATGTATATTCATTAGTAATCTTGGGGCTTACTTACCTGATTATATGGTTACATAATAAAAATAACAAAAAACACTTGAAATACAACTACCCAGCTCTTTAAAGAAATTCATCTGTCTTATTCTAGAAAGCATAAGACAGGTTTTTTTTGTGCACAGAAAGTTAGTGTGTGGCTGTTTTGAATATTAGATGGAAAGAAAAGCTTTGAACTCAAATCTTTATCACTCTTATCAAAGCACCCAGCTCCCAACAGTTCACATCTCCAGATTCTTAGGTAGATCATCCTTAAAAGGAAATGTGATCTATAACACTGACAAACCCAACAGTTAAGGGTTTTTGGTATTTAAATTTAAAATCTTGAATTACCTTAAATTGGACAAAGCTAGCTAGTGCTGCCTGTGGAGCCTGGATAGGTTAAATGAGTGAACCATTGCCATCTATACTAGCTAAACTTCCACAATTGACTTCAAGTGAAGTATATTTGAAAGATCAAATCTGGGAATAACAAAAGAAATGATAATACTATGGAGAACATATAACTGTAGCTGCACCAAATGGGAAGTAAAAAAAACCTCTTTTCATCTTCCCACCCCTCCTCTCCACTTATCCCTGTGACCTGAGTATCCAGATCAACCTTTATCTTCACTGAGATGGACGTTTGCACATATTGTTATGATATCACAATATCAGCATATTTGTACGAAGCCAATTATTTTTCCTCTTCCCAGAAGGTGGCATTAGTAATACCAGTCAATAATGGTCCGAACATCCCTCTGCTTACCTTTAGTGTCCATAAGAGTGTTCTCTCCAGCTCATGAATGGTGGACTACAGATTTCAAGGTGTCTCTAGAACCTTTTACTGATAAATACTTTATCAGAGAATTGATATTAGAGAATTATTCTGTCAAAGACTGGAATCGCGGTTGAAAACGTTAAGAGAGGGAGTAAGATTGTGCATACTGGTTGCATCTACATATGCAATTAATGTGACACAATAAACTTCAGAGCAGTTCAAGCTGGAGTAAACTGTTCCTGGGCACAGCGTCTACATGTGCACCCAGGCCTGCAGCAATTTGAACAAGGGTGAAACAGGCTGTCAGGTGGCTGGGCTGACCAGGAGCAATTTATGTCTTCAGTCAGCATCTGTACATGCATTTCAGCACAGTAAATTAGTCCACCATAAGATAGTACTATTGGGGACAGTACTGTCTTATGACCGAGTTAACTAGTTTACTGCACCTTAATACTGGTGTGTATACAGACAGTGATGCTTTACTGCAGAGCTAATTAATCTACTTTGCATTAAAGCACATGTGTAGCTACACAATGTTGTGAGGTTTTCAGGGAGGGAAAGCCCAACTGCCTCAGTCTAGTAGAACAGCTAGTTTTCCATTGAATCAGAAAAGGGCAGGTAATAGTCTTCAGGGAAAATCACTGAATCAGGGAGTGAAATGGATCTGTCCTGAGTGAACCCAACTACGGATCATGGAAATATGGTTTCTCATGATATTAGGTAGGACACCCTGATGTTGGAAGACTGAAGTGGGCTATATTATATCTGTAAATCTGTATGAAATGTGATTCACTGATTTATTTCTCCTTCACATAAATGTATCTTGTTGACATCGTTACAGAGCCTCAGAATCTCCAGTGGCTAAAACGGTCGATTCCTGCTTCATTTTCAAACACCTGTTAATTCATAAACAGACCTGCAGCACATTTAAAAATATGCAAATATATTTCTATGAATTTTAAATATCTTCTTCCATCACTAGTCATTGTCTTGTTTACTCAGTGAATAAGACTATTTAGACTATCAATATATTTAAAAAAAATAGTAGTTGGTTAAAGTAATGAGTTTAAATTTCCTAAACAAGTGTTTGTTTCAAAATAGACATCCTTCATTTCTGATCCCTGCATGAAGGAGACCTCAGTAGGAGGATAATTATGCTTGGTATTACAATTATGAAAAATAACTTCTCCTTTCTTATGGCAAAAGATCTTGTAGAATATTACATAGAGATACTAGTACTAGCTGAAATACTAGTTTGGGATATGGCAGAAAATAACAGATGTTTTATCTAGCAAAAGGTGTAAATTGTTATAATTTATGAGATGTTAGCTATTCCTGCTAAGAATTGCAATAGCTAACAAAGACAAATAGGATAAGGTACATTATATAAGATACTATATTAAGATGTTGGGATGCATCTGAATGACATATAATGTAGTTGAAAAATAAAGCACTTCTAAAAGAAAATCAATACACAATAAACATTACCATCAAACCTAAATGAAATGGAATAGAACACATTTTCAACCAGCCACCTTAACTTTGCTTGTAACATTTACAGGTACAGTACTTCTTTGCCACTTCCAAGATGAGTAACTGAAAGCTGATACAGGTCCATGTAAATGATGACTCTCTAGCTTGGAAGGAAGTGGGTCTTCTCTATCTGTGCAAAATAAATATTGGGTTATTAATCTGAGTTATTGGATAATCAATTCAGTGACTGTTGCCAAGGTGTAAAGACCAGCCTTTTATAAATAAATTATTTTCAACCTTACTTACTCGCCTACCGTTTATGACTGAAAATAAGGCTGGAACCAGAGACACTTAATTTGTTTAATACCGTACAATATACTCAACATATGTAGGCCTGTTTTGGTCTGTGAATTGTATGTATATGTTGTCTCATGTTTACGAGTCCAGTCTCTATTCAGAACTATTCAAGCATTTTCTATACAAATATATTTCAGCCTGTGGTATGTGCACATCATTATATCTCCTTCAGTAATAAGGTGTTGTTTCTTTTCTCTGCTGGAAGATTAAACTCGTCCTTTATTTTTTGTCAGGAAAAGGTTGGGAAATATCTTGTCTGCAATACCACTAAAATAAAAAAAAACAACAAAAAAGGAGTTTATAATTAGCTGGGGTCAGATGAAGATTTGATTTTCTTTTTATTAATCTCAGTATAATGGCATGTGTGTGTGTGTATTCCAGATGAGAATTGTATAACCAGATCCTTGTTTGTTTCATTAATTAAGTCCATTTAAATATCTCTGGAAGAGGGCTGTGACTGTGGGGTTTGCATACTCATTGTTGTGAATGTTTGTCTGTTTGTCTGTCTTGTCCAGTATACTTCAGTGCTAGGATTCAGTCTTGGCTTACTGAAACATAGTTATCATGATTCCATTAGTCAATCACTTATGTCAATTCATAGGCAGTTAAACTTGTATCTAACTGCAGGCTAACCAAAGTTCTGATCAGTTTTATGGCACCAGTTGCAATTCGTCAATTACTGTTTAAAAAAAATCACAAAAAATAAAACTGTGCAGTGAGTAAGTATATTCAGATTATGGTAGCAGATGTGTAGCTGCCTGGGGCAGCTGTAATACATGGGGCAATATCAGGTTGCAGCCATGCTGATCACAGTGGTGTGTTCAACCTGCACTATGTAGTAGCTATTTTTGCAGTCCCCCAACAAAGGTGGCTTTGGGGGTTGCAGCCTAAGTAACCCCTTCCTTCAGTTATACTTCTGGGTAGAAAGAGTGAATCTAGACCTTCATACCAGCTTTTTTAACCAAGCTTTGATCAGTATTTTTCATAAATTTCAAGACATTCTCCAGTGCTTTTACCCATCTTCCTCATGCTTTCATAGGCTAAAGTATAATATCATACATAAAGGTAGACCCAGGAAACTATAGGCCAGTCAGTCTTACCTCGGTCCTGGGTAAGCTTTTAAGAGAGTTATCCTGGTGCATGTCCGTGAGGGGCCAGCAGGGGAGATTATGCTTAGTGGCAACCAGCACAGGTTCATTAGAGGCAGGTCCTGTCAGACCAACCTGGTGGCCTTCTATGACCAGGTCACAAAATTCTTATACGCAGGTGTAGCAGTGTTCATAGTCTTTCTGGACTTTAGGAAAGCCTTCGACACTGTCTCTCACCCCATTCTCATTAAAAAACTAGGGGACTGTGGCGTCGATACCTACACAGTCAAATGGGTCACTAGTTGGCTGGAGGGACACACCCAGAGAGTGGTAGTGGACGGGTCATTTTCGACTTGGAGGGATGTGGGAAGTGGGGTTCCACAGGGCTTGGTCCTTGGGTCCACACTGTTCAACATCTTCATCAGCAACTTGGACGGGGGTGTAAAAAGCACCCTGTTGAAATTTGCAGACAACACTAAGATGTGGGGAGAAGTGGGCACACTAGAAGGGAGGAATAGGCTGCAATTGGACCTAGACAGGTTACAGGGGTGGGCAGATGAGAACAGGATGGGTTTCAACATTGACCAGTGCAAGGTGCTGCACCAGGGAAGGAAGAGCCAGCAGCATACCTACAGGCTGGGGAACTCCCTTCTTATCAGTGCAGAGGCAGAAAAGGATCATGGAGTCATTATTGATGCCAAAATGAACATGGTCTGACAGTGTGGGGAAGTGGTCAGGAAGGCTAACCGTACCTTGTCATGAATCCACAGGATCATCTCAAACAGGTCCAAGGAGGTGATCCTCCCCCTTTATGCTACACTGGTCAGGCCACAGTTGGAGTATTGCATCCAATTCTGGGTGCTGCAATTCAGAAGGGATGTGGACAACATGGAGAGGGTCTAGAGGAGGGCCACTCGCATGATCAGGAGTCAGCAGGGCAGGCCCTACGAGGGGAGTTTAAGGGATCTGAACCTGTTCAGCCTCCACAAAAGAAGGCTGAGGGGGGATCATTTATAAACTAGTCCGGGGGACCAGCAAGCACTGGGGGAGTCCCTGTTCCCCCAAGCACTCCCAGGAGTGACAAGAAATAATGGTCACAAGCTGGCAGAGGGTAGATTCAGGCTAGATATCAGGACATGCTACTTCAGTGTCAAGGCAGCTAGGATCTGGAACCAACTTCCAAGAGAAGTGGTGCTGGCTCCTGCCCTGGGGGTCTTTAAGAGGAGGCTGGATGAACAGCTCGCTAGGGTCGTTTGACCCCAGTACTCTTTCCTGCCATGGCAGGAGATCGGACTTGATTATCTGCCCAGGTCCCTTCCGACCCTTCCAACTATGAAACCGAGATCCCTGCCTGCCCCCACATGCCCTATGATCACTGTCAGGTGTAGAGAGCCCCAGAAGGGCTCATCAGTCCTTGCACCTGTGGCTCCCAGGCCTTAGGCAGTGCTGTCTGCTTCGGCCACTTGCCCACTTCTCAGGCTGGGCCCTGCGACCATTCAGAGCCCAGGTTCCAGCTCTTACTCTGGCCCTGGGAAGGGGCCCATTGAGAGCATGCTCCCTGCTGGCTCTTCATCTCACCCCAGGAGTGGGGTTGCAATGAAGAGCCCTCTCGTCCCATGGGCTTGCTGCTTTCCTCTGGACTGGCTGCAAGTCTGCCGCCTGGAAAGCACACTGATGCTTGTCACCCTTGTAGGTACAGGGCTCGGCTGGATCTCTGCTACTGTGGTCCTTCACCATGTTGTCTAAATACACCAAAATAGCTAGCAGTGATTTATCAGAAAGTCAAGTTGAATGCAATGAAAAAAAAAATGAGTCAACATTTTCACCCTGTTGAGGCTCTGACAAGCTTTGGAGATACTAAGTTTCAAAGCTAACTCATTTTCCTTTCAAAATCATGAAACATAAATTGATGCACAGGTCTCTACAGTGTAGGCAAGGTATGAGTAACCCTGTCAGATTTACTCTCTCTCTGTTTTCAGCAGGCTACTTAGGGGGAGAGATATTAATTCATTTTTAATGTTAGGAAAATACAGTCATTAAAAAGCAGATAACATAAAATGCCAGAAATGCTTTTAACATTACACGAAGTGCACTTCTTGCCTAAATAGCTTGCTACTTTTGGAGATCTAGATATGCTGAGGTATTAAATATTAAAATAGAGGTTGCTTTTTAAAATGCAGTGTTTCTTATCAGAAAAACAGTTTGAACAAGCAGTGCTGTTGTATAATGCATGATGTTGCTAATAAGACAGTCTGAGAGAATCATTTTGTATACCATGAGAGTGACTAGGATTTTGAACAAGAAAGATGCTTTCTTTGTTCAAGTATATATAGAAGTGCTGCCGGGCTGCATATAATAACTTTACAGACACATTTTGTGTTGCATTCAGTCCACTCTGTGCTTCTATCATATTATACTATATTTACTGTTGCTTAACTCTATTAGCAGTTGACACACAATACCGATTAATTGCCATAATACAAATGATATTGATGCTAACTGAGAAGGCTGGAAAGTAGCAGGAGGTGAATTGCTTGAAATATATGACTGTGGCATCTGGAGGGTTGGGCCAGGAGACTAATCAGCAAGGATCCTGGGTTTTTTCTGATTTAAAAAGAAAAATTCCAATTATCGGATTAAAAAGAGTAACCCCAAATCCACATTTTCCTATAATTATGACTCATAGTGCTGTTTCATTTTAATCACCCCTCCACCTGCAACAGCTCACAACAATGAGGTTGTGGAAGTATACTCTGAACAGAAAAGCATGTCTTTCAGATGAATGAGTTGATACTATAGAGTAATTGAAATGTTCTTAAGAACCATACAGAAACCTGTTATCTTTGATCTCTCCTTTCCATGATGTAAATGGAGACAGTTCTCCATGGTCTGAATGGATATGGAAATGAACCAAAATTTCATGGATCAACCCTATCTGTACAACAGGATGAATCCTAATTGTTGGTATAAAATACTAGGTCCAATACTGAATATTCAGATATTTTATCTGATTTCTTTCTTGTCAAATGTAGAGAAGAGTACATCCAAGCAAAATAACCTGCACTCCTAGCCTTAATTAACTTTCTTTTACCAAAGTACTGTGAAGAACTCGGACAGAAAAGGCACATAACCAGTTTTCACATTTTGATTCAATAAGTTTGTTCAGAAGTTACCTTAAATGATTTATGTTCAAAGACGCTTTGTATATATATAATCAAAAATTCCAATATTCATGAGGACCCCAATATTAACCTCTGAGTGCCTCTACGGAAATTAGTGTTCTCAGGCAGTAAAGTAAGGCAATATCAAGTGCATCCTCTTCCATTTTGTGTAGTAAGATCATTCTAATAAAGACATGCTTATTTTGCTATTTTTTAAAACTTTTGTTGCAAAATCAGGATGGTTTTTTATTTTAATGTAACAATCAGCTTCAAGTTTAAGTGCCACCACTTTGCTTCTGATGGACATTTTTAATAATAAGTTTAAGCATGTACAGTTTCTGTATTTCCTTTTTCATCATTACTAGCTTCAAAGATATTTTAGTCTAAATAGACTCTTTCTCCTTTCCAATCATCCTGCTGCTCTTGTCTGATCAATTCACTGGTGCCAAAGTAGCATTCATGTGACATAATAGTCAGTGTTATAGTGAGTGATGCACATTCTGGAATATGGCAAAGCTAAATGGATACGCAAGAAGGCAATAAGATTTTTTGAGATGGAGATGAAGAAAAGGAGAGAGCACTTCAATTCAACTGAATGAAGCACTGGTTCTTTATAAACAAGTTTCTAATATATAGCCATTACTTCATTGGGGGAAAAAAACAGGGGAATTAGCAGCAGCTTGGAACTGCATATTTATTGTTGAGTGTTTTAGGATTAGTCTTTTGGTTATAGCATGCAAAGGCTTAATTTAACAGCAAGACCAAGGACCTTTTTAAATGAAATATAAAAGTGAATTGCCACTTATGTAGAATATTTCATTTTTTCCCTGGAACCGGTTATAGGAGACAGTATATGCAGAGGAAAAGGCAACCAGACCTAGGGCCAACAGAACTACGTTAAAACCCTGGTTCTACCCTGACCCCTGACTTTGAGTTAATCACTTTTGGGCCAACATAAAAAACGCATCTAGGTGGCAACAATGCTGTATGTTGTCTTACCCAAAATTTAGGTATGTGCATTCATAAGTGAAATTTAAAAAGTGTTGTGGATCCTGGGTCTCTGCTCCTTAGAGTTACCTAAAGAACCACTTTGATCAGTTTGGCAGGAAATACGTTATGCAGTGCCTGCCAATAAATTCATAATAGGATGGTTGTGTGCGGTGTCCTGTCTTGCTTCTGGAGTTTGGCAGTGTTTATACAGTGGCTTGCAGCTTTGACAGCAGCATTGCTGATATGTTGAGATTCAATAGCATCAATCCTGCTTAGGCATGGGCACGAATAACTCTTTGTTTTACTGGACATAGGTTTATGCACCCTAATGAATATTGTGTTTGTTGTAAATGCCTCTTTCAGTGCTAGCAAAGAACAGTCCCAATCCTGAGCTTTCTCTAATTAACTACAGAGGAAGGTTGAGGTTTTTTGGTGTTGTTTTGAGGCTGGAAGATTGACCACTATTGTCTCTTTCTATTTTTCACATAAGATTATTATATGCTGTGCATTTTTTATTTGTTTATACTTTCTCATGAATTCTTCTTCTTAAAAATAAAGTGGACCCAAAGGAGTCCTTTTTCAGAAGCTAATTGAATATATATATATGTACATATAATATATATATAAACATGCACACAAATTCTGATTATAAACCTACTATTTGATATTGTTCAAAAGTTTCATAATCCATGACTTGCCATGAGATATGGCTATTTGATTACTCCGGAGGGGTGCTGCACTTCTCTGGGTGTTTTTCTATTCAAAAGTAGTTTCAAATGCTGTTGAAATGCTTGCTGCCTCTTTAATTGTAACCTTGAAGACACAAACTTCAGATACTTCTACACACTGTTAACTTTCAGAAACAATTGCTGCAGTCAGACTACTACAAGGAGATGCCTGTGCTGAAACACAATGCAATGTATGGTCTCTCAGATGCAATGATCATCCTTACAAGTCCAACTGGAAAAAAGTGAAGAAACAGCTTCCCATAAGTAGTAAAACCAAATTTACCTTTTAGAGAAATAACTATTTGTTCTTTTGTCCAAAGTGCTGCCTGAATGTCAGAAAGCATACTACAAAGCTTATAAAAGCACCACAAATTTTAAGAAATATTTATGTAACATATATGCAAGCTTAAATAAGGCTTGAGTGCTCTACAGATAGTTAGATGGCTGGAAACACTGCATTAACAAAAGTCAAGTCATGATGTTGCCAGCTATGAGTACCTTGAATATACCTAGGAAGTTAGGTCAGTCATAAGCTTCTTACTGGCTCCATTCTGATTTAGACTCATCTCAGGGTGAAGTTGCACATTGCATTTAGACCATGCTGTGGGGTCTTAAAATGCAAGTGTTCACACATTAAAGCTTGTTAACTTGTGCTAAATGCCCTCCAAGTGTCTCAAAGTTACACCACTTCCGGTGAGGATTATCTCTGAACTATGCTACTTAGATCATGTTAGGGTAAATTCAGTCTGCTCCTTTGAGATAAAATGAGCAATTTGCAGTCCTCTAGCATCCCAGGATGCACTGCTACCAACCCCTCTCCTACCCAAAGCAAGGATGGAGCTCAGGTGTCCTGGCTTCTATTCAGGCCCTTGCTTACCAACCCTCTGGTGGCAAGTCATAGCTGTGCAGACAAGAAACAGTATTAATAATTAACAAGCAACTGCTCACAGGCCATTCTGACTTTAACTGCTTCACAGTCTTCATATATAGTATGATCTAAGTATAACCTGTAACTTCAGCCACAGGCATAAAGACACATACCTCAAATAGAACGACTGATGTTCTATGCATGCAAAATACCCATGTATTCCAACACAAAGGACAATTTTTCACCTATTTGCTGGTGCTTGAATGCATAGATATGTGAAGAAGTACATAGGCCTTCACATGTGCATGAACATTTAGGCAGGATGTTGATGAATAGCATACAAGAAGAAAGGAACATATATTTCAAGTATCACTGTTTATAAATTACTTTTGAATCCAACCCTTTGAGAACCTATCTGACTGTTGGTTTTGACCAGTCTCTTAAACAGAAAGAAATAAAAATGTCTTTTTTTTTTTCCTTCAGAGATTCCAAACTCATTTGGAAGGATTTTCCCTTTATTATGTATTTGCAAGTGTCTAACACAATGGGCATCCCATTCTATCTATTTGGGATAGTTGGCAGCATTCCTGCTCCAGAACAGTCACATAAGGAAACAAGTCCCTATAATCATGTGATTTTAACCCACATGCTTTTAGATTGGGAGTGGATTGTGCACACATTTGCCAGTCCCATGAGCTGTACCAGTAAGTAATTTGGGGTAGGGGGGACGGACAGGTCTTGGGGGAAGGGAGGGTGGAGCTTGTGAGGCCATGGGGGCTGTCAGTCTGGTGGATGGGAGGGTTAGAGTGCTAAAAATTGCCCTTTCAGGGTTGGAGAACGGAGTAGGAAAAGCACAGCCTCAGAGCAGGGGTGGGTAGATGAGCTTTCCCAACCTCAGGGCTGTACTCTGAATGTATGCAGATATTCAATAAATCAGGCTAACCCATTCTTGATCTAACTTAGTTCACCTTCGCAGGTGAACTTTTTTAGATCGGGCCTACCATTTTTGCCCAATTTAACCTCCCTAAGTGCCTGCGTAGACAGTTAGGTCTATCTAAATCTAATGTCTGCCCATGCCCACAGTGTTTTTAAAATATTAATATTCCCCACTCTACCACCACAGCAAGAGCAGTAAAGAAGCTGATGTAAAAACAGTTACATCTGAGAGACTATTAGACTCTTTAATACTCATTGCCCTGTTCTGCTTGTTTCTCATTTTTAGTATAAAATTAATTTAGAGATGTTTTACATTTGGAAAAAGCATTTTTAATGCTGTAAAATTGATAACTATTGTAGTGTACATTGTTATAGAAAAATGTCTATTGGCTAATATTACTATTCACCATTCATTTATGTAATTTTGTTATAAGGCTGCCTCTTCTCCCTTGATAATGAAAAATTGTTTATGGGAGAGTTGTCTAATCCTGACAGTTTGCAAATCTAGAGCTTAAATTCTATTTAAACTAAACCTGCTGATTTGCAATGGCTAGCTATGGAATTTTGTCCATATCTAGTTTGTTTTGACTATATTTTTTCTTTTTTTTGTGCCACCATAGTGGAAAAGGAAGGAGGAAAGGTCTCTAGAAATTACCCCTAGAAAATGAGTTTGTCTAACCAGTTTAGAGTTGGTACACTGGTTCTGTGTTCCCTTTTCACAACCACAGAATATGTTCTGGGATGGGGAGCAGGCTGCGGTATACAATATTATTTCAGTTCTTGGCTGCTGGGCAATGCAGTTAATGAGGGCAAGGGGTAGAGGATTTTTTTCAAAGACATAGATGAACTTGGATAACAGTTTGAATTACTCGGTTTGTTTTTACAAGCAAAGAAGACTCGGCCAGCCACTTTCTGGATAAAGTTTCCTTCCCTGGCTTATCTTCCTCCTCCCTTGTGCTTTTCAGCACTTAGACACATGACAGGGGTTTAGTCCTCAGGGTTTTATTCTATGCCTCCTAAATTGAAATGGTGGGTTTTTAATTTAAACCCATTTCAATTTTTCTGTCATGTTATGGCAAGAGGCCTAATCCTTTTTTTCAGAGCTGGAGCCTGCCCATAGCTGAGGGGTGAGCTGCCGGTGGGCCAAGGAGCCTGAGCTATGGGGAGCCCTGGTCCTTCCCTCCACAGTGGTGGCGCCTCCCAGGGCTGCTAACAGGTTGGGTGCTGCCCCAACTCAGAGGCAGCACCCAGCCAGATCCAACTATTCCCCAAGCCTGCCCAGGAAGCAGCACCTGGTGGGCTTCCAGTGGTCGGGCTCAGGGAACAGTTGGATTAGGCCAAGTGCTGCCTCCAGTCTGGGACAGTACCCAGCCCACTAGCAGCCCACCAGGACAGCCCTGGGCGTACTGCCACCACAGAGAGAAGGACCAGGGCCCCCCACAGCTGCTTGGTCTGCCAGCAATTCCCCCCGCAGGCCAGCAAGCTCTGCTGGGGGGGATTGGGCCCCCACTGCTTCTGCCTTCAGCAAGTGCCTTTTTTTCTGTGGACTCTGCCTGCCCCTCCCACATCTGAAGGGTGAGCTAACAGCTGCAGCACATCATTGCAAACTAAACTGCATCCATCTAAAACCCCCTAAACTGGCACGTGTGATGCCATTAAACTATCAAAATGTCATTTTCATCACATGTACATTGTGACAACTGTCATGTGTTCAAGCGCCCTTCAGTACTCTTACAACACTTGTTGCACTCCATTTATGTTGTACTGAATCAGTTAATCTCTTTCTCAAGCTGCCTGCTACTCCCCTACAATGGCTAGGAAGAACTTGCTTTCCTCACCTCTTAAATGCATAATTTGGATTCTGTTTTGGCTTGCTTTTTTTTGTATTTTCACCTTTCCCTGAAGCATCAGGGACTGGCTATAGCAAAAGATTAGATAAATACTACTCCAGGCTACTTCAGAGACCCAAGCCACTGGCACTGTGCTTGCTCTCCCTCTCTTTCTCATTGTGGCATCTAGTAGTTTTGAAGCCTCTGGAATTTTAAGAATGTTAAATATTGGTTTGTGGCATGGGGTAATTGAGGAAAAGGCTGAAGTGAATATTCTCATGGATGCTGATGGGTTTAACATCTATTACATAGTTTCCTGTGATTGCAGGGGATCCAGAAGGTCCCTTCCAGCCTTTTGTGCAAGTTAAAATAGCTCTGGGCAGGACCTCAGATTTCAGGGAGTTACAATCCCTTGCTGAGGAGTGAAGAGAAAATTAACACACTTGTTTTGTCAGGATCATCATGTTAAGCTTGAATGGGTATTCATCTGGTCAGAGTTTTCTCCCTGAAGCATTTTGTAAAGTTCCTTTCTGGTCTGGCTGCTAACACCATGGTTCTGAAAGATTTCAGCAGGCCTTATGCTTTCAATCCAAACAGGAGAGAACAGTTTTACTAACTAAAGTAACCCAGTCTGGAGCCCACTGTGGATCACCAGCCAGAACTGTGGTATACGCCAAGCATACACAGCTTAGTGGGAAGCAGAAGTATGGCAGTATGTTACATGGAAAGTAATAAATATGAATGAGTCATTTGTGGAGGGGAGGTGGGGGGAAGCTAAATATTCATATGTACCTCTCAAACAGAATTTTAGTTCTTAGAGGCATTGGTGTAACTCAAAACACACAAAAAAACCCCCAACCAAACAAAAAACAAACAAAACCCCTCTCATTTTATATTGCATCATTTTTCCAGCTGATAACAACTTTTAGTGATTACTTTCCGATTACTTTGAGTCTCTTCCAGAAAGGGGACCATGGGGGAGTGTTAGGGTATAACACAACACCCTGAGCTGCTGCTTTAAAACCTAATCCAAAGTTATGTACTTACTTCTATGGGAATTGGACTGGTATCAGAGAGTGTCCTGAGCCCCACCTGCTATTTTCCAAGTTCCCTTCCATTTCCAGGGAAGATGACTGAATGTTCTACCTTCAGCTTCCACTTCCTCCTTACCTGGATGGCATCCTGTTGAGTTCAGTGGGGGAAAAAAAAGATTGAAGAGGATCAGGTTTGGCCACCCTTTTCTATGTTGAATAGAATCTTAATTTCTGAATAGTCCCCTTGACTAGCTACAATTAATAGGACTATTTATTTACTGAGTAAAATATTTCTCAAGGCCTACATAATATTTTCGGGATTATCAGCACTGACATGAGATTATATTTATTTTTTTTTTAGAAAAGCTTTCAAAATGTCTTACCAATTGGTTTATAAATTATTCTAAAGCATTTCAATACATTATTTTTACAAGCTAAATATTGGCTCTTTCCTTCTCATGCCTTTCATTTTTTTGTTGATGTTGCTTGATGACACTTAACACCTAGATGACTTTTTTTTTTTTAAGTATAATTATATGAGTTCAGGGATAAAGGATAAATGAATAGCTCCCATTGAAAATACTTCTGCTGACCCCAATATTTCTTGAGAAAATATTCATCCTGTTCATTAAAGCAGTCTATATGAAGAAAAGAATCTTAGTTTTTAAAGTGTTCAAAAGTGGTACATTTTTATGAGACATTAGGAGTAGCCAAAAAATATTATATTGGGGTACTTTTGATGGCATCACTTAGGTGCTTGCTAACCGGTGTAGCATCTGAATAGGACAACCAGGACTAGTCAGGTTCTAAATGCAGGGTTATTCTTTACTTTCTTTTGTAAAACTTATTCTTTTTAGTAAGTTTTCATGCTATCCCATATACATTGGGCATCATATGCCTGTTGCTTGAAAAGCATTTAATCTGATTTAGTCACCATTAAATAATCAATATTGCAGATGTTGGCAGGTTTCTTTTAAAAATAAAATTAAACACTCTTTACTGGGATTTCAGATATATCAGTGATGGTGTTTGCCTTGAAATATGATGAATTCCCAATGTGATCTCTTATATTACTCGCACTTTCCAAACTGAATACTGCCTACAGTATGCAACACATGAGAAATATTTTGATATCCTTCTTTAAAATACCAGAAGTCACTTATTCCCAAAATAATATTGTATGCTTGTCCTGATAAAAGTGGTACATACACTGGTATAGTGGTACATATATCCTCTATACCCATCCACAGAGTGAAAATGAAAAGTTAAACTTTATCGATGATTGGCTTATTCTCCATTGTCTCTCAGCTTGGGTAGACATTAACACTTGTGCAAAGCAGAATTTAAACTTTATCAAGTAAAAAATGTAGTTTTTACCATATTTAAAGCAACTGTACAATAGAAGTGATAAGATGCTGAAGAGTCAGGTCTGAAGAGGGGCAGACATTCTCTGGGGTTTTACTTGCCAATATAGGTGTAAAATAAACCTAGAACCTTGGTTCACTAATAATCAGTTGTCCTGTTACACTTTTAAGTACTGTAATGCATCTGGTGGTATGTGCATAAAGGACCAATAAAAGATATTACTGTTAAGAAATGTGACCAGTTTAATGGGGAAGAGAGGGGCTGGAGACCCAAGTTGAGGTGGGGGGAGGGAGAGTGCAAGCTCTAGGAAAGACATAGTGGTGAAGCTGCTATCTAGCCTTTTCAGGGATAGGAATCTATCCATAGCAAGTGTTTTGTTTTGTTTTGTTTTGTTTTTTTCTCTCTGGATGCATTCAGCTTAGAAGGAGAAATAAATGAGACATTCAAATAATGGAGGAATCTGCATATTCATCAGTTAGAGAGAAATGAAATTTGCTATGCAGGCACGATAAGAGTTGCATTTTAGCAGCATTGATAAGTGAATGTCAAAGCATACATTTTTAGGAGATAATCTGGTTACTTTGGCAACTCAGGCATTATTAGTCATTTCTGATAAAGCATACTTCTTTCATTAGCACCTGTGGCCTTTCACACTGTTTCCTAGTAACATCAAGTTGTTTTGATAAAAAGTAATTAGCATATTTAATTGTAAAGGACTATACATATATGTGTTCACATTTTATTGTTGTTCCCAGAGTAGCATATGAGAATTTAATAACAAGCTTTTGTTGCCTTTATTTTGTCAAGGTGTAAAGTAGCTGAACATTTATTTTCTCTATCACAGATAATATTTTTGATCATACCTAAATACAGGCTAGTGACCTCAGCTTGTGGTTGAAAGTAGCAATATATCTTATTAACATGGTAGAATTACTTAAAGAAAATGCAGATTATGATCACTGCTGCTGAGCATTTTAATGGACAAGCGAAAAAGTATTCTTCAAGTACAGGAAGAATGAAAAAGTGCTTTTTTTGTACGAATACTGGTACAACATAATACAATATATTTTCTTTATAGACATGAAAGAAAGTTCACAGTGTTCTAAAAAAGGAGAATTATGAATTCCTGAATGATCTAGGTCATGCAAATCTTTGACTTATTTGATGAAATTCTAAAGTTCATTAATCAGGCAAAACACGTCTTCACTTTAAAA
Organism: Alligator sinensis; assembly: GCF_000455745.1. Taxonomy (NCBI): domain Eukaryota; kingdom Metazoa; phylum Chordata; order Crocodylia; family Alligatoridae; genus Alligator; species Alligator sinensis. The sequence continues at coordinate 152,047 of NW_005841964.1, forward strand.
ACCTTCAGCTGAAGAAAGCTTGTAGGTTTTTAGGTTTATATTTTGATATACACAAAGCCTGTGCTTCATATGCTGTGGGAGCTTCATTCTGTTTGCACACAGGGCAGTTATCTATGTCATTAAATATTGTCAGGACCAAGCCCATTACCTATAACACAGAGTAATTCACTTAAAAACACAGTCAAGTGCCAATTGGGAACGGACCCATTGAGGTACTATTCTAAGAATCATAAATTAAACCAGAGTAGCAAAGAATGTTGAGGACCATTCACTTGAAAGCAAATATATGAAATGCTTTCAGATTCTCACTATTTTGAAGACAGCAAGAACTGCTAAATTTATTCATTTAATTTACTCAGGAAGGCACCCTAGCGCATGGGATCTATTTTTGTTGCCCACCTCTGCACTGAACTGCACACCATACTTCAGATGAGGCCTAGCCAGTGGCAAGTAGACAGACACTGTCACCTCCTGTTTTGCACCTAATGCTTCTGTTGTTGCAGCCCAAAACCACGTTTGCCTTTTGTGCAGCTTCATCACACTGTAGACTCGTATTAAGTCTGTGATCTACTGAGACTCCCAAGTCCTTTTCCACAGTGCTGCCATCTAGCTGTGTGTCACCCATTTTATAGTTGTGCTTTTGATCATTTCTCCCAAGCTGTAGCACCTTGCATTTGTCTGCACTGAACTTCACCCTGTTAGCTGTAGTCCAACTGTCCAATCTGTTGAGATCCTTCTGAATTGCACTTGCATCCTCCAAGATGTGAAACATTGGTAATCACTTATCATCTAAAAGGGTCTTTTTTTTTGTATGGGCAACCAAAAAATGTCCTATACTATACTGCCATAATTTCCTGAAATGCCATTTGGAAGCCAATATCTTTAATGCCACCTAAATTGGTGTAACCAAGAGAGGATTTTAGCTTTATATTTTAAAGGCTTTTCTCTTTATTTTCTTTCTTACCCTTCCATTTTTGTACAGCTCTTCATCAGCTATCAAACTTTAACTTCTGTCTTTGTGAAACACATAATTGCTAACATGTCCTATGCTCCATGTTCAAGATATTAACAGTAAAACAAATATGTTTAAATAGTTTAATAGGAGCTGCTTTTTCATTAGCATGCTGTGATCACATTGAACTTTTCACAGAAATGTCAGTCAGCTAGCAATGAATTCTCGGATCTGCATGACTATAAAGATTCTTTTGAATCATGACCATGGCAAAAATAAAAAATAAGTAAATAAAAGAGTGAATGTTTGTTCAGATTTTTAATACATTTATTTTGACCAAGTTAATGATCTGGAAGACCCTTTTCAGTCCTATGTATCTGTATTATTATGATTAGGCCCTCATGTATTGTCTTTCTATGTACATTGTAGTACGGGAGTTGACTGGCAAGGATGTTCATGGAAGGAGTGAATTTTAAGCAGACTTCAGAGAATATTTGCAGAAGTAAATTTTACATTATAAATATAGGAATCTGTATGATTTTTTTTTCCCACGGTCATGTATATTCAGTCACAGAGTATAAATATAACATGGGACATAAATTTCTAATCAAAACAGCTCAAATTAAAAATTTGGAATCTCAAGTTCTAGCAAGAGTCATCTCAGAAATAAATAACAGACAAAAATGTAGAGGATTTCTGATGATTACATTTGAATGATGCCATTGAGAGAAAAATACTGATGTCTTCATGACCAAAAAGAGAAGCAAAATTCATCACATGAATTATTCAGTATAAATGATTTTCCCAGCAAAATTGACATCACGAAGAATGATGGTCTCCTCATATCAGAACTTTTCAAGACAACTGTAATCCAGAAGTGCATTAATATTTGAACTTGGTGTTTAGGAAAATGGAAGAAATAGATGGAGTTTAATGGAAAATGCAACTTACTGTCTTGAGCCTGCTAATTATTGGTAGCAGGCTCAACAGGTGGCTTTCCCCCCATCTGTGTTAAAATACCTATAATGGAAACCTCAGAGAGGTATATTCATAAATGAAAGAGGTAGTGAAAACTAACAAGTTATGCAAAGAAAGGTTTATGTCAAAGAAAGAAAACTCCAGTAATATTTTTTTTATGAAGTAGGTGTGGAAAACAATTGTATATTATACTGGTGAGACACATGGAGACTGGATTTCTCACTAAATGTAGACAGGTGCAATTACAATTAAATTCAAGGGAAGCAGTGTTTACTTGTACCATTGAGTTTGGGCCTGGTCAAATTCTATGCGAGTCGAGCATAACTTACTGTAGATTCAAAATATCTTTTCTTAGTTTTGGTTCATCTAGGGACATACACTGAGTGTAACATGTGACTGGAGGAATAACAGCGATAGGGAGAAAAATTATAAATGTGTACACACGCGTATCCTGGAGGAGAGTAGAGAAAGGTGATGATACAAATTGAAAGCCTTGAAGATTTTTAAAGGAAATCAAGTCTTGGACACATTCTCCAGGGCCAAGAAGCATGTTATGGTAGAATGAATCAGATTTTTCAGACACGGTGTTTCATGACTTAAGACCAAAATCCTGTGACCTAATGCAGATGTCCGCAACTGCTTTTTCCATCTCCTAAAGGGCAAAGGTCTCTTCATCATGATTTCACTTTTAAGAGCACTTCTATGACTACTTGTCTCCAATCTTGTTCCCAATCGTGGAAAAAAATATGAAGGCAGAACTGTCAATTTATATTCATTGAATCTAAATGGCTATGAGCTTGTGCAGGTCTGATTACAGGACTGGAACTTTTTTAGTGGAAGAAAAGACATGTAGATATTTGTCCAGTTAAAATCAACCAACACATCTCAAATTTAAAGTAACTTATATGGTAAAATGATTTTGAATGCTCTACAGATTAAGAATTCTTTGCAGAAGTATTATTACATAAGAAAAATGTACATAACTATAAATTCTAAGTCATTTTTAGACATTTCATGAACAGAAAAATAGGTTAATCGAATAGATTTGCAATGAGACTTTCACCTCAAGGAAAAAAAAGTGACTTTGGGGGGAATCCTATCAACATTTCATAAATTAATTTTGTCCTTGTACTCTGAAATCTTGTTTGGAGTTCTGCCAAGGTTAATAATTATGTTTAGCTATTTCAGAGCGTTAACTTCCATGGATGTACAGACAGCTGACCCACTTACCTCATTGGAGGATTCTGTAACTTGTTTTGTTCACATGAGCCCATTCAAATGACATTACGCGTTGCAGTGGAGGTTTGATGTACAAGCTCAAAGACTGGTTTTACACCACATTTTCTTTTTGTGGACATTAGGTATGTGTTCTCAAAGGAATATCAAAGTCTGAAACTAGTTTTGTTTTTCTGTAATGAACAGCCCTTAGTATGTTCATCCAAGCCCGTCTTTCAAGTCTATTGTATTTAGGCTTCTATCGTTTTTGTTTCATTTTGTTTGGGTGCTACAGAAAGTTACTACAGGAAGTAGTTGAGGATGCTGTTCCTGAGGTGGGGCTGAACACAGAAATATTTTGAAGAAAGTTTGAATATAGTTTATACAGCAATATCACCTTGAAATTGGGAAACTGTATTTTAACACATACAAAGGTCAGTGGAATGTAGAGAAACCTGAGCCATGACTATAAAGGGTTGTTTTCAAAGGATGGGGCCTATGCTTGGGAAATGGATATTCAGCCTTACTCTCCTGTGTAGCTGGGAGTTGATGAAGTGGAACAGAGTACTCTGTTGGGATTAGGGGAAATGGCATGGCCATCATCAGTAAGATGAGATGCTGCTGATTTGAGGATCTGTCCACAAACAAATCAGACCTTTGGGCAAATGCAGAACTGGGAATTCAGTTAATGGGATGGCACAGCAAGAAATAAAAAAAATATCCTGTGTCCTCTGTGGGAATGGTCATACTACTTGATAGGCATAAAACTCTTCTATTTTTAATGGCATGGATTATCTTTTATTTAGGGAAAAATAGTAGCAGACACATGTGGAAGCCTAATATAAAAAGAAAAGTGAGATAGGGGAAAGAGGGAGAAGAAGCTTATGTGCAGAACCTTAAAGCACCTATACCATGCCCGAAGCCTGTGCAGACATGCTCTAATTAGAACGTCAGAGCAAACTCAATTAATCGAGTCTGCTGGAGTATGCTACTTAGCATGCCCCTGCAGACTTGGCATCACATGCATTCGACATCCCTGAACTTCAAAATGGGCGTTCCCAAGAGCCGCTGTAATTGAAGTGACCCTCCCTGACCCCAGAGCATGTATAAAGATGCCCTTAGGTTTTAATGGTTCTGCTTCCTTCCACTGTGTGCTCTGGGGTATTGCACTTCTTGAGTGTGGAATTGCATTTGAGGAGTTAATGAAAACTGCTAGAACTGGTACTGACTTGGGAAAAACAAGATTGCAAAGGACAATAGATACTGCATCAGTTACCTTAGTTCTTTTTTTTACGTCATCTGTATCTTCTAAGGTTATTCAGAGTAGCTTCTTTCTACTAACATGGGAGGTGCTTTTTAAAGGAGAAGAGGAGGAAGACTCTCAAGTCCAAAGCAATATGTTCATGATTTAACACCCTTTCACTCAGCCGTCCTTAAAGTACCATCCTTCTTTACATATGTATATTTGTATATCTATAAAGTAGCATCCTTCCTTAAATACATATTTTTGCATTCTCTGGCTAATATCTTCTGGGTTGTCCCCTACCGCAGAGGTTCCCAGACTGTGGTCCGCATACCCCTGGGGGTACTCAAGACATCTCTGGGGAGTATGTGGGAGAAATTGTGTAATGGCAGATTTAATTTTCATTATAGTAATAAGATTTAAGGGGTTAAAATATAAAACATGCTGGTAGGGGTACATGGGCAGCTGGTAAATCTGGAAAGGGGTATGCAGTAACCTCTGCCTTACCAAATTGGGCTTAGCAGGGGTTGAGAACATGGGCTCACTGACTTGCCCCATTCAGTAACTAAGAATAGTAGCTGCTTCAAATCTCTGAAAATCAGGTCACTTCTTTTGGTGCCTAAATATGGGATTTAAGGATAATTTAAGGAACTCACATTTTGAATTTAATAAATTAATGGGGTTTATTCATACAAGTAATCATCATGCTATCTCATGGTGGTTAGACTGAAGCTTTCAGCACAGTCTCATTCAAAAAATACCTTCTATGAAAAAAATAAGAAATAAAAAAATAATAACCTTGTGGTCACCCCACTTAAATACTGAGTTTGTCTTTTTAATAATTGTTTTGGTTTTATGATTTTTACCTGTACTACTGTGACAAGTAGCTTCTGAGAACATATCTGCAATTTCTCTGGTTAGCCTGGGCACACCTCCAAGAAATATACCCTAACCTCCTCACTTCGGCTTGCTTAGCATATGTCAATGTCGGTTAGAAAGTATATCTGAAGAAACACTACCCTGAATATGCGCCCTGCACTCAGGCTTTCTGATTTGCACACATCTGACAGTCAGCCAATTGTTGGACCTAGCCCAACAGTCTTTGGTCTGTTAAAGATCCAAGGCTGAATCTAACAATTAGTTGCTTGTTACCCAGCTGCATGCCTAGCTTTTAGAGATCCAATGGCACTGAGCCTCTAGGATTAGGGAGCCTCCAAAGGCAGGGACATCTAAAAACCACGAGTTCAACCCAGCTCCGCACAATTGCTCTTTTAACTGTTGGACTTGAGGGTTGCCAGGTTCCCAGCAGCAGGAGCCTTTCAGCTCCCCCCCACCAGGGAACCTAGAAACCTCCTCTCCTGGCAGCTGATTCTGGGCATCAGGACCAGGACTGTCCTGGTCCCAATACTGACCCCTATACCCTTGCTGATGCTGACTAACAGCTGATTGTCAACATGGCGGGGGTGGGGGGGGAGTTGTCAACACATTCAATTTGTGGCGTCATACAAATGAAACACAAGATGTTCTATATTTTTTGTGGAACAACTTTATGGCTGGTCTGCCACTTTATGCATGTGTAGCACTGTTACTACTCATAGTGTGATTAAAACATTAATCACACCATGATTATAACCTGTGCCAAGGGCCTTGATGGCATTCCTAGTACCTCATGAAGGTAGTCTAAATGTGCACTTAATGGGAAACTGGGGTTCTGTCATGGTACAGGAAAGCCTGGCCCATACAGGAGTATGGTCACATCAGATACAGACAGTGTGCTGAAGAGTTTATAGGAAAAATAGATAAAACAGATACATGGATAGGAAAATGTATTTTCTCCTGAGGAATATAGAGATGAAATGCTGAACTTGAAGGCCCTGTAGAAAGTCTGTGGTAGAGGTATGAGCTGAATAGAGAGATCCTGAGTCCCAACCTAATGTTTTAATCACAAATACCTTCAATTTAAAGTCATTTTTTCTTTTATTACATGTTTCAAAAATGGTTATATTAGTATATGTACTCTGGCAAGGTTATTGTATTCGGGTTCTGAAATTCCCAGTAGAGATGAAGTGATATACCTTGCTTCACGAAAAGGAAATGCCCTGTTTGATGGCCCTTTGTGCAAAAAAAAAAATAAAAGGAAAGAAGTCTCTAATGGGCTATTTATCTGTAAAGGCCGATTTGCATATTAATTGTTTATAAACAAGTGGCAATTACCGAGAGTGAAACCCCCTCATTTGGTATCTTGGAAGGGTAGAATAAAAGGGATGTTATGCTTTATTACAGTTGGAGAATAATACATATTGGAGCTATATAAAGGAGTGACTTTGTGAGCACTCAAAGGACAGAGGGAGGTAAACTGTTGAATGCATTTGAAATGTATCTTTTGATGCAATCACTTCAGAATGAATTTCTTGGTGCAGCAAGTGCATGAATGATGTTTGACCTTGAAGTTTGTTACAGTAGTATATATTTAAAGTCTAGATTACTATAAGTGACTGCAATGAATCAGATACAAGATATAATATGTAACCCTTCTGCCAGGCATCAGTCGGCAGCATCAAGGGCTGGGTTCAATTTTGGGGTCTAAATATATTTTACCTTGGCTTAAGCCCCCACCCAGACCACTTGGGAAACACTAAGTAAATTACTAGGGTGTCCCACATAAACAAAACCCCTTCCTTGCAAGCAGTGTAAACACAGACACTGCATTTTTTACAAAAAACAAATGTAAATGAAAGACAGAAAAACACTACGTACAATTTAAAACGCTGTCAACTACAAGACATAGTTCATGGCTTGCACCCTCTTGGGGAGGCTTCACCCATGCCCAGGCAGTCTGGGACTGGGGGCCACCCAAATGGCAGTTCCAGGGACTTGCACCCTTATACCTGCCCTTGAGCAATGGGCTGGAGAAGGGGGGCTTTCACTGGAGAGTCCTTTGAGCTGCTCCTTAGGTTCACTGGGCCATGGGAAGCTGCTAGAGAGTGTGGGACCTTCTGTGTTGCAAGGGGCCCCTTGTTGGTCCCTGCGACACTGTAGGGCGATCCCCACTTCCATGTGGTGGCCTTAAGGGGTTAACTGTAGCTCCAGACAGCATGCTGCACCCCTAAATTCCTACTCCCAGAAACTGCAAAAAGAAAGCTTCGAAGGAGAGGTCAGGTCTAACTCAGTGGGCCTGAACTGGGCAGCAAAAGCCAGCCAGGCTTATACTGCACTGAGGCCTGAACATATAGCTGGGGTCCAGCCACGCAACTAGGCTGGAACACCATAGCTGTAGAAACAGTAGAAAAAAAGGCCCAAGCATATGGCTGTGGCTTGAACATCTGGTCTCAGCTATACCCCAGTGCTGAGATGATATAAGTACAAAACAGAGGGTGCCAGGCTCCTGGAGCCAGTAACCACCAGGACCCATTCTTGGGCAGTTTGCTTCAGGAGTGAACACCCCCATGGTATTAACCTACTTAAGAAAAAAAAGAAAATAAAGAGGGAGGAAATAGGAGTCTCAAACTCCAAAACAGACTTTCTGTCTCTCTACATGAGGCTTTCCCTTCATATAGTGTTTGCTTGCCTCTGTAGCAAAGAGCGGGGAGACCCTGTTCTCCTGGGGAGCAGGTTTTCTCGCTTCCAGTGTAGCTGTGCCACTCTCAGCAGGCAGATGAATAAGAGCCCCAGGATGAAGGAGAGAGAGAACCTTAGTGAAAGGTTTTTATATACCTGGTGTGACATCACCCAAGACTTGTCCAATCAGGGAGCACCACATTTCAGTCTTTTTCCCAACCAGTGTCCCCAAAGACTCCCCTACTTTCTCCGGTCAGTGACTCCAGAGGTTTCACATATTTTTTCCCCAGATGCAGGCTCTGGCTTGCCATGTGCTGAGCACATGGCCAGAACAACAGGAGCCATGTTGCCCACTTAAAGCACACACACAACCTCCCCCTCAATACGGAACCCAGGGTGTGTGTAGGTACTACAAATATAACTGAGCAAAATGTTCTGCTTGACAAAAACACATGACTGACAACATGAATAGTGTTTATGGCAAACCTAGACATGAATATGTATATTGTTTTTTTTGATGTACCGTACTGTCAGCCTAATTCTTCTCTCAGTTACGCCTGCTATCTTCCTTGGAAACTTCACATTTTCAGAGAAAAAGCAGAACCCCCAAACTCCTCATTGGAGTTTTTACATGTTCCACTGCTCCTCAATAGATTTGGTTGCCTAATAGAATATACTTCCCATGACATGTAAGGGTCTCCCTACCCTCCACTCCTCTTTGGTGAAAGGAGACAGTGCATCATGGGAGCTGCATAACTGTAGTACATAATTTGATTGGAGAACTCGGGCCATAAAGAAGTATGATGGTGTAAAACATCTAAAGTACAGTTTTTGTGAGGTGGTGGATAAGCATATCCATGATGCCGTCTTTTATTTTCAGTCGTTTCGTTTTTGACATAAGATAAAATTTTCCACAAAAACAGACACTTCTTGCATAAAACATCATTTGCTATCATAACACAGTTTAGATGCAGATATTTTTTCACTAGTCCTAACCAAGAACTTGTTTAAGTCCTTGTATATTCAGACTTATTTAAATTGTCTTACTTGCTGTAACCAGCTCTTTGTATATCAAATTCTTATATCTCTTGTTTTTGTGAATTTAAAATTTATATTTTATTGAAAAATTCCAAAAGTCCTAGTAAAAAGACAGATCATAATCAAAATTATAGCAAGTACATAGCAATATTCTAGATTAACAATCTCACCCTACTTTTAACCTATATTTTCAGTGCAAAAATAGTGCATCAGAAGTCATGTGGTAGTCCTAAAGGGAGATACCATCAGTATGGTGTTCTGTACTAGGGAAAAGTAAATTAAAGCCCTTTTTGAGAAAATCTTCTTGAATATTTTGGAGAGAAAATGAGCCCAATGCATAAACACATACAGAATAAGAACCATGGTTAATGTAATGTATATTAAAAGCAGTAGGTCATCCTGATGTGGCTAAGTGATTTCAGGGCACCATTCCACCAAGACTATCAATACCACTTCTCTCTCCTACTCCCCTATCCATACACAGTCAAGTGCAAGGGATAAAAGCTCAGTGCCTACATTTTCCAGGACAATACTATGCCATCATAGTACTGGTTAAGTCTTATTTAATAGCTTTCTCCTTAGCATATACATATTTTGTAATTCTGTTCTCAATAACTGCCATAATCCTATGAAGATTAAAGGTGAAGATTTCCACATTTCAAGGGACTGTCATAAATACCAACTTCCAGCACCTATTTGGTTGTAAATATACCCAGTACTTGTTCAGGTAAATCACAAATGTACAGAGCTGGACAATGTCACAGATAAATGATGAGTATCGCACGTAATACTTTTAAGTCAATTTTCATCGGCTTAAAAGACTGCACCATATTATAACTGGTTTAATAAGGATCTGTATCTGCCTGTCCTCAACAGACTTTCATTCCTCTTCAGTTTCCTTCATATAATACATCTGCATTTTTGCAGAGGCATTTTCTCTCTCTGAATTGAGAGAGGATTTATTTTACCACTATCTTGAAAACAGAAGCTGAACCTCAGCAGTGAACCTGCATGTGAGCCTAGTGAAAAAGCTGTACAAGTAATCCCAACCCTCCAGTATATCTATACCAGTAATTTCTATCCCTCTCTCTGCCCCCACCCCGCCACCTTCTTAAAATGTAGCTGTGCACTCCTTTGGTCACTGTTCTGATTCTTCAGTATCTCTGCAGTCTGCACTGCTGTGCTACCCTTTGTAGTGAGCATTTTACAAATTAATAAAGCGGTCTTTAGTTGAATGGATGGCTTGAGACATTCACCTTGCAGAGATGGTACCACTATGATGATAAATGTTGGTGGTGGAGAGGGCATCTAGAAACCTATCAGCTTCATAAAAAAACAGGTTTCTAGGGTCACATAACTGCATAGCAGGGTGGTCTCTAGACAGTAGTGTCCCATCCTCCATTCATGCATATATTAAATTCCATCTAAAACCATCTAGATTTTTGTCCCACTTTCTCCTATTGTCAGCTGCTTTAGAACCTCAGTCCTCTGCCGGTTGGAAACCTTCTGCTTTATAACCTAAATTGTTCATGGCCAGTTTATACACATTTATTTTGGTACCAAACCTGTTCTCTGGTTTAAATAGGTCTTCTCCTTGGGTGTTTACCCTCAAATGCACATACACGCTACAGTCCTATGCATTCTTTGCCTTTGTTTTTTTACAGGCCAAGGTCTTTTCATCTTCTGTTACATGATATGATCTCCATGACACGATAGGATCTCATTGCCCCTATTCAACTTTTTTGAACAGGGATGTCCAGAACTACACACTGTTCCACTAGTGCCTTATACAGTTGTATTAATTCTTCTTTATCTCTGATTGAAATCTTTTACATAATACACAATCATTTTGTAACCTACTAAATGAACCAACTCTTTCTCATCATTCTATTATTTCCACCCCGGTCAGGCATAGTTAATAGCATTAGTCCCTAAGTCTGTACCTTGTGGGCCTCTGTAGTCCCCTTCCTCTGCTGTATCTGCTGGTCTTTCTGTACCCAGCCTTGTGCTCCCTGCCTGATTTGCCACTTTGCTTTTTGCTTCCTGCCTTATCTGGCACTGTATTTCCCTGCTCCTGCCCTGATCTGCTCCATGCCATGGGTTAACCATCCCTGATCTAGTTCATTGCATTTCTATTATTCCAGCGATCTGATGTTCTGAGTTCTGATATTCTGACCCTTGTCTGTATTCTTTAGGCCTCCTAACATTTGTCATCGTGATCTCATTAGCAAAATCTTACTTTTTGTGCCAAAGGCACTGAAGAGAATGATCCTTTATGAACTCCACTGTTAACCTCCCTTCAGACTGGTAGAGTATGTCTGTACTGAGCCACTGGCATTCTTGGCTTAATTTAACAGTTTCTTGGTTGTTAGAGAAATCTGATTTAGAGAAGTCTGGGGAAAAATAGATCCAATGCAGTTCCTTTGCCTAGAAAATCAGCTCTCAAAAAAAGATACCTGTCTCTGGGAAATTTGTGTTACATTTATCCTAGTTTTCAATTATTTCCTTATCTTTATTCTTTCTTTCAAAATTTATTCTAAAGCCTTGCACAATACAGAAGAAGGTCTAATGGGTCTACAGCTGCTGGAATATTTTTTTTTCTTTCTTAAATATAGGTAAAATCACCCCAGACTTGATACTTATGAGAAGTGCTTGAAACCAGACTTTCACTTTCATGTGCTGTTCCTTTCAGCGCTTTGGATGGTGATTATCTGACCCTTCTCCCATCTTGGCTGGGGACAGAAATTACACATAAACCAGTATAAGTGATTGGAAACCAGTTTAAATCTGTAACACAACAGAAGTTCAGTGCACATAAACCCCTTTCAAAATGGCCAAAAGTGGCTTAAGATAAACCTGAATGGATGTAGTATCAGACTTAACCAAATTAAGCTAAATCAGTTTATTGAACTTCTGTCCCAGATCCCCTCCAGATTCAAGTTAACTCAGTCTTTCAGCATCCCTGAATGCTTTGCACCTCCCCCGCAAAACCCCCGTGCAGGGTGGGTGGGCTAGCCTTGGCCCAAGCTGCTTGCTCTAGTGGAGCAGGGAAGCGTGCTCTAGCAGCCACCCTCCCTCCCCCCACCCAGCTTCTGGCCTGGCCACTGCAGGCATATGGCTGCATTTCTGGAATCAAACGCGAATATATGTTCACTTGCTTATCATATCAATCTATGCAGCTTAGACTAACCTGTAAAAATTGAACCATTTCAGCCTCAGGCTTTTTGTCTGTCTGTACTAGCCCATAGGCGCATCAAGCTCTGTGAGTTTTGCTTTCACATCAGATGTAATTTCTATGTACATACCCAGTCCCGTTATCCATCCTTCCTTTACCATCATCATCTTATTTATTGAAAATGTAGAAAAGTATTCATCCAGTCTTGGGGATGTACTTAAGCCTTTACACCATTCTAACTGCAGCCTATTTTCCTCTTTCTTTGTATTTATATGGCTAAACAGCTTTATGCCATTTGCTTTAATATACATTGTAAGGTGTAGCTCTGCTTGACTTCTGGCATTTCTCACTTTTATCTCTGTATGTTTTCTTTGTTGGGTTTTTTTTTCCATTCCTGATTATTGTATTTTATCATATTCAGCACAACCCCAAATAAGAAACACATCTTGTTTTTAAAAGGTGGAATATAGAAAAAGAGTTTTTTTCCAGGGTCATAGATGACTGCCTAACATTGAGTAAGTCCTCCTAGAAACACAGAGGGTGTATCTACATGTACAGCAGTATTAGGCTGCAGTAAACTAATTAACTCTGATGTAAAATAGTACTGTCAGGGGCAGTGCTATCTTATGATGGAGTAATTAACTGCAATTAAACACATGTAGATTCCTGCCCCAGCTCAAATTGCTGCTGTCTCAGGTGTACATGTAGATGCTGCACCTGGGAGCAGTTTACTCTGGCTCAAACTGTTCCAGAGTTTCTTGCTTCACATTAATTGCATGTGTAGATGCACCTAGAGTATCCAGGAAGTGTGACATCCCAGGAAACAGTCTGTGAGAGGCAATATTAAGATAAAGAATGACATAGAGAATATTAGAAAAAATACTGCTAGGCTATTTTATGAAGCCAGGTTGTAGTCTTGCATATAAGTAATGTATGCAATATTGGTCAGCTATTTTTAAAAGGATATTACACTATTAGGAGAGGCTCAGAGAAAGGCAACAAAAATTATTTGTAAAAAATATTCTTAAAAACCCTGAACTTTACTTTGGAAAAGACAAATAAGAAAGGTCAGGATACAAGTATAGACATTAATGAATGGTATAGGTAAGGTAGATAAGGAGCTTCTGCCCTCTTGTCTGATAGAAAATAATGAGGAAGAGGTTGCAAACCAAAAATTAATAGAAGAAGTTACACAGTATATAAGTAACCATGGAAGTCATTTCCCAGGATACCACTGATGTCCAAAGCTTAACAGGATGTTGAAAGGAATTGCACATCTATGGATATCAAGATAGGCAGACTTGTTTTAGCTTATACAGACATAATTTTTTAGAGATATAGGACATGTCATGCTTCAGGACTTAAGCCACTCCTTACCTCATTGTTTCCCTGCCTTGCCCTTGCTATTTATGTTCACCTTTTTGCCTCTTATCTTCTTGTACTTAGAGCATAAACTCCTTGGGGCAGGGACCTTTCCTTGGTGTTTGAGAAAAGGCATGGTTCAATACAGGGATGTCCAACTTCAGTGTGGCTGGTGACCATGCACTGCTTGGGGAACCACCTGACAGATTTTCCTCAGGATCCCTTCCCACCACACAGCTGCACCACTGGCATGAGGCTGCGTCCCCACCCGCCATCCCCTCAGCACCCCCCTCCACATGCACCCGGGTAGTAATGGGATAGGTATTTGCAACAGCCCACTAGCTGCATGGCAACTCCTTGTGGGTTGCAAAGGGTCCAGAGGCCATCATTTGCACAGCTTTGTTTCAGTGCATTGAGCATCTGTCACAAGGATTCTTGGCTTTTACACATTTTATAAATATAATTATGAGTTCTAATTATAATTACCCAATATGATAGTTGGGCATAGATCTTAAGATTCAGTGACTAACAGGAATCTTGTGCATCTCTGACCCTCTTCCTTTTTTTTCCCTTTCATGAAGCTTTCTACATTCTTGCTTCTCTGAAATAAATTATGCTATGAATATACACTTGATCTGAGCCTTCAAGAGGCCGAGAAGTGATTACAGCTATGCAATATTGCTAACACCTGTGATTTATTAGGATCCTTATACTATATGGTGTTTGTATGACATAGCTCAGATCCTAGGGAAATGTAAATATATGAGAAATTCATTTTAAGCCAATTAATTTTTGCATTTCTAGCCACTTCCTCCCAACCCCAACCAGTAGCATCAAAAAGATGAAAATGCAACTTAAAATTTCAAAACAATTATTACATCTTAAATCAACATTTTAAACCTCCATTTGGGATGGCCCGCCTCATGATTTTTTAATGTTAGGGTCATTGATATTTGATAAGCTTTTCCCTATAAATGGACATGTTTTTGGTCATGCTATACCAGATGTGTGGTCCCACATTTCTGTTCCATTGGTAAAATAGGCCATGTTGGGGTGTTAAATACAATTGCCAAGAGCTTAATACCACCTATCCTGCATTACCTCGGCTTGTCTTTATTCTTCTCTGTACTCTTCACTCCCATTTCCACACATCGCCAAATTGAAATCCCTTCAAAAACACTTACAATAAACATTTCACTGCTGGTAAATAATAGAGTCTAAGAAATAATGAGCTATTAGAAGATACTGTGATGGTTTTGATTTTTTTTATTTTTTGCAGTTAAAATGTGCATTGGAAATGAGAAGAAACATTAAACATGGAAATAAAAATATTAATTAAATGAGAGAAGTCTTTTCCTTCAGTACTAAATATGGTTTTCATATTCAAACCATCTGCTGTTTTAGTCAAAACTAAGGGATGTTAAGCATCGAACACAGATGTCTATATATTAATAGGGCTTAGATTGGAAGCATTCAGAAAGGGAATTTTATTTTGTCATGCTACCATTTATTTCATTTTTACTCAAGTGGCCACATTCGCTAGAACTGAAAAATAATTACCAACTGGGACAATCTTTCAAATATCATTTATATAAGTTAGGAGCCTGATTTTTTTCATTGGAAGACAATGAGTCTTATGCTCCTCAGTGACTTATACCTTTTGAGTAAATGTTTCCCATTTTACAGTAACTGTTTCATAATTCAGAAATGTGGTGAGTCTTGTGATGTAAATATAAAGACTGGATTCGGATAATCAGAATAATTATGGGTCCTTTTTTCTTTTTGTTAAATTGGGCCGTTTCTAACAGTTGATGAGGCTTCCCTTATAGCTAAAAAGAGTGTCAGTAATACAGGTAGAAGCTTACACCTTCTTTCCTGCTGTGTTGCCCATGTGGTTTTAAGAAAGAGACACTCAAGGGAAGAAACTAAATACTACATATACTAAACTACATATACGAAACTAAATACTACATCTGGAAAGACCAGATGCACAAGAAGCTGCAGTAAGGGCTTTCGGATACTAATGTTTGGGTTTTTTTCTCCCTTTACTGTACTCTGACTGTTTAGTCCTTCACAGTTGCTTTAGCAATCCTCGAGACAACAGGGGCGGATCTGGCGGTGCAGTCACACACACCCTTTTGTTGTGCATGGAGTCAGTGCAGCTCCTGCTGGGATCTCTGCATGTTCTGTGGCTGTTTGGAATGAGGTCTGCCGAGAGCCCATGCTTTCATGCAGTTCTGAAGCCTGCTGCTCTTCCCCTTCCCCCTGCCAAAATCAGCAGGGATCGGGCTGGGCACTCAGCCCCTGCTTTCATTTAGCTCCAGATGCTCTGCACCCCTGAAGCTCATCCCGTCTTCTCGTTTCCACTTCTGGTAAATTCAAGAGGAGGAGAGAGGGGAAAAGTGAACAGCAGCAGGTTCCAGAGCTGCTTGGAAGCAGGTGCTCCAGGAAGACCGGTGCCAACCAGCTGGTGAGCTCACAGAACTCGGAGCACGTCCAGAGATGCTCAGTGGCATCCAAGATCACAGCAAGGGGTTGTCACCACATCCCCATTAGCCTTGTGCCACATGCACAATGAATTGACTTCACTGCCCATGTGCCACACAGCTGAAGGGAGTTTAGCTACAACTTCCCATTGCCACCATCCTGGATCCGCCCATGTCAGCCAAACTCCACAGTTCTTTTCCCTTCTGGAATTCTCCTTTAACTTTTAATGTCTCCTCTCTTTTTTGTTTTTCCCTCTTTCTATTACTCTAATCCATTGCCCAAAAACCTTCCTATTCCCCCACCCCTACAAAAAGGCCCTACCACTGTGAGGAGTGTATTCATTTAAGATCTGGGAAGGTATGGATAAAGCTGGAAGAGAGAGAGTCTCAATCCAACAACCACAATTTTTGTAAATGATCACAATACTCACTTTCTTTGCATGTTTGCCTCTCTTCCTACATGTCTTGCCTATCTTGACTATTTACACTGTCATATCTGTAAGCAGCTGATTCTTAGGTTTGGTCTGCATTTCAATATTTTGTCAGCATTCCTATATATTAAGTGTGAAAAAGTGTATCTTTAAAAGCTTACTGTGTAAGCCCTTGTGTAAATGGTAATATCCACAAAGGTACTTAATTGCTTTAGTTTATTTTGTTTAGGGAGCTGGTATAAGCTACACTAGCAAAAACATTTTTAGCTGGTATAAACATCATCCCACAAGGAAGTTTGGCTAATATGGTTAGTGTAGGCAAGGCTTTGTTGTTTACACAGACATTAGGACATTTGGGCCCCAATCTTGCTTTGTAAGTTTTATTATAAGTAATTATAATTAGTGTATATTTAACTACATATATTTTATATGTTGCTTATATAACAGAGATTCTAGTTTTCTCTGAGTAAAAAAAATCCCCAATTTTCAGATTAAAAAAGTAACCCAACATCCACATTTTTCCATGATCAAAATGCAACGCCTCTAATATATTTATGTATTTAGAGAGAGTGTGTGTATACACACATACACACATATATGTAAGTATGTATATATGTACTAGTATATTTAGTATGTGTGTATATATGTATATTTAGTGTGTGTGTGTGTGTACACACACACATATATATACACACAATACATAAATATGTTAGTGGTGTTGCATTCTGATCACAGAAAAATGCGGATGTTGGGTTGCTTTTTTTAATTAAAAAAATGGGGATTTTTTTTTCAGGGAAAACCAGGATCCCTGGTTATATATTAATAATATATTTTTTTTAAGGGCAAGAAAAAATATTTTGAGGCTACTTCTAAAAGTAGAAGCATTTTAAAGCTTTTGCAAAAAAATTTGCTTTTAATTTGCTAAAATTTGCAGTCCAGTAAAGTACCACTACTTTACTGGACTGAAAAAGCAGTGAAAGAGTGATATCACATGTCTTCAAAAGCACTTTCTTCTGCTCCACCAAAATCAATATAAGTTTTACTACTGAATTCAATGGGAGTCTGGCCAACAAAGACTGGTTTTGAAAAATCCGCCTGATGCTTAAGCATTAAAGTTTTCATTTTATAAAGTTACACTTGCACAAACTTTAACAGATGTTATTGGAGGCTGAAAAGCTGAGAGAATTACCATCTCTGCACTGGTGCAACATAGTGGTTATTTCCCCCTTTATAGTATTCTTTACTCACAAAGAAACTATTACATTCAGAGATTTTTATTTTCTTGGTAGATAAAAAGGCATTATTTGACTTTGTTTTAAATGAAATAATATCTTAGGACTTTTGCATTCATATTACTTTTGCTTGTAATTCAGTGGTCAGAATATAACTTTAATTTTATTTATTTATTTATTTATTTTTGTAATTATGTGATAGGACTAGTCACTTCACTTATGAGCAAGATCAGAGAGCAGTCCTAGGTGAGCAGTATCATTATCCTCACCTAGGACTCGTGATATTCTAGGTGAGTCCTGATACATGATAGAAAAGGTGACCCATACCTTGGGTGCTTTCTGAAAATTTAGTAACTGACTGCATGGATGCATCTCGCTGGTCATCATGATCAAGGGGAAAAAAAATAAAAAGCTGGTGCTTATTTCTCTTAAAAACAAACATGACTTTAACAATAAGAGTTAAGAAATGGGTCATAAAATAAATGATTATGTAGTGAAGATTTTAGTAAAATAGTATAATCAGCACTTTTTACAATGTTTAACTAAAGAAGCATGAGGCCTGCCTGGGGAAAAAAATGCTTCTTAACAGTTTGTGCCAAAAGCGAAAATGAAATTGCATTTCAGAAAAGAAAAGAGGACTGGTATTTTCCATAGGATAGGTAATCCTTGCATGGAGTTGTGTGCAGCCATTCTAAAGCAACTAAATTCAGGATTTTAAATTGATCAGAAATGAATCCCTCAAGGGTTAGAATGGGAATCAGTGATCTATCTTCAGATTTCCAGTTAAACTGAATCTTGAAGGCAAGGCACTTGATTAATATCCTTACTGAAATCCAATTTGTAGAAAATAACTTGGGCTGACACAAAGGAAAAAAGGACTTTATGTGTTTAGCTATGGTCAGATCTGCCTTTATATAACTCCCTTGATATTATTGGGACTTTTGATTAATTGAGTGATATATTCTGCTTTTAATGATCCATTTAGAAACATGAAACTTACTTTTCAGGTTTGCAAAAGCTTCTTTTGTTTTATAGTCTGCTTCCTTGAAATGTTTCATAGAGGGAACTATCCTCCACTAATTCATGCATTTATTCTGTTTACAAGGCAAAATCCATTTTTCTATCTCAAGTATTTCTTCAATCTTAATATGAGACTTGTAGACACTTTCTCAACATCTCCGTAAGCTACATGCACCTGCTTCTTGTTCAGATTCATTTATGAATTAATGGTTTTGTTTTTTTCTTTTTCAGACATAGGCACATCTCTGAATGAATTGGAATTGTATTTCTATCTTAGTGCTAATATCCCTTCAGATATGTGCTTATAACAGAGGTGTTGAGAAACTGTCTGCAAGTCTCATTTTAAGATTGAAGAAATACTTGAGATAGATATGGTCAGCTCTGCCTTTATATATGTGTGTTTGTTTATTTCTGTTTCTCTCACTTTGTAAATTCGAGTGTAACTATGTACATTTAAAGATATCCAGCTAAAAAATAATTAAATTGAATTTAAGAAAGAAGTCCTATTGCTTATAGTCAGGATTTGGTTGGCACTGTTCAAAAAGTAAAAACACAAGTATGATATGGTATGGGAGGGCTGTCAGATACAAGTAGAAATGCAAAGAATGATATTCTAGGTGAGTCTTGATACGTAATAGAAAAGGTAATCCATAGCTTGGGTGCTTTCTGAAAAGTTAGTAACTAACTGCATGGATTCATCTTGCTGGTCATCATGCTCAAGAAAAAAAAAAAAGCTGGTGCATATTTCTCCTGAAAACAAACATTACTTTAACAGTAAGAGTTCAGAAGTCTATCTGTTTCCATCTAAAAGGTTTTCTCCTCATGAAATAAAAAATTAGTATAATTCTTAAAGTCTGATTTTTGTCAAATGGGGAAGTTATACTAGTAGAGATTAAATCTATTAGTTACTTTTAAAATATTTGATTAGTTAGACTGGAAAAATGAAATTGAAATGTCCTTTTCTATCCCTTCAAAATATACACTCTCAAATTACAATAGCATTCCTGTCTTTAAGAAAAAAATCCCAGCATTCAAAATGTTCACAGGGCTTATGATAAAGGTAAACTGGAGATTGTTACTCACCAAAATACCTTTTTTGCTGCCATCTTATAATCATTTCATAACTGTAGTTAACCTCCACATGTTATATCAGTTGGTTTTTAGATTGAATATGGGAATACTGTGGATTAGTAGCTAGTCTCTGAAATGTAGTACTCTTTAAGAGTAAGTTCATAGTGCTAGAAAAAGTTTGTTCTAAAAATTGCTGCAGTATAAAAAACACTTGCAGTTCACATGCATAACTGAAAACAGGTTTTTTTTACTTATTTTGTTATTTTAAAAAAACATTTTGAATGTTAACATCAAATCTAGACTTTTAACATAGAAAAAAATTAAAAATGTCAGTCACTATAGCTATTTGCCTTTGAATTTGCTGTTGGAGATCCTTCTTTCTTCCCCTCCCCCCCCACCTCTTCTTTCCTTCCATGTGAAAGATGTTACAAGTGAAAATGGTAACTTGAGTAACACAAAATGGTATGAAATGCTCATAGAAAATAATGGAGAGTGGCATTTCTCCATTTTCCTGACTCTTTCATATATTAAGAAAGGCTGAAACATACAGCTCACATAATCAGCACTGCAAATGTCTGGAAATGTTCAATTTGACCATTAAGTTTCATAAAAGTATGTATGAAAATAGAAGATTATAACAAAAATCATGTTACTGCCTTTCTCCTAGCTATACCCAGTGCTACTATACATTTTCTACAACAAGGTTCAAAAGTACTAAAGAAATGTTGTATGTATAGCACCTTTTGGTGTGCTTTGATTTGACTCCTGACATATAGTAATCAATAAGATGTGAACTGTGCTTAATCTGGGGAAAGCTATCAAGAAAGTAGATAATCCAGATCCTCAGTAAAGGTCTTAAAGGATAAATGTACTTGGACTTCATGGTTTATATCAGAAGTATGCAACAGCCTTTCTGCTGAGATCAGCTCTTACAGAGGCTTGTCTCTGACTCTCCTCTTAAGCAAGCTAGTAATGGAGTAATTGATTATGAAGGGTAGTATAGCCTTAGCTAAGTCTTGCACTTCCCTAACCCCATTTCAGATTGGCCACATAATATCTTAATGAATCAGTGGTATTGTAGCAGAAAGCCCCTTTTCCTCTTGCCTGCAGTTGCTCTCCCCTCCTTGGATAGGTTTTTCCTCTTCTACCTTTTCTTCCTTCCTCTTTCTTCCACTTTAAAATAAGGAATTGTGTTTTGAAATTTGTGTGTGTGCATTTTGTATCTCCCCTTGTATTTTGGTATTTTTATCTATTTGTGTGCCGTGGCATTACTTTTGTAGCTTATATTTTATACTCCTCACCTTTCAACTTTCAACTAAAGGTGTTTAGTTTCATAAGTAAGTTATACATTGTAACAATGTTAACAAGGGCAGGAATCAAACTGCCCTTCCTGTATCAGGCTGGCCCCTGAAAGAGCGAGTGAATCAGTGATTGAATGTGTAACACGGTAGCAGGCAGCAATTAACACCTAAGGAAACTGCAGATCAACCAACGGAAGAAATCAATAGAAGACAATGTAGCAACCGGAACATCTCTAAACATCACTGATCAAGGGCTAGAAGCCCTGGCCTGAGTTAATCAACACCGGGGACCAACTTTTGGGCTGAATATCTCCAAATCAACCGCTTCCAGAGCCCTATTCAAAATTCATCAACGGATTCACAAACCTGCATGTACATGCAGACGACCCCTGGGGCTGACAGATGCCATCCAGTAGCCACCAAAGGGGGAAGTCCCACGAGGGTCAACGACCCCTGGATTGGGCAAACCTGAAAACTGGGGAGTCACCAAAGTCTGCCAAGGACAGATAAAAAGCAGTGAAAAGTGACCCTCAGTGGCGCCCTCTTGATCTCCAACTTGACCAGCACCTGACCTGTCCAGCCAGAAGGACCAGCCAGTGACCCCCTTCTGGAAGATAACACCATGCTGAAAGAAGCCTCAACGATAGACTCCAGTGCCTGTGGGATAGGTATACCTGACTCCTGTAGCTTGCTACTGTGTGTGTGTGTGTGTGTGTGTGTGTGTGTGTGTGTGTGTGTGTGGAAGGACCAGTCCCAAGGTTTATGATTTCACTCATTACAGTGTTTCACTCCGCCTAATAAACCAGAATTTTAAGGATCCCGAGTTGGACATTTGTAGCCAACAGTATGAAACTACAGGCTGTATAAGGAGACCTTGTATTTTAAAAAGGTAATATTAAAATGATTCATGCTATTAAATTCCCAAAGGTTTCCCTGCTTTAATATATTTGCAGAAGATTTTAGCAACTTTGGGCATAATATAAGACAAGGGACTAAGTTAAGTTATATGCAGAAAAATGAAACAATTTTCACTGTAATAGCTAATACATTTCATATTTTTGTATGGAAGAAATATAGGTTTTAGAATATACAGCAGTATTTTATGCATGAAACTTTATTTAAATAAAAATTCCAATTTGTCTTGGAATCCGCAAACTTTGATAACCAACATTTTTTAAGACTGGCATTTTACCTATGGTCATATTCACAGAGAATCAAATACACTGATGTATTTCATTCTGGGCTTAACTTTAGGGATGAATACAGTCAAATGGACTCCAGCTTCCAGGAAATCCTGGTATAGAGGTTGGTTATTCATTTGGCTGTTTGTTTGTTTGGATTTTTGTGGATCATTTTTGGATTACACCCTTAAAAAGAGAGGCTAATGTGTTTTGAAAGGAAAAATATTTCTTCAAGCACTTACCTGTAGGTATCTAAATCTAAAATTTAGATCTCAAAATATCAGCTGCTACCAGCAAAACCTAAATCCCTAGAGTGCTTAAGTTTATACCAGTAAAGTTCTCCAGGCACCAAAATATCTATACCTGCATTTAATATGGCTCAGCTTTTAATAGAGTGGAGGTATAATATATTAAGCAACTTGCCCACAATGCAAATTAACCTGTAAAGCTTCAGAAACAGTTACTGAACATGTCCCGTAATTGCCATATTCATTTCTGGATGCTTTTAGTCACTATGTCTAGCTCTTCATTCTGCAGTTTTGCAGAATAATAACTAAAATACACATTTCCTTCCATTTTAATTCTGGGGCAAACCGAGCCAAATGCTGAAATGCAAATCCTACGGTTTATATTATTAAGCCAGGAAAAAAAAGACCAAGAGGAATTAAAATGATGGTCAAGAAAATAATAGTACTGCTACTACTAATAAAAACATTTGGGCTTCTAAAAATAGTAATTTAAATCTAGGGGAAATAATTAAAAAGAGCAGGGCCTAAATTTCATAGTTGCCAATGATTTTGGATGTCTAGTTTGAGACACTGTAAATTTATCTATTTTCTATGGAGTAGGTGCTGAGCTGCAGTTAGGAGAAACCGAGAAAGTAGAATTGCTTAGAGAGTTTACTGTTAAAAGAAGACAAATTAGCCATGTTGCCCTGTGGGGTCAGGCCAACTTTCAGGATCTCAATGTTGGGATGTTAGACAGGAAGGTGTGACACAATTGCACATATACAAACACACAAATCAGTTAGGTGCATACACATGCACACTGTCAGCTGAGGCACATACACATCCAAACCAGCCTAGGCACATGCATACCTATCACCAATTCAAGCACATACACTACACACCCCAGAAGTTAGACACAGATCACTAATCGTATATCATGTACACAATGCCCCCCCCCCACACACACACACCAGTTCACACACATACAACCCACCTACACATACACACAGGTGAGTTCCTAAGTTGGGTGTTGTGATGTGTATGTATGTATGTATGTATGTATGTGCTTGGTGTACTTGGGATACCTGGGGAAAGGTTAAGGTAAGAAAGTAGAAGTCTAGAGAGTGAAAGTTGCTGGGAGTGAAAGTCACCGGGACCAGGATTAGAACCGGTAGACTAGAGGGGCCTGGGCTGAAGAACTGAGGCTGGGGGTAACTTTAGGTTAATTGATCTTAATTGATTAAAAGACAATGCCCAATGCCTATAGAACAGGGGAGTCATGCTGGCACAGAGGCTGGGACTGGAGCCAGAGCTACAGGGGAGCTGAAAAGATAGGTGGGGAGAGGGAAAATGGGACTAAGGGAAAGTGTGGGTGTTAAAGAGGGGCTCTGGGTGTGAGGAGCCAAAGGATGGCTCCAGGGCAGCTAGAGAAGTTGCAGGGAGTGGCAGTAGGTGCTGGGAGCTGGAGAAAGGCTCCAGCTGCTGGAGAAAACTGCAGGACAGCCAAGAGGACCCGGGAAGCTGCGGGGGGGGGGGATGACTACAGAAGGTGCAGCAGAAAATCACAGGAAAAGTGGCAGGGGAGGCAGGGGAGCAGGAAAACAGAGAAAGGCAGCAGAAAGTCACAGGGAAAAGGCAGTAGATGGCATGGCAGGCTAAAAGGCAGCAGGGACAGCAGGAAAGCAAGGAGAGGCTGAGAGGTGGCAGAAAAGGGGAGATGGAATTGGGAGGAGATCAGGAAACTAGCAGAGAGAGTGGGGACTGGAGCTGAGAGAGAGAGAGAATGACGCTGGAATTTAAGATAAGGAGGGGACTGGGATTCAGTAAAACATGACCCAATTTGAGGTTGCAAATGACAGTGGTTTTATTGAACAGGGGAGATGGTGACACAATGTC
>NW_005841964.1:176431-177117 GCF_000455745.1 Alligator sinensis
GAGGGCAGCTAGAGAAGTTGCAGGGAGTGGCAGTAGGTGCTGGGAGCTGGAGAAAGGCTCCAGCTGCTGGAGAAAACTGCAGGACAGCCAAGAGGACCCGGGAAGCTGCGGGGGGGGGGGATGACTACAGAAGGTGCAGCAGAAAATCACAGGAAAAGTGGCAGGGGAGACTGAAAGGTGGCAGGGTAGCAGGAAAACAGAGAAAGGCAGCAGAAAGTCACAGGGAAAAGGCAGTAGATGGCATGGCAGGCTAAAAGGCAGCAGGGACAGCAGGAAAGCAAGGAGAGGCTGAGAGGTGGCAGAAAAGGGGAGATGGAATTGGGAGGAGATCAGGAAACTAGCAGAGAGAGTGGGGACTGGAGCTGAGAGAGAGAGAGAGAGAATGAGGCTGGAATTTAAGATAGGGAAGGGACTGGGATTCAGTAAAACATGACCCAATTTGAGGTTGCAAATGACAGTGGTTTTATTGAACAGGGGAGATGGTGACACAATGTCTTATTGGTTCCCTTGCACCCTCCCCCCCACACACACACACACAATGGCAGCAGGGGTTAGAGAGGCTTGGTGCAGGGGCTGTAATCCACTGAAGTTCAGGAGGAGAGAGAGAGACAGAGAGAGAATCCAAATTGTAGGAGGAGGTGTGCAGGTAATATCTACCTATCCAGGCTGGAAAGGGGACCTTGTTC
>NW_005841964.1:177221-203341 GCF_000455745.1 Alligator sinensis
TCCCACTGGGTCTGTCTTCACTGCCCCTTTTTATAGGGGCAGACCTTGTGTAAGCCTAGTGACAGGAGGCATGCCCAGACAAGGGTCAGCCCGTGGTGTACTGAACATGTGTGCTCCATGCAGGGATGTGCAGTTTTGGGTGTCTGTAATGGTGGGGTACAATGGTAAAGTTGCTGGTTCTGCAGAGTCTTCTGCCTTTCAGATGCTGGGTTCTTGTCTCTGTTCCTGGGTGAGGTCCGTGGTTCCTGGATGAATCAATGCGAGGTGATAGCCCAATCATTACAAGCCATTCAGTAAAGGACTGCAACCATTGTGTTTCAATCCTTCCCAATCATTATTGTTCATCTGGGAACCAATTTACGTGGGAGGGGTACAATGAATCATTGTTGCAACATGGGATGCCCAGGCAGAGGACACAAGATGGAGGCTTGACATATAAAATGGAAACTTGACATGACTTTGGTTCACTTACAAACACAGGCCTCAACCATACAATATCCATGTGAAACAATAAAAATCAATATGAAAATGATAATAATACAATATACAACAGTAAAAATAATACAAACCGAATAATTATACAATATAAAACAGTGGATAGCCAAAATCAAAAACTTGCTACCAAAATAAAAATGTTTAAATCTTATCCTAAGTCTGAGTTCACTTATACTTATCTATAGGGAATAGAGAGGGAGAGAAAAAGTCAGAAATGGTTGGGGAAGAGGAGGGAATGCATTTTAAAATAAATAAATAAAAAGAAAAAATGGGGGGTTTTGCTATAGCCATGTGTCTGCAATGTGATGTGCTAACAAAAAAAAAGATAATGTATTTTTGTACTATATATACAATGACTTGATCCAGACACTAAGGTGATTGAAGACAGATACAAAAAGATGCATTTTTAGGTGGCAGGCCACAATATGATGTTTAAGTACCAGGCACATTGTTAAGTGGTTCAGCCTGGAAGTTACTACAGAATTCCAACTGCTGGTTATTATGAATTCTGTAATAACTACCAGAAGAACAATGATGAGAGCTATTCCAACTGATGGTTATTATGAATAGCTCTTCATCAGCCTACTCATGGTGTTAAGTTCAATCTTTCAATTATGCCTTCTGTCCCTCAATAAAGATGACAGTTTTCCAAAGAGAAACTTCAGTTTTCCATGCCTTTTTGTCATCCTCTGTCATGAAGTCTGTTAACAAAATCCCAGGTCTTTTTCATTTCAGGGAGGTGTTTTATCTCTACTATGCACAATCCATAAATTCTCTTTAATTGCAAGCTTTCAGGCACAAACACCCT
This sequence comes from Alligator sinensis, assembly GCF_000455745.1. Taxonomy (NCBI): domain Eukaryota; kingdom Metazoa; phylum Chordata; order Crocodylia; family Alligatoridae; genus Alligator; species Alligator sinensis. The sequence continues at coordinate 178,525 of NW_005841964.1, forward strand.
TCATCAGGCATCGGAGAAAAGATTGTAAAAGTTCTCCTGGGTAGAAATGAAAGTTCATATTTCATAGGATTTCACAGAGGAGGCAATAGATGGAAAACTCCTCTGGGCAGGCAGGTCTTATCTGGTAAGGAGTCTATCGGCTCTCTTGTGGGGCTCTGTTACGATGCAAATTACTCTGAACCAAGGCAGGAGCAGTATCTCAGGGTTCAGGTGGTCACAGTTGCTTCCTGCTTGGGAAATTATGAAGATTTCATTAAAAAAATGGCTAAAATTTGATATCTTTCATAAGAGATATTGGCAAATTGGAAACAATTCAAGAGGAGCACAAATGGAGCTGGAGAGACTGACTTATGAGGAAAGATTAAAAGAGCTAAATATTTATCACTTGGCTAAGCAGTAACTAATAGGGACATAAATCTACAAATGGTGAATGGTATAAATGTCAAAAGAAGAAACGAATAATTTAAGGTGGTATGAGGGATGTAATTTTGATAAGAACAGTGAAATTAAGGGAAATTTAGGGTGAGGCTGAGGAAAATAATTCTGATAGTGTGATATATCAGGCAGTGGAATGACTAAAAAAATTGTCTAATATCATGTGTAATATTTAAAACTACTTGGTACAAGCCAATAACAAATATAATTCAGAGAACAATACTGCATTTGTACGGGCATGGAAAGACTGTTCTTCTCTAACTGGTTGTAGCGAAGAATAGCTTATTATTTATCCCTGAGAAGGAACTGTTGAACATGCAAGTCTCTGGAATATCCTCCCCCTTAATAAATACAAGAATAAATATTGGCATCTCTGAGGACTACAGCTGATATTTCTCTTTTTATACTTTGTACAGTGTGGCCCCAAACTTGCGAAGTACTGTGGTGAGGCACACTGAGATATTTCTTCACTTTTATCACTTAGTTCCCACAATAAGGGTGCATTTGGGTGTGTTTACCAGCTCATGAAAATGATACTTTTCAACAGCTCACATCCAGGGCAGCTAGTAATTAGAGGACATGTGTGTTGGATATATATTAATAATAGCCAGGGATCCTGGTTTTCTCTGATAGAAAATCCCTAATTTTCTGATGTAAAAGGTAACACAAAATCCACATTTTTCCATGATCAAAATGAAACACCACTACACCACTAATATATATATATATAGTGTTTCATAGATATATATATATATATCTATGAAACACTAATGATATTTCATTTTGATCATGGAAAAATGTGGATTTGGGGATACTTTTTTAAATCCAAAAATTGGGGATTTTTCTTAATCTGAGAAAACCAGGGTCCCTGATGATAACAGACTATCATATTTAAACTCAGAGGTTTAAGGTAAATGATAGGCAAACATAGTGCACAAAGGAATATACGAGATGTTTTAAAAAATCAGTGAGGCAGACAGTGAATAGGAGGAACGTAGAGAAGTATAATACTTTAAGTTCAGTTCAGTTTAACTTTATTTACTAGGTACTATACAATTTTGGAAGTTGAGCTGATACTCCCAATGAAGTCAGTAGGGAAACATTGCTTGTGATTTAAAGAGTCCTCTAAAATCTAAGGGATTTTTTTTACATTCCAGTCTTCATGGTTGTAAATTTACACTGGGAATCAGATTCTATTCCAACAGTTAGGTACATAAGTGGCCTTAGGCATCTATCTGCAAGTCTCTTCTACCTCACTTGAGTCCCTGAAAAAGAGTTAAATCAAAAGGTTTATGGGTCCTTCTCCCAATTGCTGCTTTCTGTGACACAATCTTTAGAGCAAAATAAGGATATGTTACAGAAGTAGATACATTAATATGTTTTCTTGAATAGGTGCAGTTTTGAATAGAATCCCACTTAAACATTTAGTAAGGGGATTAGAATCTGGTCCTAAATTAATTTAAGACAAACAGATACAGTGGCACCTTTCTCAGTCAACAGTCATTCTTAAATAATAACTAGGTATACCATTGTTCATCTTCATGGCTTCATTGTTGAGTCTAAAACCTAAGACTGACAAAATCCTAACTTTAAGTTAACTATTTCTCTGCTGATCATTGCTCCTGAACCAATATACTTTTTATAACTCATGGAAACCAAAAGCCAAACCTAGAGCACATTGCTACTGACATTTTATAACAAATTTAGGCAATATCAGCAAAAATCTTTCAAATATCAAGTATTTCTGATGCATGAGTTAGGAAAAGGACTCTTTCAGGACCAAGGAGCAGTGAACAGCCCAGCTTACAGCTTACTGTGAGTTTGCTAGGCAAGGTCTGCTTGTATAGAGGAGCAAAAAGATAGAGGCGGCAGATGAAGAGTCCCAGAGAAATGGTTGGAGGATATCATAATACCATTGGCACTGGCACTGCCAGCTCTTCCTCTGTTTGCACCTGTGAGGTTTCTGTCCAGGCAGGACCACTCACCATCAAGCCTTCCACCCAGGTCCTGGTTTGGCACTCTGGAGACTGCAGCTTATAGATTCTTCCAGTGACAGCCAGGTGAGAGAGTGCCTGAAAAGTAAGCAGTGCCCCTGGTGGTATCCCCCAGAGGTCAGGCAAGAGGTCTACAAGAGGAGGTGGCAAGGCTCTGAAGCATCCTCTGGCACAAGAACTTTGATTTGATGCTTGAGAAGATCTCTAGGATTGCAGAGGAAGGACTTCCAGAGCCAGTGCTCTAGAAGGAAAAGAACAACAGGACATATACTCCCAGGACAGTGGAAACTGGAAGCTTGTGACCTCTGGCAGCAAGCAGAAGTTTTCATTTCCATCTGCAGTAATTTGCTTAGAGAGCAGATATGGAGCCCTAGCAACAGAGAAAGAGAAGCATGTTTCATTGGTGGAGGAGGCTAGGTCAGGCATCCCCGTGTTTGGGAGGATCGACATCACTGCCCCCAAGAGGAAGTGATGAGTGGTAGTAGGGGGATGGAGGCATCCATCTGCCAGCCTGGCTTGTTGACTCAGGATGCCTGCTACTTGCCTGGAGCCTGGATCTGAGATGTCATGGAAGGATTACTGAGACTCATCTGGCCCTCTGAATACTACTCCATGCTGCTCATCCATGTAGGCACAAGTGATACTGCTAGGAGTAACCCTGAGAAGATCAAAAGTGACTACAGGGCTCTGGGTTCAATGGTAAAAGGCACATGAGCTCAGGTGTTGTTTTCATTGATCCTTCTGGTCAAGCAGAAGGACCCGGGCATGGCAGACATATCCTGAAGATCCATGCATAGCTACACAGATGGTGTCACCAGCAGGGCTTTGGCTTCTTCAACCATGGAATATTGTTACAAGAAGAAGGATAGTTAGGAAGAGATGGGATCCACCTTTCAAAGAAAGGCAATAGCATCTTCAAAGATAGGCTTGCTAATCAAGAGAGGAGGGCTTTAAACTAGATTTGCCAGAGGATGGAGAACAAAGCCCTGAGGTAAGCAGGGAAATGGATGACCTAGAGGAAATACAAGAAGGAGGGGACAACAGGAGGAAGCCTTCTCATTCTTCCTGACAAAGTAGGGCAATCAGTTACTTCTAGTGTCTGTACACAAATGCACAGAGCCGAGGAAACAAACAGGAAGAATTGGAAGTCTTCACACTGTCCCAGAACTATGATGCGATTGGAATAACAGAGACTTGGTGGGATAGCTTGCATAACTGGAGCACTGTCAAAGATGGATATAAACTGTTCAGGAAGGACAGGAAGGGGAGAAGAGGAATTGCACTTTATGTAAAAGAGTCATATCATTGTTCAGAACTGCAGTATGAAACTGGACAGGCCTGTTGAAAGTCTCTGTGTTCAGATCAGAGGTGAAAGAAACAATGGTGACATCATGGTGGGGGTCTGCTATAGACCACCAGACCAGGAGGATGAGGTGGATGAGTCTTTCTTCACACAACTACTGCAAGTTTTCAGGTCACAGACCCTGGTTCTCTGATTGATGTCTCTTGGGGGACTCCAATCACCCTCACATCTGCTAGGGCAACACAGCAGTGCACAGACAATCCAGGACAGTGTTGGGGACAAATTCCTGTTGCAAATGTTGGGGAAACATACTAGAGGCCTTGCTCTTCTTGATCTGCTACTCACAAACAGGCAAGAATTGGTGGGTAATGAAACTTGGGCAGCAGAGACCATGAGATGATTGAGTTTGGGTTCCTCAATTTGGGGTCAGAAAATTGGACTTTGATTCTCTTAGGGAACTCATGGGCAGGATCCCCTGGGAGGGCAGTCTGAGGGGAAATGTACTCCAGAAGAGCTGGTCATATTTTAAAGGGAGGAGTATAAGAGCATTGCCAGGACATGCTGGAATGAAATCAGGAAGGCTAAAGTGGACTTGGAGTTGCAACTAGCAAGGCACATGAAGGGTAACAAAAAAGGTTTTTACAACTCTGTCAGCAACAAGAGGAAGATCAAGGAAAGAGTGGGTCCCTTACTGAATGAGGGAGGCAGCCTAGTGACAGAGGATGTGAAAAGGCTGAAGTATACAATACCTTTTTTTTTGCCTTTGTCTTCACAGGCAAGTTCAGCTTCCAAACTACTGCACCTGGTAGCACAGCTTGGGGAGGACACGAGCAGCCAAAAGTGGCAACAGAACAAGTTAGGGACTATTTAGAAAATCTTTGACATGTACAATTTCATTGGGTCAGATGTAATTCACTTAGGGGAGCTGAAGGAGCTGTCTGTTATGATGGCAGAACCACTGGCTTTGAAACCACTTTGAAAACTTGTGACAATTGGGAGAGATCCTGGATGATTGGAAAAGGGTAAATATAGTGCCTATTGTTAAGAAAGGTAAGAAGGTATATCTGGGGAACTACAGACCAGTCAGTCTTACCTCAATTCCTGGAAAGTTCATGGAGCAGGTCCTCAAAGAACCCATTTCTAAACACTCGGAGGAGAAGGTGATTAGGAACAACCAGCATGGATTCCCCAAGGGCAAATCATGTCTGATCAACCTGATTGCCTTCTATGATGAGACGATTGGCACTGTGGATGTGGGAAGAGCAGTGGAAATGATATACCTTGACTTTAGCAAGGCTTTTGATACGGTCCCTTACCACATTTTGCAAGCAGACTAATGAATAAGGGTTGGATGAATGGACTGTAAGGTGGATAAGACAACTGGCTGGATTGCTGGGCTCAGAGGGTAGTAATCAACAGATTGCTGTCTAGCTGGCAGCTGGTGTCAAGTGGAGTGATCCAGGTGTCAGTCTTCAGGCCAATTTTGTTCAATATCTTCATCAATGTCCTGTAATATGGGTTGGAGTGTACTGTCAGCAAGTTTGCAGATGATGCCAAGCTGCGGGAAACAGTGGATATGCTGGAGGGTAGGGCTAGGATTCAGAGATACATAGACAAGTTAGAGGATTGGACCAAAAAACAATCTCAAGATTTTCAATAAGGACAAGTGCAAAGTCCAGTACTTAGGACTGAACAATTCCATGCACCGACTGGCTAAGGAGCAGCATGACAAAAAAGACTTGGAATAGAGACACACATTATTCACAAACGAGTTTAAGCGATCAGAAACTGGTTTAAACCTTTAACAGGACAGATATTCAGTGCACATAACGCGTTTGAAAATGGCTGAAACTGGTTTGAGATAAACCTGGTTGGATTTAGTATCAGATTTAACTGATTTGGGTCAAACCATATTATGCAATATGTGTCCCAGACCCTTTTTCTGGTTTAAGCTAAATCAGACACCCCCAGTATCCCGACATGCTCTCTGGGCTGGGCGAGGCTCTCTAATCCACAGCAGGGCTGGCCCTCCCCTCTGCTCCCTGGCCAGAGCTCTGGTACATACTCACAGGCATAGCAGGGTCTGCTGGCTTCCCAATGTTCCCCTCCTCCCACCTCTCACTGCTTAAGCAGAGATCCTTTCTTCCTCTCTTCCACAGCACAGACTGTAGCCAGCATGTAGTATGTAAGCTAATGCTGTGTAAGGCAGCCAGGACAGTGTCTGCTTAGGGCTTTGTAGAGGTAATCAACAGCTCAGATGGTAATGTCCCTGCATTCCTTCCTTTGGAAAAAAGTTGCTGCAGAAGAGGTTGTAATGAGTGAGGCTTTGTTTTCTGATGGGGTGTTAAATGCTGATAACAGAGCTGATAAATGCTCTGTTATCAAGGTGGGGAGGGACTCCTCCCTAATCACAGGGTCCTGCCAGGACCTGGCCATGCCCCCCTCAGCTCAGCCTTAGGAAAGGGATGGGAGGGCTGCTCTAGCACCCCCCAGCTTCTAGCCTGAGCACTGCAGGCATGTGCTGCAGGGATGTCTGTCTGGTTACAAAACTGATTTAGCCTAGCCAGGTTAGATTAACCTGCAATTCAATTTTGAATTGATTCAATCTTTTTGAATGTCTGTCCCTAGCCCTAGGGGTTACAGTGGACAATAAGCTGAATATAAGCCAACAGTGTGTCCTTTTTGCCAAGAAGGCTAACAGCATAGTGTGCTGTATTAGTAGTAATGTTGCCAGCAGATCAAGGGAAATGATTATTCCTCGCTATTCAGCAGTGACGAGGCCACATCTGGTGCAATGTGTCCAGTTTTGGGCCCCTCACTGCAGGAAGAATTTGGACAAATTGGAGAAGGTCCAGCAGAGAGCAACCAAAATGGTTAGAGGGGTGAGGAACATGATTTCTGAGGAGAAGCTGATGGAACTCGGCTTATTTAGTCTGGAGAAGAAACGACTGATTTTATAGAAGCCTTCAACTACCTGAAGTGTGGTTCTGAAGTGGGTGGAACAAGACTGTTTTCAGTGGTGGCAGATGACAGAACAAGGAACAGCAAGGGGTGTTTAGGTTAGTATAAGAAAAAAGCTTGATCTATTGCAGGTTATATCTGGAACAGGTTACCCCAAGAGGTTGTGGACCATTTGGAGGTTTTTGAGACCAAGCTAGACAAATCCTTGGCTGGGATGAAATAGTTGGGGACGGTTCTTCTTTGAGCAGGTTTTTTTTTTTCATTTTGTATGATTCTGTGATTCATTACATATGGCTTGTTTGCGTATTAAAGATGACATCTTACATCTGTTTATTGCCCTCTCCTTTTCTCTATCTATATTCCCACTATCCTTCAAAATGCATATTCTTACTCATTTATATGTATACTGAGTGCTTATCCTTTCAACATCTGTTATTTATTACATAAATACATAATAGGAATAGAAACAAAGCCCATCCCTTCTCTTACAAAATAATTTTCCAAAAAAAAAAATTAAACAGAGGTGACTTACAGTATGAAGCGCACAGTTATTAACACTTAACTGTACATCTCTTTTGCGAATATTTTCCTGAAAGAAAAGTCCTATATCTCACCCTCATGAGAGCAACACTCAAGCTCTTAATCCAAAATCATTGGGAGCAAATGTCCTTTTGCTGAACGCAGCCCATGTATAGTCTTACAAGCATGAAGTTAAACTGCATAAGTCTCCAGGTCTTATCAAGAATGATTTCCAATTAGTCCACAGGATAAACTCAAGGTGTGGCATGTCCATATAGTCTTCAGTATTATTTTTTTTTCCAAGGAAAATGAATTGAATAGATTTAGTGGTCCTGTGATAGGCATTGATTTTCTTTCTTCAGGTTCTCTGATCAGAGAGGCATGAACTTTCATAGGTAACAACCTACTTCATTAGATGTTATGAAAAAATAAATGGTCTAGCTAATCAAGTAGATTCTTATCTATGACAGCTCATGCCTCTCTCAGCCACTTTAGGTGCTATCTTTTTGCTGAATTTCAGACTAACATGGCTAACCATCTCTCTTCTCTCACCTGAAATGCATGCTTCCACTGAAGAGAAGAATAAGGTATTTTTATCTTTGTTTCAAGATTCTTCATTTCCCCAGTTGCTCAGATTTCCTTTAGAGTACTTTCAGCGTAGGGTTCATCACAAACAACTTAGAACAAAAATAAATAACAGGTTTAGGGAATATAGAGCTGTGTAAATATCCTTCTGAAGGAATTTAAACCTCCATCCTACCCTCCATCATCAAGCTGGAGTTTACTAGGAGTTTAAGATACATATGTGTGTATTTACATCAACATACGTATAGACTTGTCTAAAATGTCCCTGGTATAGAATAATAAAATTATCATTGAGCTGAAAAGCATCAAAAACTTAATGGAAAAATAACTGAAAAAGCCATCTCTTAAGAAAGAGTTTCTCTTTAGTGGCATATATTTTCTTTAATTCCTTTCCATTATTCTTTAATACTAAGGCAATTTCCATTAAAATCTATTTTTAAGAATTACACCTTCTTTTGCTTATTTAGAAACTAAAGTCATAATCCGCCATTTATGACATCTTAGTTATTTTTAGAATAACCGGATCTGATGTTTGAATGTCACGAATCAAGATTAAGAGCTCAGGTGGAGAATAAACTTCAGGAACAAAAAACTTCTTAGGAACAAATATAGCATCTTTATGTAAATTCTTATTGGTAATGACTAGAGAAAATCAGTATTATAACAAAATTGTTTCTTAATAGGATGTTTTTCAAAGTTTATCCTTGACATACCCTCACTTTTCAGTCAGTGATAATATTACTTCTACGTATTTCTACATGTATATATAAATAATTTTAGCAATAGAGAATAGGAGAAAATCATGAATATATATAGTATACTGAGTAATTATTTCTGATACATGTTATCACGTGTCAGAAAACAGTTCCTGAGTTACAGTTGCTATTGTCATGCATTATTTCTGCTTCCGTAGCAGCAAATTATTAAATTCAAGCTCATTTAGTCTTTAATCCTTTTGTCATGTTCTTTGCCATATTTTTTTTGTACAAGAACAGTAAATCAGTTTTATTGTGCGTTTTACTCATGTCTGGTATGTCCAAAACCAATTTTAAAACCTTTTGGAAAAATGTATAAACAAATAAAAATAGGACTTCTTCTGTAAACAATTGCTTACATCAGAGCACTATAAATCACCCCACTTATCATGATATGTGAATAACAATGACAAGTCTGTCCTCTGTATGCTAAAAGCATCACTAAACATTCAGTCACAGAGGCTTATACTAAAACAATTTGACAGCTTGCAGGAATATTTTAACCCAAGAACCAATATTTCTGAATGACCATTAACTGTTCTGAATGTATGAAAAAGACTAAGACGAAACAATTAAGGAAAAGAAACAAAGATATTAAATGTACCTATGAGATTCCTGAGAGCATAAGTAACACAGAGGTGAATATACCATTAGGAAGTCTGAGTTTCAGATCCCCTAAGTGCATGTGGTTTGGCAGGATTTAAAGATAAATTGTGTTGATGACATTCTGAACATTACTCTGGCTAAATGGATACATCAAAAGAAGATAAGACTTGTGGCTTTGTCTGATCACATGTGCTTAGCACACAATGTGAGAGAATTTGAGCCAACGTAACAGGTTCCTTCAATATTTGTTTTTTTATTGAACAAGGTAATCAACTATAACTATTATAGTTTGACCAGCAAACAGAGGAATAATTTTCTGTTTATTTTATGCCTTTGTAATGTCCACTCAGATACTATTTATTATCTAAATTTTCACTACATTCATTGCTGCATATAGCAGTGGAGGTGGTCTTTTCTCTTTTCACAGGAGGTTTCCTTAAAAATGCATTTTAAAATAAGTGGTCTTATTTTTTTCCTTTGGTCACTTCAGCTGCCAGTATTTTTTTTCCATTGTAAATCCTTGCTATGTATGACTAGCAATCAACATTATGTATATATTGTTTATGTATCCTTTAGGGTTGTGTGAAGCTTTGGTCACTGATTCAATCTGGCAAAGATTCGGTCTGATCTGGCAGCCAAATCTCCAAATCCAAATCAAATCAGGAGACCCTTTAATCTCTCCAAATCTTATTGGAGCCCTCCAAATTGATTCAGAGAGATTCAATGATTCAGATATAGATGCAGCTTTAAATGTTTTTCCTACATTCCTCAGGGTTCCAGATGACTCATGAATGCTGAGATGCTGGAGCTGATGAAGCATCCCACAGAAGCATGGGGAGGTCCCCAGTGCACTCGGTGGCAGACCCAGAAGTGGACTAGAAGCACATTCAGTCACTTCCATGTCCACTGTGGAGCATGGAGGGAACCCTCCCCCATCCCTTGGCTTGATGACTGGTGCCTCCTGGGCCTGGGGGGCACCCAGGGTCCCCCCGTAGCCAATCACCAAGCCCAGGAGAGACAAAGGGGGCCCCCAGCGCACTCAGCAGTGGACCTCCCATGCTCCTGTAGGATGCTTCATCTGCTGCACCATTGCAGACTTCATGAGCCATGCCTGCTACCTCGAGGTATATAGAAAAAACATTTAAAGCTGTGCCTACGTCCGAATCACTGACTCTCTGAATCAGCATCGAATCTTCAGGTTTGGATTCAGTCGAATCGAATTGGGACAGTGATCCAAATCAGTGAATCAAATCACTGTCCCCTGATTGGGGCTGAATCCAAATCTGAATCAAATATGGGCCATTTCACACACCCCTAGTAATCTTATAATAAAGGGATTAGTCCATCTGCCTGTCTGTCCATAATGCTCTTAGTGCACTCTGATTGGTTAGTGAAAGAACCAATCAGAGTGCAGAGCACTGCTGTGATGGCGGAGATGGCGGGAATGGAGCGGGGGTTAAAGTTGCCTCCCTCTCCCCTTCCCCAGCAGTGTTTGTTGAGGATGATCTTCTATCATTTTAGATTGAAATGTGTTAGGGCAGAAAATGAGTATTCAAATATGTTTCTGAATAATAATACAGGTCATTATTTCTAAGATACTGACTTGTTTCTCCACCCTCCCTGGGCACTGTCAAAGACAGTAAATTTGAAGTTCTGTATTTCAGCCCTTTGGAGTTATGAGAACCTAAAAATCTAAATATAAAAGAAAAGTGTAGTTTAATACATTTAGCCATGAGTTTGATTATTCTTTTTTCAAACCAAATTTCACAGTACAAAAATGAAACATCTTTGTCTGAGATGTGTCATGGAAACTTTCCTGAATGGAAATTTTTGGAATAAGGTTATGAACCACTGATTTTTTTTTACATTTTTTAAATTTTGAACTGGAAAGTGCATTTCAATTTCAGCTATCATATTTGATGCCAGCATATTCAATAATGCTGTACATCTCAAGTTGCTAAGAATTAGTTGGCAAGCAAGCAACATTGCTTTGTCTATGGCTTCCTTACAGTTTTGTGATTCAGGAGTTAATGCTACTATGCTTATACAGATCTGGGGAAAAAAAAAGAAGTGTCCACAGTACATCTTGGAAGTCTCACACAGTAGGGTTATTAGGTTAACATTTAGGCAATTTTAAAAAATTGACTTCCTGTTTAGAACAACCTGAAATATTTCCAGTTTGAAACTGTACCCAATATTCATCTAAAGCACAAGAATTACATGGTTGTTGCAGCCAGCTTGTTTTCATACACTTTAATTATTCCCCTGGGATGCTGTGGTGTGTTTTTAATTTGCTTCTGCTAGCCCTGACAGTGAACAGTGGTTTTTAAATTTGTCATTTTTAGCATTGCCACACAAAAATTTACCATCAGCACTCTTGTCAGCTACCACTTTCATACTGAGCCTGCTGCTTATATTTTTTTAAAAGTTTAATTTAATAAATAAAAATAATCTGAAACCAAAACAAAACTATTGTGTTACTTGGCAAGGGGACAAAGGTCAAGGATATCAAGGGAGCCAATGAAAACAGGAAAGAAAAAATAAGAGCTTTGGGGTGTGTGTAGATGATATGGGGGCCTTCAATTGGAGCAATGGGTTTAAAAAAAAATACTGCTTCAATTTAGGGCTGATTAAACCCCGGTGTCGTTCACACACCCCACTGACATACCTGCTTCTCCAGCGGGGAGGGAAGGGTGAGTTGCCAATGGGCAAAGTGGTCCCTGGGCTGAAGGAGAGGCTGGTGTTTCCTTCTGTGGCAGTGGTGCCCCCCCCCCTCCCCCCCGGTGGCACCTGCCTGCAGGCACCCAGCTCAGGCAGTCCCGGGGGGCACCACAGCTGTGAAAGGAAGCACCAGGCCCCTGCACAGCTCAGGCAGGCAAGCAGCCTCCAGGAGGAGTATGGGGAGGAAGATTAGGCTTGCTGCTTTTTTGGGGCATAACTGCTTTCTCAGGGTGGTGCCAGGCTACCTGCAGGGCTTTCTACAGAACTGTGGAGATGCGTGGAGCCCGGCGCTTTGCTCCAGAGCTGTAGGGGCAGCAAAATAAAATTCCTTGAAGGAGTTTTAGTTTGTTACACCCCAAGTCATTTAAGGTGCATTACGCTGCCGAATTTCCTACAGCAGCTGGAATTAATGTGCAATACGCCACCAACATGTGCAAACACCGACACCATTAAAACGGTGCAAAATCATTTAGCCCGCTTTAAAGTGTCATGCACACACACCTCTCATTTTGTCTACACACAGCCTTAGACTCTGTAAGCCTAAAGATGGTAATTTCACCAATCTAGAAAAGCTTTAGGAATCAGCTGATATAAAGCTATATTCATGCTGGTAAAAGAACATGGCACAGTGCTGAAACACCCACTTATATCATCTTTTCATTTGATAGAAGTGTTTTTGCTGTACCTAGGAACTAGAGCCTGGGCTTTTTTAGGGCTTTTCGAGCAGGTAAGAAAATGCACTCTCCTAGTGGACATTTTGATGAAAAGACAAAGGACTTTATTTGTTGGTAATATATTTTAATGGGAACTTTTGACTTTTCAATGCAAATTTTTAAAAAATACCTATGTATTTCATGCTTAAAACTGAATTTGGAAATGTCACTAGGCCTGATAGGACTTATAGTTTGGGTTGCTCAGAACTGTTTCATGAGCTGGATTCCCTTGCTGCACTATGGCTGCATACAAACATTCAGTTTCTCCTAGAAAAGCAGCTCCTCTCCTGGAGAAACCACAAGTGGGCCAATGTTCAAGATTATTCTCCCAGAGCAAATGTAGCTGCTTTAAGACAAAAATAACTGAGGAACAACTAGGATTAAATCACTCCAAATACAGTTTCTCCTGGGAGACCAGATTTCTGAACAATTTACCTTTCTGAGAGAAGCCACAGCACCATCCTCCAGCATCCCAGGGTTTTCTGCTCCCTGGAGAGAACTATCCCCTCCCCAGAGACAGTATGTAGCTGAGTCTGGACTTTACTATTCCCGTTGTGTTGGAAGCAGAACCTGCCCCATTCCCCTTCACAATCCCACATAGTGCTGCAGGGAAACCTACTGACTTTGTGCAGTCAGGGTTAGTAAAGAAGGGCTGCCCATGGCCTGTTGCTTCTATTGCTAGGGAAACAGAGGGAGGCTGCAGAGCATGCTAAGATGTGTGCACGGGCCCCCCTGACTGTGCAACATCAGCACTGCTAGCTCCCTGCTCTTGACATGCTTAGAATTCAAATGTCTGTTTCGGTGTCTCTAAGTAAGTTTCCCTACCAGGAGAATAAATAGAGAAGAGTTCATTCTGTTCCCTCAAGTCATATGAATGTGCATGTGCTGCCTACATCTCCCATGATTAATCATGGTCTTCCCTCTGGTGAGTTCCTGCAATGCATCATGGGAGATGCATCCTTCTGAATAGACATATAGAAGAATGACAATGAGGCACTATAAAAGCATTTTTGAATGAAAATGTCTAGGGTTTGTCTGAAAAAAATCAACTTTTACAGTTTTGTAGGAAATCATTTTTGCATGAAACTTCAACATTCTTTGAGAGAAAAGAATTGCTTTTCTTGGGAAGATAAAAGGTTTTGTTGGAAACATAATTTTCCATTCAAAACTGTTTTGACAGAAATTTGAGCCATCCCTACTATATATGCAGATTTATCAATCTTACTGCCCTTGTCGTTTTTCTCTAAACAGCTACACCATTTCTATTAGGAAAGGATGGTTTGATGAAGTGAAGGGATTGTACAATCAGTGTTTTCATGGCTGTCAACTGACACAAATAATACCAATGTTTAAATGTTTTTATCATGTTTGATTGGAGCTGGCTAGGCGTAACCTGTTGTTAAGGCTGCCAAATACTTTCCATTACAAAATTATGCATTCATATGTTTATACTTCACCAAATGTTAACTGCTTGGCTTGAAATTTTCCATGCCTCAAGGGTAAATTTGGAAAATATGTGTTAAATGATTCATCATTTTGTTCATGTTTTCTCCATGTTATAATCTAACAAATCTTTAATTGAGAAGTCATAGTTTTACTCTGCTTTGAATCAAGGGTTTTATGTGAAGAAGGGGAAAAGAGGCTGTTTCACAAGAAGAGAAATTAGCCAGAAATGAGGACAGGGACAGGAACATGGCATGAGAGAATGGGAAACACTGATTTTACAGGAGGGTGAGGAGCAGGACTGGCTGTGTGGCTGGATAGCAAATTTTATCTTTAGAAGAATATTAAAGGTACAAAGTTAAGAGATGAAAGTTAGGAAATACCGTAATTAAGGTTACAGTGATATAACTGCCAAGTGAAGTAAATAAGTGCATCACTTTGAATTCACGACATCTTACTAAAATATTTAGGACTATGAAAAATAAGCTTCAAAGTCCTTTAAAGAAAGGCTTGACTAGTGTGAGGCTACGCATAGACTGAGGATAAGGAGAAACTTTTAAAGAGGTGATTCGTTTCTTAAGTAATGCATTCCTTAAGTTATTCCATTAAGTTATTCCATTAACAAGGGTGGAGTCCAATGAAAAATATAGCATATATTTATATAATGAAAGACCATATCATAATGAATATTACTTGGAGGCTGAATTAAGGTTTCATGGGCAGTCTTACTACTGGTAATCTCCAACTTTGCCATTCTTGACTTTAGTGACCTTAATGTAATACATATTTATATTTTATAAGTATACAATATGTTGAAGCTACAAGTATGAATAGCGTTTCAAATAAAGCATTTGGACTGTGTTGGGACATTGGACTAAAATGTCCAATGGTATAATTATTGTAATCACTGGGCATATCTACATGAGATGCTAAATGCACAGTAGACTAATTCTACTGTGCATTAGTGCATCATGGCAAAAGCCATGCTAACATGCAGTACAATTATTCTACTGCACATTAGAGTCACTAAAAGAATGTGTGTTGGCGCTACTGCACAGAGTTAGTATCTCTTATTACAGGTACTAACCTTAATGCACAGTAACAACAGTGTATTAATGCACATGTAGATGCACCCACTGACAGGAAAATGGTTTGTACCTTTGCTGGCTGCAAGCATCATATAAGAGTTGGTGAGATAAGTGGACAAATTCATATTTTTATCAGAACATCTGCTAAATGTCATCAATGAATGGGCACACACAGTGAGAGTTGGAGTGGAGATAGTAAGTAGAGCTGTAGAATCTGTTATATCAAAGATAGATGGGAGTAAACCTTGGAGACATGTTGTCTGGTTTTCTTAGCAATGCAGGAATTATTGACCTTGTTCATAGTAGCTAAACTTTTTGCATAACTTTTCAGGAATAAAAGCTAAAACCTCGTTCCTCCAAACAGCCTTCTAATGATGATATGACATAATGTGTATTATATACAATCAATTATGTGATCTGATAATTTTTAGATATAGTGATGGACTTGCAAAAAAGTTTAAAAAACACTTGTTTAAATACAGCCAATCCTGTCTCAAGTAGTGGAGTTCTATACTTTTACTATGGTGTTACAGCATCTGTTCAAACTTTGGGATAGCCATAGGATGTATTTATATGAAGCAAAGTTTTCTTTAAATAAACAAGAGGAAAAAATAGTTTTGCATAAGAGGATCTCTCAACAAACAAACAAACAAACAAACAAACAAACAAACAAAGCTTCATTGAATTTTTCCATCCCTGGGCTGCAGGGTATTATTGCCCTTTGCTTATCAAACACCTGATTCATGCACTTTTTATTCCTTGTTGTGATATGCTTGTCAGGTGCAAACAGTAAATAGTCTGTCAAAGTATGGTATGGTAATGCTTCAGTACTTTGAAATGAATGCTTAAAATGTTTAGAAATTTGTTTCAGGATGATTAATGATGTAAAAAGCTGTATCTTACTAAAGTCCATGGAATTGCAATAATTCTTATGTTTGCTACTGTGCTTCCATGAGTTGACTGATCTCTACCTGAAGTGCCTGAGTCATGTAAAATTTTGATCAAATTTCCACATATGTATAGGTATGGACATAGCTGCAATACACTTGCCACTTGGATCACATCGAAGTGATAACAGAAGAAGTTTTGGAACAAATCATTAAATTAAATACCAATAAATCACCCTTTGGATGGAACTATTTAACAGGAAACTTATTCACCAAGCCCCAGAATACTACAACTAGGGTCACCAACTGAAATTAGTAGAAGAAACGTTTAAAACTAACAAGAGAAAGCACTTTCTTACACAGTGGGTGCATCTTTACATGCAGTTAATGCTACTGAATATAGTCAAGCTCAATTTGAGCTGGAATAAACTAATCCTAACGTCACTGTCTATATGTACATTTGTGTGTAGTAATTTACTGTGCTACCAGATAATCCCTTCAGATACAGCTGGTATCTGGAAATGCAGTAAATTAGTCTACTGCACCCTAATTGTCATGTACATATGGACAGTGATGCTTTACTGTGCAGCAAATTAGTCTGCTGCACAGCAAACTGTCTCATGTAGACACACCCAGTGTTAATTAACTTGTGGAACTCATTACTAAAGGAGGTTGTAGGGGTCAATAGGATATCCAGGTTCAAAACAGGAACCAAAATTCATGAACAAAGGAGAAAAAAAAAAGGATTAGGATTATGCCTTTTAACAAGAATACTAAAATGTACTGGGTAGGTTATATGCTTATTCAGAAAGATTTCTAAAGGCATTTTGAGCAAAATTCTATTTCACCTAAATGCTCCCCCTGGACATGTAAGTGTCTCGCTTATAGGAATAGGAAGAGGTCTGCATCCTCAGAGGGTGATTCTAATCCTATAAGTGGGACACTTATGCACATAGAAGGGGTAATAGAATCACTCCTATGCAATAGTAGGGAACTCAAAGTTCATTGCAAGCTGCACTTTGGTCATCCAAATTAAATTCAATTGTCCCATTGTCTGCAGAACTGCTTAAAAAGCATGGGGACTTTCATGATGAATGACCACTTTTTGTTTTTAGGCAGTTTTGGAGTAAAAGCCTAAAACATTATTCTATATATTTTGAAAAATAAAACTAGTGAAAAACACATCAATGCTTCTCATTTGATAGAAAGTCCCCTCAAATATTCATGAAATTCCTGCTATTTCATTTTAATTTGCCTTAGAAAATTGCCTGCTTTGTTATTCATTTTTAGTTTGCATAATAGTTACTATAGTTCAGATTGGTTTCCAATTCTAGAGGGGTTTTGCATATGATATAACTGCACTGTCTCTTTTCTATTGACCTGTACATTCATAAAAAGATAACTTACATTTTGTAACTAGTATACTTTTGACAACATATCAGATTTCTTTGGAACCTGTTGTTTGGAGGTACGTGGTTTTTTTAGCTGTTTGATCATGGTGAATACTCAAAAATAAATTATATACAAAATATTAGTCGCATTTTTATTTTTAATCGTTTTCTTATTTTTTTCCATCTATGTAATTAAATTAATGATCAAGGTTGAAACTAAATTTAATTTGTAGGAGGTACATTGCATACCCTGTTGTCAGATTACAATAAAAAGAGTGATACACCTACAGTAAAAGAAACAGACATCTATGAGTTTCTTGACAAGTCAAGAAATGTTGTTATATGTGGATTTAGTTAAAGTAACTATTTTATTCAGAATATTTTTTCAAAGTCTATTATAACATGAAATATCCATTTGAATAGTTTTTGTAAGAACTTTGTCAGGATATTTCTGTACATACCTCAAGAATCAAATGCATGTAAAGATATTTTTAGTTTCATGCCATGTAATCAGTTTAAAAGAATTATGACAACGTGTGTTAAACTTTTCAACAACCATACATCTGAAAATAAAAGCAAAAGATAGTATTTACTGTATAGAAAGAAAAAATGGGTAAAACTCTTCAGCAGCATAAACCTTGGTTCTAGAAATCTCTTATTTCTACTAAAATTAAGCTGGAAGGCATTAGAATTATTGCTTGATATTGAGAGCCATGTCTTAAGAAGAAGGAAAAGTTTCAAATTGGCTGAAGTGAGCAGTTATTAGGTTTTTATTCAAGAAGGAAACTTTTGATGTTGCTGATTTTGCTTGCTATCAACCATTCTATAATTTGCCCTTTGTAGCATCTGGATTCATTTGGATTTGTCCAAGTGCATTTACCCTTGACACTTGTTTTCAACTGGGTATGGTAGAAAGATTGCTTCCGTTTCACTGATAATATTTGCTGTTGTCCTGACATTCAGAAGTCCTGGGAATTTTCATTTACAGCTGAAGTCAATGAATGATGCAGGGTCTCAGCACTTTAGAAATCACATCTTTCTCACTGAGACCATGTCAGAGATGAATTAATTTTGCTGTTAATTAGTTCTGCTCTTCTCTCTCTGAGAGGGATCCAAGACAGTGCTGCTGGCTAATTGCTTACCCACTCCAAAGACTTCATTATTCCAGCTTTCAGAGGGCAACTTACTGTTCACCTTCCTGCTTGACCTGCTTGTGAACCTGCTGTGAGGGGAATAGACAACTTGATACTATCAAATCTATTAGGCTGATCTGCAAGTCTTCATCTCATTTTCATCAGAACTGTACTGGTAATATTGTTTTCTTAATTTCTGGCCAAGAAAGGGACTTGAAATAGTGGGACAGAACTCAGTCTAAATTAAAGTGCTATGGGGATAGCTCTTTAGAGAATATCCAGAGTACCACTGGGTAGTGTCCATCTTGACCACTCAGGATATGGTACTCTTTTGTTTCCAGTTTAAGGATTCTTTTGGATCCATGATAGTTCTGCAGGATGAAGTAACTATTTATTGTAATTCAGTCTTGGTACGAAATTGACAAGTCTGTTATGGTCTTGGTTGTAGCAATCCATGTTTATCCAACCCCCAAAGTAGATTCATGTAACGAGCTCTGTGTAAGGCTTCACTTGACAGTTGACCTAAGTACAGACAGTCAAAAAGCCTGAGGCTGAATCAATTCAATGTTCTCAAGTTAGTCTAAGCTGCACGGATTGAACCAATAAGCAAGTGAACAGACATTCACTTTTGATTCCAGAAATGCAGCTACATGCCTGCAGTGACCCAAGCCAGAAGCTGGGGGGCGGGGGGCACTAGAGCATGCCTCCTTGCCCAGCTGGAGCAGACAGCTTGGGCCAAGGCTAGTCTGCCCACTCTGTGACAGAGGGTTTGTGGGTAAGGTGCAAAGTATCCTGGGATATTGGGGGACTGTAAGTTAACTTGAATTTGGAGGGGATCTGGGACAGAAGTTCAATAAATGGATTTAAGCTAGATCAGTAACGTTTGACGCTATATCCATCCAGGTTTATCTTAAATCAGTTCTGGCCATTTTGAAAGTGGTTTATGTGCACTGAACTTCTGTATAGATTGGAACTTGTTTCTGATCACTTACACTGGTTTATGTGTAATTTCTGTTGATAGCCTTGGTGTAAAATACTCAACAACTTGGTGTTTAGAACATTACCTGTAGGAAGGATATCACACTAGTCTATGAATGATTTCATTGCCATCTAATTATCTGAAAGACAGGTTCCATCTTTCCTGAAGTCATCTGCAGTACTGAAGGTCATCTGATGTTTTCAGTTATACTCTCTAAATGTTATTGTCCATTATTGTCTGTTATTGTTTTTGTTATTATAATGGCAGGGTATTTTCAGTGAACTCATTCCATTGAACTGCCTAGGATTATGTCCCTCTTTTGTGCACAGCATGAAGTCAATTTCTTTGTGTAGGTTTTTGTCTGAGATGTTGTGATTTGTTACAACCCTGTCTGGGAACTGATTAAGGGAGGGGAATAGCTTTAAAATATTTTGGACTGAATTAACTAGTTCATTAGACTAAGTTATTTTATCACATCAAATACTGTTCTTTGTTTATTGATAAACTGTAGACAGTTATGGAATTGCTTCTTATTTGCAGTATACAACTGAAAGATAAAGTTTAACACTTCACTTATAAGTGCAAAAACATAGGATGGCTACATTTAAAAATAAATGAAAATGAATTTTTCAGGTCATTTCTTGTACATGTTGCCTTTGGTGCACTAAAATATTATTCCATTTGCTGATGTTCCTTTTGCTAGACCTTACTTTATTTTTAAATCTGTTATCAATCAAAATGGATGGACATGATTTGTGGTGCACTCAACTTTTGCATGTACAGGATAAGTGTATACTTTCTTTATCTACTGCATAATACAAGGTCTGCCCCAATTTGTTCCCCATTGTTAAACATTGTAACAAACTGGTTATCAACATATTGGTTAAGTCAAAGCTGTCCAACTGGCAGCCTGTGGGCCACATGCAGCTTGCAGGAGGTTAAATTGTGGCTCCTGGGCTCCCTCTCAACCACCACTCCCCACATTGCCATGGTGCAGTGGTGAGGGAGTGTCTATGCATGCACAGTGCACTCGGGGGCAGGCACATGGTACAGCAGTGGGAGGGAAGCGGGTGTCTGCACAGTGCAGTGGCAGGGAAGTCCACTTAGCATGTGGCTGGGGGTGGAGGGGATGTGGCTCATCCTGGTGTAACTCACAGGTATGTAGCTCAGGTTGGTGAGGCCCATGGGACACATGGTCTCCAATCACTTAGGAACTGGACAGCCCTGGGTTAAGTGTATGAAGTGCTTAAGTACATAACATCTTTCATTCTACTACATTCTAAATAAATTATTATCTGGTTAACTGCATATTAACTCTACTGTAACTTTGCTCCCTGCTTCTGTCAAACAAGATATTGAGCTAACAGTAATTTGGCCCGATTTAGTTTGGCAGTTCTTATGATTTTATGTTACCTGTCTACTTTGTAACTGATTGTACTCCTTTTAACTGCTTCGGAAATGATGAAGAAGCAGCAGCTGTCAAAGGGCCACTATTAGATGCCTTGAAAAGGAGGGTAGCTAGTCAGCTTTGGGCAGCTACTACCATACAACTGACAGCTCTGTTTACATAACAAGCAGTATATGCATTTCATAAAATGAATTGCATACTCTAAGTAAAGGAATAGTCTTTTTTTCAGTTCTATGCACTGAAGTGTGGTTCTCTGGATTTCTATAATAATATGAGTTCACAAATTGTATCTGTCTTTTTGGAAGGGTTTGGATCAGGACTTTGAACCTCACAATATTTTAATCTGGGAATTTAAAGAGAAAGAAAGCTCAACTGCACATTTGTTTGACCCATCTCTAGTTTTAATTTATCAAACATTCATTTAAGTTGGCAAAAACATTAGTCAAATTATGTGCTCTATCAGGCAAGTAAACAAATTCAGTGATAGGTTCTCGTGCAGTATCTCAGATTGTTTAGTTTTGAATTGAAAAAAATACTGAGCTATATCAAAATAGTGAAATAAAATAATGTATTCTTCATCATAGCAGAGACAGAAGTAGTAGAATACGTGGAAGTCATCATCACAGACTGGGATTTCAGTCTTGTACGTGCTAAACAGACACATCCAAAATAGAATGACTCAAACCCCCAAAATATAGAACAAGAGACAAGAGGTGGGTACAAGCAAACAAATGAGCACAAGAAACTGAGACAATATTGGTGAACCTGATGATTGGAAGTGGTCTTGACATAGCTGCTGCCTCACCACTATCAAGAATTTTTTAGAAGGCACTGTGACAACAGTAGCCTTTTAAGTAGGTCTTTCTAAGAGAACAATGAAGTTATTGTTGTGGATATTCATGGGAAGTTCCACCCAAGTATAAGGAAAAGTGTAAGAGAACATATTACATTTCCAAGGGAACATGCTTACAAACGGGCATTAAAAACTAGCATCATAAGTCACCTGGGTTCACTTCTCGGTCATGAATGAGAGATGATAGGTAGGGCAACAATAGACCATGAAAAGTGTTTGAGATGAAGACAAGTAGCTGTAATAGAGAGAAGATGGAAGAGGCATGCAAGGGAGGTGAAGAATTTTACAGCAGCATTCTGAATGTGTATAAGGATACCATGTTGTAGACATAAAAAGTAGCAGTCTAGCAGAAAAGGTCTAAGAGGAAATAGAGGGGTAGGGTATTTGCTGGGCCACCTCAGTCCCTGAGTGACTGCCATGGAACAACACCCAACCACTGCTGGTACAGTTGTTAAAATATGAAAACATACTCCCATTAAGACAAAACACCAATACTTTTTTTAGTGAAGAGATGTGCTCAATATCCAAGACAATATATAGACAGCAACAACCTTAGAAGCATCAGTCCCAATGATTTAGTACCTAAGTAAAAACAGTAGCATGTTGAGTAGACCTCCATCTACTTTGGAACTGCAGGAACATGGCGTTGGGCTTGGATTACCTAAAGTGCATACTCCTGTGAAAGTCCCCTTGTTACACTCAAATATATTTTAACAATGAAGGAATTCAGGATAGGGAAACTGGAAAGGAAGATGGGTCGATGAGAAATGTGCGCTCTCAATTCAAGTAGTTTACAGAAGGAAAAAAAAATGACATACATGAACAAATGAAAGCTGAAGGCCTTCTGCTTCAGAACCTGGCCAGTGTAAGCATCCCAAGTATCCAGCAAGATTACTCTAGTGGGTTTGCTTCCCATTGGGATTTCAGGGTCAGACCGAGGAGTCCATAATTGTAAATTTTATAAATTTCTCTGATACTCCAATATTCTTCTGCTAAGTTTTTTCTTTTGTAAATTTCTCCTTGATTTTACATAATCAGCATAATTGCATCTAATTATGTATTTAGTTTAAATGCAGGTAATCATAAGACTAGACTATGTAATTACAAAGTAATTACAATGTATAATCATGTTGTAAATATACATATTAATCTACATAAAAACTACCGCATAGTATCTGTATCATGGGAATTTTTAAGCTCAATATTTTGGTGATTCCAAAATACCATAAACAATTAGTCTAAGTGACAGAGTTAGTATTTTGAAAAATAAAACATTTTTGAGTTCCAGAAGAAAGGATCATATTGTTCCTTTCTCCTATATTTCTTAGATAGTCTCTTAAAGCGAAACACACCTGAAAAATCTTCAGTACAGTATTTTTTTACCATCTTAACAGTTTCAGTCATACTAGCTTTTTGGCAGGGAGAGGGGGTTCTTCTTGAAAAAAGACTGAAAAAAATCAATTTTACAGGAGAATGGAAGCACTGCAATAGCCTCCACTATAATGGAACTCAGTGGGAACATTTACATGTTAATTAATGCACTGTAGTTACTGCACATTATTTAGTACAGTAAAATCCCTGTTTTCCAGCATTCTACTAGCTGGCATACTCTATTAAGTGGCACCGCCATCCACCACTCTACACTGTCACCGCCGTGTGCAAACACCCTGTGCTGCTGCCACACCACCACCATCCACCAGCCCACGCCACCGCTGCGTGCAAACTTCGTGCAATGTCCTTGCACTGCTGCTGCCATGTGCAAGCCTTTCCACCTCCCCTCTGATTCTGGTATTTTTAGATTACTGATGGTTTTACATTACTGGCACCCAGTATTCCCCACACATGCCAGATAACAAAGATTTTACTGTACTTGTATAATCAAGTACTAAATCAATGTGCAGTAACTGGTGCTACTTTGTATTAGTGCCAGTGCATGCCTTTCAGTGACACTACTGCAGAATAGCCTAATATTACTGTGCAGTAGTGTATTAGCACTGTTTTTGATGTGACATGCTACTGTGCAGTAGTATTTGGCTACTGCACATTTAGTAGGCCTGTGCGAAGCAGCAAGTATTCGATTCAGATTCAGCTGATTTGGAGGCACAGTGATTTGATTTGGTGATTCAAATCACTGTCCTGATTCAATTAGGCCAACTCAGATTTGGATATCTGGTGCCAATTTGGAGATTTGGCCATAGACTATAATGGGGAATCACTAAAATTCGTATAATGTGTCATTTTTTTGTAAATTTGGGTGAAAGCAACAGGGATGATAGAGCCTTCTGAGACCATGAAGTCTGCCAAGTTTCAAGGAGATAGATGCAGGGGTTTCTGTAAAGTGCACCTCAAACTGTTCAGACTGCTTTATATGTTGTTTCTATGTCCCTCCCCCAGAGCACTGTGACTGGAAGGAAACTCAGAGAAAGATCAGAGTCACAGGCCAGCTACAGATGTCAATATGAGAGCAGTCTTTCTGCCCTCTCAGCCTTTCCATATATATCTAGATAGATAGATAGATATTGCTGCAAGTTAGCACTACAGGTTTCCCTTGATTTATGTGGGTTCTTTATATGCAAATTTGCTCTTATGCAATGAGCATATTTAGACCCATAATTTGTTATATGCGCAGTAAATTTGCTCTTATGTGATCCGCATAGATGCCTCGACAAGCAGGTAAGTTTGTGTGGGAGGGGAAAGGGCCATGTCCCCACTCACCCCAACCCTGGCTGCAGTGACCCTGGGAGCAGTTCGTGCCAGCTACCTGCAGCTGCTGGGCTGCACTGTGCTCCCCCTGCCCCCACCCCGCGCCTAGACTCTGGGGTGAGTGCTGTGCCCTGAGCTGCCCTGGGACCCGCTTGTCCACACTTACCTCTGCTCCTAGGCTGCACCATGCCTTGGTGCAGGCAGCTGGTGTAGGCTGCTCCTGGGACTGCTCCAGCATGGGTTGGAGTGAGTGCAGACAAGCGGAGCCCCGGGCAACACAGGGCATGGCACTCATGCAGGCCCTGGGAGCAGCCCCCCCCCCCCCCCCCCCTCCCTCCTC
>NW_005841964.1:203429-208929 GCF_000455745.1 Alligator sinensis
GCAGCTGGAGTTGGCTGCTCCTGGGGCCGCTGGGACTGGGTTGAGTGCCACTCTGTTCCCTCTGCCTTGTGCAGCCCCAGGAGTGGCACCCCTCTCCCTACCCCTTCCCTAGACCCAACCTCCCTCCCTCCCTGCCATGGGAACCTATCCCTATTTGTTACACTATACAGTGAGTTTGCTTTATGCAAATTTGATTTATGTGCTGTTCTTCGGGAACACATGTACCGCACAAATTGAGAGAAGCCTGTAATAAGAACTGTGTGTGTGTGTGTGTGTGTGTGTGTGTATCATCTGCCTCAATAGAGCCTTTTTATTACATAAAGAAAAATCGTTTTGGGGGGCTAAAGTCTTGATTTTGTAATAGAAGCGGAATGCAGAACTCAGGGAGAGATATCTGTTTCAGTGTGTGGAAGATTTACACACGTAACCCTGGGAAAGTTGAAGATAGATGCTGTATGTTAAAAATGTCTGCAGAATTTAGGATATTAACTCCAGCAGGAGAGTAAAGGGTCAGGAAATAACAGTAATTAATTATATTTGGAACTGCAGCTGTATTTAACATCTCAGGATTCAAAACTTTTTACCAGCATTAATCATGGTTTCCAAAAGTGTAAAAGAGGAACAAAGAAGCCCAGAAACCTTTACAAAGGAATGGACTTCTGTGTGAAAATTTCAACAAATTAGAAAAACAGTCTGTAGTTACCTGGCTCAGAAGCATGTCATTCTCCTGACTTGTTGCACAAAAGGAATAAGAGGCACTCAGAAGAATGAAGTAATTGCAGATAGCATCATCCTCCTGTTCCCTAAGGCCATAAATATATGGCAAAGTTACTGTTCTCAGCATCAGGGCCCTTAATCTCACCTTCCTATTTCACACAAGTATACCTCTGAGAGAAGCAGCATAGCCACATTTGTGTAGTGCAGTGAGTAGGCTGATCAGAACAACTGGCACTATTATTCAGCGATACTAATTAGATTATTGAAAGCACCTTGTGGACATAATTATATAGAGCTTCTGGTTTAGGAGGCAGTCTGAATGGTGCAGTGTGGCATGACTGAAGGTGCTTATGTGCAAGTCATGGCAAATTTTTAGCTATGGCGCATATCATATAATATTTTTTATATGCAACTCGTATTATGGTTATAATGGTTTGGGGACAATATATGCCTTGACAAGATTCAGTGATAGTATTAGATGTGATGTGTGTTTGCATGTTTTAAGGTATGATGTTCATGTAAATTGAAATATATCCCCCACAAACCCATGGAAATTTCACTGGAAGTTTATGCTGCTGACTCTGACTGTGTATCCCGACTTTGTCTTTTTCCTTTTTGAGAAGAAGTTAATTCAAATTCATTAAAAAAGTTAAAACAGGACTATACAAACAGAATGTGGTGAGGTCCACATGCAGACTTGGCATGTGGCCCGGGGCTGCACATTGCATGGGCCATACGTTTGGGGGCAGGTTTTATCCTGAGATTGTTCCTCCCCACCACTGTGCAGGCAATGCCAGTGGCGTGCAGCATCCTGCCTCCCACCACCCCTGTTAGAGCTGTATCAATGGTGCCCCCCTCACCACAACCCAAGCCCTTCCCAGCTGCCCAAAGCCCACATGCTACATGTTAACCATTCATAGACCACCCTGAAACATTAAGAAAAAAGCTAAACAGTGTTTTGCAGCCTAAGAAGATGTGTGGGTGGCAAGGTGACCATTTAAGCAACAGAGTAGAAGTGTGTGTGTGTGTGTGTGTGTGTGTGTGTGTGTGTGTGTGTGTGTGTGTACACTGACTCAAAACTTTTTATTTTATTTTTTTGGTTTGGCCCTCAAACAGGAAAATGTATTATCTGCACAGCTCTGTTGCTGCCTAACTTGGGACCTTTCAGGATTCTGCCTAATGTTCCAGAGAAGTCCTGATACTTAAACTGTAGGGCAAACTCTCAGCTAGTGTAATACAAGTACAATAACACTGATATGCACTCTCAGAGAAGCAGGGACCTTACTCTAGGGCAAACTCTCAGCTAGTGTAATACAAGTACAATATCACTGATACACGCTCTCAGAGAGACACTCTCAGAGAAGCAGGGACCTTCCTGGTTAACGTACTACTAAGGAGAAGTTAGTACTACTACTAACTTTCTACTCAGCACTGGTGAGACCACAGCTGGAGTACTGCATCCTGTTCTGGGCACCACACTTTAGCAAGGATGTGGACAAGCTTGAGAGAATCCAAAGAAGAACCACCTGTATGATCAGAGTCTTACATGGCAAGCCAGATGAGAAAAGTCTGAGGGATCTGGGACTCTTCAGCCTGAGGAAGAGAAGGCTGAGAGGGGACCTGGTAACAGCTATCTGTTACACCAGGGGAGTACATCAAGGGCTTTGTGAGCAACTGTTCACCAGGGCACCCAAGAGTCCCAAGAGTAAACCAAGAGTAATGGCCACAAACTCCTGGAAGATCGATTCAGGCTTAACATTAGGAAAAAATTTCTTCATAACCAGAGTGTCCAGACTATGGAATAAGCTCCCTCCAGAGGTGGTGCAATCACCTACCCTGGAAATCTTCAAGAGGAGACTAGACAGTCATCTTGCTGGGGACACCTGACCCCCAGTTATCTTTCCCACTTGATGCAGGGGGCTGGACTTGATGATCTTCTGAGGTCCCTTCCAGCCTTACAATCTATGAATCTATGAAGGGATAGTGGCTACTTTGCATACATATGCATTATGTTTTGTACATCCAAGTATTCTTCTTAAGGAAGAACTATTTCTTTCAGTAGTAATACAATGACAGTTCAAGAAAATAGGCAGGAGGGGAAATTGAAAGCAAATCCTTTAGTTGAAAAAAGCCTTAAAGAAAGCATTTTAAGTAATTTGTTCAAGCTGTCAGTCAAAGAGTATAAAAGAAACCAATCATCTGTACTAATTATTTTCTACTGCTTGAGGAATACATTATTTGCAAAGTCCACAAAATTAAAATTGTTAAAAGATACTTCCAGTAACATGGGGAATTGTTTCTGCTATCAGAAGTTAAAAAATGAAGGGCCTATTTTTTGATCAGCAAACATCTCTTTTGTTCAATTTAAGCTGAAATTATTTTAAAATTTAAAGCTATCTCATTTAACTGAAAAGACAACTAAAGTATTTTAAACTATTTCATTAATGGCAAAGCCTATTTCAGTATTATGAAAACTTGATTTTCCCTTAGTATGACAAAGCCCATTGAGTATTAGACCTGATAAGTTAAAGCAGTTATCATTTAGATTTTATATCTTAAGGCTTTGAGTAAAATAGTAATCATAGAAAATGAGAGGTGGAAGGGACCTCAGGAGGCCATCCAATCCAACCCCCTGCTCAAAGCATGACCATCCCTATTTATAACAATCCTGTCCAAGGCTTTAAAAATTTCTAAAGATGGAGATTCCACCACCTCTCTAGGTAGTCTGTTCTATTGCTTTACTACCCTCCTAGTGTGAGAGTTTTTATTCTAATATCTAACTTAAACTTCCCTTGCTACATCTTGAGATCATTGCTCCTTGTTCTGTCATCTGCCACCACTGACAACAATATTCTAGCGCCATCTGCTTTGTAACAATCTTTTTCAGATAGTTGAAGGCTGTTATTAAATCCCCCTTCCAAATTTTCTCTTTTCCAGCCTAAATAAGCCCAGTTCCCTCAGCCTCTCCTTGTAAGTCATGTACCCCAACCCCTAAACATTTGCATTATCCTCTGGTAGACATTCACAATTTGTCCATATCCTTTCTTGGGTATCCTTTGCTCTCCATCCCCCAGTGTACCTAGTTTAAAGCCCTCCTCACTAGGTTAGCAAGCTGGTCTGCAAAGATGCTCTTCCTTCTCAGGTGGGTGGGCCCCCATCTCTTCCTAGCAATCCTTCTTGGAACAATACGCCATGGTCAAAAAAGCCAAAGCCCTGATGGCAACCCTATACAGCCATGCATTTACCTGCATGATGCACACAGCCCTAACAGACAGTCCTGGCTTGCTTACCATGCAGGAGCGTAAACTGATGCCTGGCACCTCTTCCTCTTTTTTCCAAGAAACTGATTGTAAACTGCCTTGTTTGCTGTCCCCATTTTCTTGCTGAAATAATTCAATCTTTCTATATTGGGGGAAAATCAGATCAATATCCACATTACTGAGTTAATTGGAGTCCTCTGGGACTTAAACAAGATGCATTTGATCTTGTTTATAAATTTGGTATTGGGTCTCATTGTGCCACTGATCAAACTCAATGCAACTGGTCAAACTAAAATATCTTGAATCAAGGTTTCAGCAATATCCATGTGGTAGATTAGATTAATTAGCCTCAAATGTCAGCATGGTTGAGTACATCATTTTTACTTTATTCTTTTAGTACCATGTAAGAAACATGGTCAACAACTGCGTACCCCAGTGCACATTCTTAGCTTTGCTTTACTTTCACTAAATTCCTTTAGATGCCAGTGGGAACTAAAGTAAGCCCATGCTACAAGCTTCTGAAAAATCTAACCCCAGCAACCTCAAATCAGATATGAGCAGCACTACCCAAGTACTGAAAGAACTCAGAAACTGTGATGCAAGGATCACATCAGAGCTGCTCGTAACATATGTAACCATGCTAAAACACAATAATGAGCGGGCCCTGTTTTTCTGAAGATGTCTAGTCTGTCTTTTTTTACAAGAAAAACTTTTGAGTTGAGGATCTTATACAAATCCCACTGAAGTTAATGTGCTATCTCCAAGTGATTTCTGTGGGCTCTGGAGCAGCGCATATCCATTTTTTCCTTGTTATGAAATGTAACCATGTTATCGTCACCAATTTAGGTAAAGACAGCACTAGAAGAAATGGAATACAGGAAAGAATAAATGTTTTTTGTGCAGGCTTCTTTGGGAACTGTCAAAAGCAGGATGCTCAGGAGATTTTATTTTTTTGGTGATGCTAATGGTGGAAAAAGTCTATGCCAATAGGAATAGTATTTTCCACAGGAGCTTCAGTAAAGTTGCTGCAAGGAAAAAAAATAAATGTCTTCATGAATAAAGGTCAGATATAATTTTTTCCTAAAGTTATTAAAAAGACAAAATAATGAAATATTGTGATCAAGTAAATATCTCATCCTTAGAAAATTAAATAATAAGATAAGAGTTCAAAGCAATGGCTGGGGATCTTGGTTTTCTTTGATTAAAAAAAAAAATCCGCAATTTTTGGGTTAAAAAAAGTTACCCAAAATCCACATTTTTCCATGATTAAAATGAAAGACCACTAATATACCTATAAGACCCACCACTATATCTATATATTAGTGGTGATTCATTTCAGTCATGGAAAAATGTGGATTTGGGGTTTTTAACCCCAAAATTGGGGATTTTTTTTTAAATCAGAGAAAGCCCAGATCCCTGATAATGACCAAGATTACTTTGTTTGTTTATTTGTTTTTTAAAGAAAAAAAAATCAGTATAAATTTAGGGCCACATTTAAATTAGTAAAGTAGTCAGAAGGTTAA
>NW_005841964.1:208960-219700 GCF_000455745.1 Alligator sinensis
GCAGAATTTAAGACTGCTGAAATACATGAAAAAAACAACACAGCAGTATCTTTTGAAGGTACTAAACATTCCCTGTACCTGCACAGGGCAAGAGTGGTCAACCTATGGGTCACATGCCACAAGTGGCTTGGGCAACTTCTGTGTGGGGTATATGAAGTAGATCAGGGAGGAAGAAGGGAGCGCAGTGGCAGTTAAGGCATGGAGCAGAAAGCAGAACAGCAGATCACACAGAAGAAGGAGACTAGAGTGGCACTCAGGGAAGGCATGGGGCTTAAGTTGTGGCTCCCTGCAAAAAACATGCCCCCCACCCCAGTGGTATAGGGTGTCTACTTGCCAAATCCTGTTGTGTTAAATCATCCTCCTGTGCCCAGGCACCATATCTAACCCTAAATTAGAGGTGTTTAAGAGGCCAAGCTATACTTTGTCCTTAAAGAAGGACTCCTGTAAGTCCTTCTTTAAGTACCTAAATAAACTTCTTAATTTTGAGATTACCCATCTCTGACTGAAGGCTTTGAGCAACCCCATTTATACCTCTGCCAGTCTCAATCACACAATCAGCATCTTACACTTTTGAATATTGCATAAAATAATTAATTATGCACTCTTAATTTTTTTTGCTAAGAAAAGAATTAAAGAGAATACTATGGGCATTTAGTAAATAATAAAAGCTTAGACCTGATCAGTTTACCAATCTAAGAGGCATTTGTTGCTAACCAGAGCTCAGAATGACTTTGATGTCACTAGCGGTTTCAAAAGGATGTGGGATTTTGTTGGCAATTGTAGCAGGGTCAAACCACAGAGGGTGGCTGTCATGCCCCTGGTGGTTGTGTGGCTTCTGCCAAGGTTGGTCTCTAATGTTGCCCTCCCATAATTACTTTCTTGCCATGCCTTGTTGTTATTGAGGTTAAGTAAAGCTACCTATGGACCTTAGAGAGAGCCTAAGTCCAATCAATTCCTCAATGGGACTCTCTCACACCCCACTAGTCTCACTCCAGCCCATATGCTAAAATAGGCCCACTTAGCCTGTCAGTGCCCCTGCATAGCACCTATAGTCTTACAGGCAAATTATGCAGCTACATTCTTCCCCTATACCACACCTCAAACCTCACAAGTGTTATCAGCAGTAATCCTGGTTCTCTCTGATTAAAAAAAATAATCTCCAATTTTTGGATTAAATCAAGTAATCTAAAATCCACGTTTTTCTGTAATTAAAGTGAAACACCACTAATATATAGATATACATATAGTGGTGTTTCATTTTAATCATGGAAAAAGTGGATTTTGGGGTACTTTCTTAATTTGAAAAGGGGGGGGGGGGTTTGAATCAGAGAAAACCAGGATCCCTGGTTATTACTTCAGATGTTAGCTTCTCTAGGGCCCTCTCAGAACTCTCAGACCCTCTGGATTTCTCCAGTCTCTTTCTCCAAGTCCTCAGACTCCTAAACACCTCACACTGTCTCTCTTGGAGACTGCAGGCCCTCTAGTCCCCGACTCTGACTCTCCCTGGCTGGCAGGTCCTCCAGTAGGTTTCCTGGTTCAGTCCCTGGGAGGCCTCTGTACCCTGCCCCAAACTTTGCTGGGCTGGTGGGCTCTGTTCCCTTGTTCAGCCCCTCCTCTGGACTGGGGAACCTCTGTGCCCACTCAACCCCCTTATCTCTGGGCTGGTGAGCTCTATTCCCTTGCCCTTTATGCCCCACTCAGCTCCTTCTCTGGGCTGCAAACTCTTTGTATCCCCATTCAGCTCCTTCTTTGGGATGATGGGCTCCATTCCCTTGCTCAGCCCCTTTTCTGAGCCTGGGAATTCTCTGTAGGCCTTGAGGCTGTCTCCAGCCAGGTTCAAGGCTTGTAACTCAAACAATAATACCAACATAAAACAAAGGCCCCTTGCCTGCAGAAACCCTTTCTTTTCTGCCTTGGGTAATATTCTCTGGCTCCCAGGCTTGCAGAGTCATTCTGCTTCACCTTCCTTGTTGTGCCCTTTAGGAGTCCTCCTGCCCTACTACAGAGAACTCCTCTCTTTAGGCTCTTCAGGGCTAGACTGCCTGATTAGCTCAGGCCACTGGGCTTATCTAGCCCCAGCCTGGCCCTCTTCTGGTCAGGTGAGATTCCAATCAGCCCCTACACCTGGAAGCTGCCTCTCAGTCAGCTTCTCCCTGTAAAGTGACAAGCACACCACAGTAACCTGCTACAGCAATATCAGATTAGCAAACCAAGCTGTGGTGTGGTCCATTAAATTTCTACTATGCCTAAACATGTACCACCAGGGTTATTGAGTGCTCTATACAAAGATGAGTCAGAGCTAGTGTGCTTGTTTTCTCTGGCTTCTCTGTGACCTTCCCTTACAAGTGAAGTGCACTTTAAAAACAACTGACAACAACAAAAACAAACCTTTGTGACTTTACGTATTCCCTCTAAAAAGTAGAGATCAGAGCAAAGACTTGCAACTGAACTTCAAGGGCCCAGTTACCATAGAAATGCTGGAAGGATGAGAGAAGCATATTAGACGAGTATTATCCTTTCACAGATCAAACAGCTAAATGGGAAACGATCTTTTGGTTGTCAGAAGGGCACTGATTCTGCAATACTGCAGCATTGCTTTCAAAATGCTGCTTTCTCCATATTTTTTTTGTGCTGTTACCCTTATCTGAAAATAAAATGTGTTGTGTCTTTTTCCCTACCACCTAGGGAAGCTTATTTCTGGTTCTTATTATATATATGCTTACTCCATGCCCAGCGTAATAAAACTTACAAATATCTTTGACTTGCTAAACTCTTTAAAAAACTGGTGCAATGAGTTAGCACAACTATAATGGCTAAGTACAGATAGTCAAAATGCCTGTGGCTGAACTGATTCAGTCTTTGCAGGTTAGTCTAAACTGCAGAGATTAAATGGACTAACATATGAACAGACTATGTGTTCACTGCTTCTTCCTGCTGCCCCCAAGATCTCTGGGATTTGCAGTCCAGAATCACAGTAGCAGGACTCTGCAGGGTTGCTCATCACCAGGGATCCTGGTTATCTCTGATAATAGAAAATCCCCAATTTTCATATTAGAAAAAGTAACTCCAAATCCACATATTTTCCTGATTAAAATGAAGCACCATTATATATATGTATATGTATATGTATGTATGTATATGTATATGTAGTGTGTATATGTATATGTATATGTATATGTATGTATATATATATGTATATATAGTATATATATGTGTATATATGTATATGTATATATAGTGGTGTTTCATTTAAATTTTATCATGGAATGACTAAAATGATTAAAATTTTAATCACAAAGCAATTAAAATGAAACATCACTCTCTCTCTCTATATATATATATGAGAGAGCGAGAGAGAGTGGGGTTTCATTTTAATCATGGAAAACTGTGGATTTGGGGTTACTTTTTTAAATCTGAAAACTGGGGATTTTATTTTATCAAAGAAAACCAGGATCCCTGCTCATCGCTTTCTCTTCTTGCTGCCAGGTGCCTCTGGGATTTGTAGTCCACAGTCTCAGCCAGCACTAAGTTCAGCAGAGCAGGGCACAGCAGCTCTGTACTTGGAGGAATGGGGGGTTTAACCTCCCTCCCTGGCCCTGGATTCCAGCTGGGCTTTGCCTGGTGGGTCTCAGCCTCCCTCCATCCCCAAACCCTTCTCTGCTGGAGTAGACAACACAACCTGAGGCTGAAAAGCATGCTGGGATGCTGGGGGACTTTGATTTATGAAACTTCTGTCTCAAACCCATTCCTGGTTCAAGGTAAATCAGAGTCCCCCAGCATCCCATCATGCTTTGCAGCCCTGGGATGGGGTGTGCTGTCTGCTCCTGAGAGCAGGGTTGGCCCCACCCCTCTGCTCCCTAAATAGAGCACTTTGGGCTGGCTGACAAGGGGGTGGAGAGGGCAAGCCCTGCTGGGATGCAGTCCAGTCTCGGGTTGGGGTGGGGGGGGAAATGCTCCCATCAGGCAAACCCTAGCTGGGATCTGGCACCAGGGAGGGAGATTAATCACCCCATTCCCCACTCAAATTTAGTGCTATTGGCAAATGTGGACTACAAATCCCAGAGGCACCTGGAAACAGGAAGAGGAAGTAATGAGAAATCCCGCAAAGTCCTGTTGCTGTAGGTCTGGACTGCAAATGTCAGAGACCTCAAGGGCAGTAGGAAGAAGAAGTGGACACAGTCAGAGATGCCTGCTCTAGCGTACTTTGGCTTCTGGCCTGAGCAGGCATGTGGCTGCATTTCCTGAATCAAAGGTTAATGTCTGTTCACTTGTATTTCAATTTAATCTAGGCATCTTAGACTAACCTGCAAAGACTGAATCGATTCAGCCTCAGGCTTTTTGACTGTCTGTACCTAGCCCCCATGGCATTTTTTATGGATTTCTAGCTTGAAAGTGATATACCAATACTCTGGAAAATTACCTACTGTTTCTTTCTTTTAAAATGTATTTATTTTATGTTGCTTTATTTTTAGCTACTGCTTTTCTTCAGTTCTGAAAGTATTTACGTTCTTGCATTACACAGTATGTTAATGAAATAGTTTCAGTTCTGAACGTTTTTTTATTATATGGTGCCATAAACTGCTCATTTTTACCTATGGCAGTATTTGCCATCTGTCAAAGTTTTGTCTCTTGAGGAAGATAATTTTTGGGGGGGAGATGTGGGAACTAATTTAATGCCAGTTAGATACTTTTAAAAATCTGCCCCTTATGCATACAGAAGTTGTGAACCAAAACTAGTTTTCTAAATTGTATTTAAATGGAATTTTACTGGAATTTATGTAACAAATTAACAAAAAGTGATTCAGACGTCCTCCAACAGAGCAGCCACAAAACTTCCATGGGCACCCAAATTGATCTGTTGCCTACATCTGGAGCTCCATAGATGCCCATAAATTACGTGGGGTTTCCTTTGAATCTGGCACACATTTACAAGCAGTTCTTGTAAATGTGCAGGGATAGAAATTTCATTATGAACAAAGAGATGAGATTTTCACAAAGCAGCATGGCTTTAGGTTGGTGTTTTACAAAAAACAACAAATACTGTAAAATTCACCATGAGAGTACAAGAGTTGGAGGTGCTTGTTTTAATTTATTCAGCAGGTCCTAATACAGCTGTCATTGGAATCAATGGTAAACTCCCATTGATTTCAAAGGTAGCAGGTTTAACTTCAGAATCTGTAGCTGAAGTGCAAGATAGTTAAAATCAATATACAAATGTCAGTAAAGGAATTGGCTAGACAAAATAGAGCTTTTCTTGGCAAAGAACTGGGTTGCAGCAGTACAGTAGAAGCAGTAAAATTTGTAATTGGAGGTTGGGGTGTCCTAAGGAGCTTATGGGTTCCTAAAGATACCAAAAGCATATTTAAATTAAATGGGAATCAGATAACTACATTTTTGGCACCTTTAAATAGTCCAATAATAAACCAGGGTTCAGAAATTCAGCATTTATAGACAGTTAGATGGTGCAAAATGTGTCCTATGTTTCTTTTCCAGGTAGTCTTCAACATATTGATGGTTATACAAGTATTGAAAACTTTAGTAAACCTACCTGGATTTCAAAGGAAAAATAAATTAATATTTTCCAAAGAGATCCACATGTTTTTTATCAGTGATTAAAGAACATGTAAATATAGTAATAATCAGTAGTGAGATGATGAACATTTTGCAATCTAACATTGATGTGAGGCGTGTTCATACTTGAAAAAGGAAACAGACTGTGTATTTGGGGTTTTTGTGCAAAGGCAAGTAGTGGAGTGTATTGTTTACAATACATATCACTCTTAGGTCTTGTTTTCACTAATTAAATACATATGTTAGAGAGCTAAGTGAAGGTCAGTCACTCAGTGGTCTGTGTCTCAGTCTAGAAGTGATGAATTACAATGCACACATATGGCAGATTGTAAGTAAAGGAAATATTGCTTGAACCAGAAATTTCTAAACTATCAGTAAAAGGTATGTTGTTATAATGTTCTCTCACTATACATTATGATGCTTGTAATGTAGTTTGGTAAGACATATAGCCTTCTTATTATTAGCTAAATCAACAAAAAAAAAAGTTCCGTATTTACAGTTTCACAGAAATCTTAAATCATTTTGCATGTATTCCTTGAAATTTTATTCAGCAATGGAGGCTATATTTTAAGGAAAAAACTTCCTTGGTATTACAAGGGAAAAATATGCAGAGCTATCAGAGAAAGTTTGCATGCATAAGTAATGTATAAGGATCTCTCACTACTTTTGTAGTGTTTGCTTGTCGCAAGCAAGCTTTGGCAATGACTTTTGCTGCAGGGGCTTTCTGTGGTCCAAGAAATAGCTTGTTAACCTTCTCCCAACAAACTGAATTGGAAATAAGAAAGAAATAGATAAATACTGCTTAATTATCCCTGCCAGAGATGATGCATCCTTAGGCTTCCAAAAATATTTCTAAAAATCTTTTGTTTACATTTTCACTGAGTGAGACTATTCCAAATGGCATAAATTATTTCCTTGCAAAGAATGACTCTGGACTATCCTTAAATATAAAAAGAAATATATTAACTCTTGACACCTACTTCAAATTTTGTGCTAATCTATCGAAGCAGCTAGTGTATTCTTTGGGAATGTAGTATAAACACTTCCAGTAAATTAACCTTTACCACAAATTGGTTTGCCAAGCCTTGCCTCCTTCCTTGTTTGTACTTAAAAAGGAAAAAAAAGAATTAGATTCTTATCCCTTCCCTTTCTCTCAGTGTATAATCCTGGGATGCAGGCCAAGAATATATTACTTCACCCTGTAAATGTCTGCATGGTACTCTTTTAGGAATTTTGTATGTTCTTTTGAGACTATATAGATTTGCATGGGAAATACTTGTGCACTTTTTCCAAAGAATATACCAACTACTAATGTCTTTCAAAAGTACTACTTTTAGTACAATAAGTGTAATTTTTTTCATCTCTCTCTCCCTCTTCCCCGTATTCTCCCTCCCCACTCACCCCATCTCTATCCACCTCTTGCCCAGCTGTTCCCAGCTGCCAGTCCAGGACCAGTCCAGTGTCCTGGATGATAGCTTGTCCACCTAGAAGCAATGCCTCCTGGGATACCAGAGGAATACAATTTTTTTTTTTTTAATCTCAAGTGAACACCCTAGCTAGGGACAGAAATTACACATAAACTGAGTTAAGTGACCAGAAACTGGTTTAAACCTGTAATAGAATAGAAGTTCAGTGTACATAAATCAGTTTCAAAATGGCTGAAACTGGTTTAAGATAAACCTGGTTGAATATAGTATCAGACATAACTGATTTGGGTCAAGTTATGAAACTTCTCTTTCAGACCCTTTCCTGGTTCAAGTTAAATTAGAGTCCCCCAGCATGCTTTGCAGGCTTGAGCAAGGCTGTGCTGTCTGCTCCATACAGTAGGGCTGGCCCCACCCTTCCGCTCCCTAGCTGGAGCAGTGAGGGCTGACTCTCTCTCCTCACCCCCTGGGGCCTGGGAACAGGGAGGGGGTTTAACTTTCCCTTCTCCCAAGTACAGAGATGTCCTGCCCTGCTTACTTAGTGCTGGCTGTAGCTGTGGGCTACAAATCCCAGAGGCACCTGGAAGTGATGAGCAAGCCTGCAGAGTCCTGCTGCTGTGAGTTTGGACTGCAAACCCCAGAGACTTCAGGGACAGCAGGAAGAGTATGTGAACACACAGCTTATGCTGGTTATGTGCCAGACAGCCATGCTCTAGTGCCTCATGGCTTCTGGCTTGAACCACTGAAGGCACGTGGCTGCATTTCCTGAATCAGAAGTGAATGCCTGCTCATTTGATTATTTGTTCAATCTTTGCAGTTTACACTAATCTGTAAAGACTGAATCAATTCAGGCTTGGGCTTTTTGCCTGTCTGTACTTAACCCCAGAAGTTAACTTTGCACAGCTCAGAGATAACCCTCACCCATAGTGGCATAATTTTAAAATGACTAAAGGGCACTTAACACTTGTTAAGGAGACTTAATGTGTGATCATTCAAGTTTTAAGTGCTCTTAACATGAACTAATTTTAATGTGCACCTCACCCTGACACTTTTATACAAGAATGCCACAGATTTTATCAAGCAGCCATATTAGCATGCACTCTGTTTTTGAGAGAATTCCTGAAAAACCTATATGCATTTTTTTTCTCTCCACAGGTGTTAGCTGAGAATCATAGCTTTTTTCCCCCTAAAATTAAAATCAAGAGTAATATATCTAATTAAAAAAATACAATCTACACACAATTTGACAGCCAGTTCCATAATATGCCTCATCAAAGTGATCTTTTCCCTAATCACTGTGAAGGTCAGAATTCAATCCTCATATAATAATTTGTGATCAAATAAAATGCCTGAGCCTAGAGTCACTACATTATACATGGGTCCCAGAAGCCATGCTGGGTGTCTGCTTGCAGTAATATCTAAATGGTATTGCCATCCATTATCTCAGATGAAGGAAAATTCTGCCATATAGACTTATGTTGACAGTGCTCTGGAAATATGCTTCTATAAGCAGAAATACTTCCACTGGAAGCTAGGCATGTTCACAACCCATGCAAGCACCAAATAAATTGTAAGTTAATGATATGGATGACTGACATGGCCAATAGGATGAAAGGCAATTGTATGAAACTAATGAGGGGAGCACAAAATGTAGAGATGACAGCAATAAATTTCACACTGGAAGTTAACAGAATTTTTCAAGTTTTATTTTATCCAGTGTTTGAATTCCCATAAACTTGTTACATTAAGGATAAAAATTAGGATATGTAGACCAAATCTTTCAAAGAATCATCTATAAACACAGGGAGGAGGATGGGATAATCATTAGCAGCCAGCATGGATTTCTTAGGAACAAATAATGCCAAATCCATTTGATTTTCTTCTTTGACATCCTAAATAATTCAGTGAATATGGGGGATGTGTTAAATATTATACCTTGATTTTTTGGTAAGACTTAATGTAGCACCACATGACATTCTCATAAATAAACTGGAGAAAAGTGAGATACAGCTACTGTTTCACATGTTTGATAATTGGCTGAGTAACAGCAGGCAAAAAGTAACTAAATGGACCAGTTACAGAATGACAGGAGGTTTTTGTGAGATTTATTTTGTGTCTGCTGCTGCTTAATATTTGTATCGTGTCTTATATATAGGGATATTGAATATCCTGATCAAGTTTTCAGATGAAACAAGTTTTGCAAAAACTTTGGAGGACAGAATTAGAATTCAAAAGGATCTTGATAAATTAGAGAGCTAGGTTGTGGACAGCAAAAACAGTGACTCAATAATGACAAACATAAGGTGCTGCACCTTGAGATGAAAACCACATGCACATTTAGAGAATGGGGGATGTTTGGCTAGAGAGTTGAGTGGCCAAGAAGAATATAGCAGTTACAGTGGATCACAGACTCATTATGGGTCAGCATTGTGATTCAGTTGGTAAACAAACAAACATGGTAGTGGACTGCAATAACAGAGATATTGTATGCAAGTAACAGGATGTGATAGTGACAGTAGGTCTTCACTCAGCTTTCTTTAGGCTGAAGCAGTGTGCGTAATTGTGGGTTCTGTATTTTAAGGGGGCAGAGAATTCATAGAATCATAGAAGTAGGGTCAGAAGGAACCATGTAGCTCTTCAAGTCTGACCCCCTGCCTGGGCAGGAAGAAAACTGGGCTCAAATGACCCCAGCCAGGTAGGCATCAAGCCTTTTTTTAAAGACCCCCAGGGTAGGAGCCAGCACCACTTCCCTTGGAAGTTAGTTCCAGATCCTAGCTGCCCTAACTGTGAAATAGTTTTTACGGATGTCCAATCTAAACCTACTCTCCAACAACTTGTGGCCGTTATTCCTTGTTATCCCGGGGGGTGCTCCCCCAAACCCTTCTGGTCCCCCCTAGTGAGTTTATAGATGGTCACCAGGTCCCCCTCAGCCTTCTCTTGTGAAGACTGAACAGGTTCAGGTCCCGTAGCCTCTCATTGTAGGGTCTGCCCTTTTGTCCCTGGATCATGTGGGTGGCCCTCCTCTGGATCCTCTCAATGTTGTCCACATCCCTCTTAAAGTGGGGTGCCCAGTACTGGACACAGTACGCCAGCTGTGGCCTGACCAGTGTCGCGTAGCAGGGGAGGATCACCTCCTTGGCCCTACTTGAGATGCACCTGTGGATGCACGATAAGGACTGGTTAGCCCTGCCGACCATGACCTCGCATTGTCGGCCCATGTTCATCTTGGAGTCAATAATGACTCCAAGATCCCTTTCAGCCTCCATGCTCTCAAGAAGGGAGTTTTCCATCTTATAAGTGTGCTGCTGGTTACTACTGCCCAAGTGCAGCAACCTGCACTTGTCAGTATTGAAACACATCCTGTTTTTGTTATCCCACCCCTGCAATGTATCCAGGTCTTGCTGCAGTCTTTCCCTCCCTGCCAGCGTGCCCACCTCACCCCAAATTTTGTCATCATCAGCAAATTTAAACAGGTTGCTTTTCACCCTGTCATCCAAATCACTGATAAAGAAATTGAACAGTGCGGGCCCAAGGACCGAGCCCTGGGGGACTCCGCTGCCCATTTCCCCCCAGGTTGAATATGACCCATCCACCACCACCCTCTGAGTATGACCCTTCAGCCAATTTGCAATCCATCTGACTGTGTAGGCATCAATGCCACAGTCGCCTAGTTTTTTAATGAGGATGGGGTGGTCGACAGTGTCAAAGGCCTTGCTGAAGTCCAGAAAGACTACATCCACAGCTA
>NW_005841964.1:219852-232628 GCF_000455745.1 Alligator sinensis
ATGCTGGCCCATCACAGATGTGCTCCTTGATGATCTTCTCAAAGAGTTTCCCCAGGATTGAGGTAAGACTGATGGGCCTATAGTTGCCCAGGTCCTCCCTCCTCTCTTTTTTAAAGATGGGGACCACATTGGCTTCCAATCATCTGGCACCTGGCCTGAGCACCACGAGCGCTCATAAAGCCATGCCAATGGCCCTGCAATAACCCCTGCTAGCTCCCTCAACACCCTGGGGTGCAGAGCATCTGGACCTGCTGATTTGAACATGTCCAGCCCCTCCAGAAGCACTCTAACCCGGTCCTCCTCAGCCTTAGGTCTGGAGGCGTTCCCCTCGAGTCCATCTTGAATCATGGTGGGGGAGTCCCGGTCCCTGCACAAGAAAACGGAAGTGAAGAATGTGTTAAAGAAGGAGGGGATCCAGAATAGGTAACAAAGATAATGAAAGGGAAAGCAAGCCATGCAAGTTATGAAAACTAGTATTTAGTATGGAAAAAAGGAGATTGAAGGAGAGGAGGATACTAGGACTATGTGAAATCTCGGTCCCTGATTTGATTTGGTAGAAGTAGGGCCCAATTCAGTGGCTGAATCTCTGAATTGAATCAGGAGACCCTTTAATCTCTCTGAATTGAATTGGAACCCTCCAAATCAATTCAGAGAGATTTGGAAAGATTTGATGCAGCTTTAAATATTTTTTCTACACACCTCAAGGTAGCAGGCGGCTTGTGAATGCTGAGAGGCTGGGGCAGATGGAGCATCCCACAGGAGCGCAGGGGGCTCCTCAGCGCACTTGGCAGCAGCCCCGTAAATGGACAACAAGCACTTCCGGTCCACTTTCAGGTCCACCAAGGACCATGCTGGGGTGAGGGCACTGTGCCCCCCTGGCTTGGTGACTAGTGACTCCTGGGTCTGGGGGGGCACCCGGGGGTCCCCCCACAGCCAGTCGCCTAGCTAGTAGATCTGGAAGTTGGCCGGAAGTAGTTATATACTTCTGTGTGTGTGTGTGTGTGTGTGTGTGTGTGTACACACACACACACAAAGAGAGAGAGAGAGAGAGAGCTGTAAATAATTTAGACCAGGTGCTTTTGAATGAAGGTTATTGTCATAACCCAAAGGTATGATTTTGTGTGTGCTTCGGCACCAGAATTATCCCTGCCAGGTTGCAGCTTCATTGCACTGGAGAGTTTTCTGCTGCAGAGGAAAACTCTGGTGCAGGGACGAGTTTCCCACCTATTTGCAGCTTCTTTTGCAGGATGGATTGCTCAAGTTGCAAGAGAAATGCACGGTGCAAAAGAGTTCCCACCACCCGCATGCAAATTTGTGTCCCACTATTGGCTAGTTCTAAATTATTTCCACGTGGCGGCTGACGACTGGGCTGTTAGCTGTATAAGAGGCTTGAGCGGTTTCCGCCCAAGCCAAAGAGGACTCCACAGAGCGGTTTCCGCCCAAGCCGAAGAGGACTCCACATCCATCTCGTGGGGACTCTGGGTACACAGCAGGGTAATAGAGACCCTGTGTGAGATTCAGAGGAGCTTAGCAACCTGATCCATCGTCCACCTCTTCCCGTCTTCGAGTGGAAAAATTATAAGACGTATCTACGAGTCCAATTTTGGTGGCGCGCTCACCCAGAGCATCCGGAGCTCTGTTTCCGTGGAGCCTAGCAAACTCCACGTGATCGTTCGTGTTGTCTTTGTCTGTAACTGCAACTCAGCAAGTTTTCCAGCCCACACCATGACCATCTTTGGTGTAAGTAAACAATCTTTAAAACTACCGCTACGAGTCTGTGCCTACTTCTGGCTTGTCGCGACCCTCTCTCCGACCCCGCGTGCCTGGGCTGCTGGCCACAGCCCACGTGCAGCACGAAAAAGGGCCCGGCTCACGCCCGGCCCGCACAGTTATAAACTGTAAGGATGATATTTGAAGCTGTTGCTCTTTTATCTTTCAAGGACTAACACAAAAATTGTAAAGTAATTTTTAGCATTAAAAAATTCTGAATATCTAAGAGAGATGCTAAGGACACACACACAAAAAATCAATAGAACAAAACCTTATTGGACAATTTAGTAAAATTAAACTTAGGGAAGTTTTAAAAATGGATACATGAAATAATGTCTAGTCAGATACTAAATTTAATTATTTGGATTACATTGTGGACTTACTTGTCCACCTGATGCCTCTTTTTGAGATACTAGGGGAAACAAAGGAAACATGCAATCAGAAACAGCTTTATCTGGGTATGTTTATGAGAGTGAAAATATAAATGGAAAATTTTGGCAGAAGAGGTGTAATAGAACCATAGCAAAGAAGGGCTGGAAGGGATCTCTAGGGGTCATCTAGTCTAACCTCCTACTTAAAGTAGGACCATCCCCAACTAGATCATTCCAGTCAAGGCTTTGTTTAGCTGGGTCTTAAAAAACCTTCAAGGATGGAGAGTCCACAAACTCTCTGAGTAACCTGTTTCAGTATTTTACTGCTCTCCTAGTGAGAAAATTCTTCCTAATATCTAACCTAAATTTCCCTTGTTACAACTTGAGACCATT
The DNA here is from genome assembly GCF_000455745.1 of Alligator sinensis. NCBI lineage: Eukaryota > Metazoa > Chordata > Crocodylia > Alligatoridae > Alligator > Alligator sinensis. The sequence goes on from NW_005841964.1 coordinate 222,387, forward strand.
GCTCTCTATTCTGTCATCTGCCTCCACTGAGAACAGTCTAGCTCCATCTTCTTTTGAACCACCCATCAGGTAGTTGAATGCTGCTGTTAAATCCCCTCTCAGTCTTCTCTTCTCCAGACTAAATAAACCTAATTCCCTCAGCCTCCTCATAAGCCATGTGCCCCAGCCCCCTCACCATTTTAGTTACACTCTGCTGGACTCCCTCCGATTTGTCCACAATCTTTCTCTGGACGGGGATTCAAAACTGAACACAGTACTCCAGATGTGATCTCATCAGTGCTGAATAGAGGGAATAATCACTTTCTTTGACCTGCTGGCAACACTCCTACCAATTCAGCCCAGTATGCCATTAGCCTTCTTGGCAACAAGGATGCATTGCTGGCTCATATACAGCTTCTTTTTCACTGTAACCCCAAAGTCCTTTTCTGCACAGTTGCTTCCCAGACAGTCACCCCCCCCCCCCCCCCCCCCCCCCTCCCAGCCTGTACTGGTGTAGAGGGTTGCTCTGTCCTAAGTGCAGAGCTTCACACTTGCCCTTGTTGAACCTCATGAGATTTCTTTTGGCCCAAAAGAAATGCCTAGCTCACTCTGAATCCTACCCCGCCTCCCCCACAACATATCTACTACTCGCCCCAGCTTGGTGTCATCTAGAAACTTGCTGAGGGTGCAATCCATCCCACCTTCCAGTTAATTAATGAAGATATTGAACAAAACCAGTTGGTACCAGCTGCAAACTAGACATTGAGCCATTGATTACTACCCTCTGAACCCAATGTTCCAGTCAGTTTTCTATCCACCTTACAGTCTATTCATCCAACCCATATTTCCTAACTTGCCTGTGAGAATGTTATGGGAGACCATATCAAAGGCCTTGCTGAAATCAAGGTATACCACATCCACTGGTCTCCCTGCATTCACAGAGACAGTCGTCTCATCATAGAAGGCAATCAGGTTGATCAGGCATGACTTGGCCTTGGTGAATCCATGCTGACTATTCCTAATCACCAGGGATCCTGGTTTTCTCTGATAAAAAAAAAAATTAAAAATGTAACCCAAAATCCACATGTTGATGTGATTAAAATAAAACACCACTAATAAATAGATATATGTATAATGGTGTTTCATTTTAACTGCAGAAAAATATGGATTACTTTTTAATTCCAAAAATTGGGACTTGTTTATCAGAGGAAACCAGGATCCCCACTAATCACTTTCTTCACCAAGTTCTTAGAAATGAATGTCTTGAGGACTGCTCCATGACTTTTCCAGGGACTAAGGTGAGGCTGACTTGTCTGTACTTCCCTGGATCCTCCTTTTCCCCTTTCTTCAATATGGGCACTATGTTTGCCCTTTTCTAATCATCCTGGACCTCTCCTGATAGCCATGAGTTTTCAAAGATGGTAGCCAGCGGCTCCACAATTATATCAGCCAATGTCTCAGCACCCTTGGGTGCATCCCATCCAGCCCCATAGACTTGTATATGTCTAGCATCTCTAGATACTCCCTAATCTGTTCTTTTTCCACTGTTGGATGCTTAACTCCCCAGAACAGTACTGCCAGGTGCAGTAGTCTGGGAGCTGACCTTGCCTGTGAAGACTGAGGTGAAAAAGGCATTGAATATTTCAGCCTTTTCTGCATTCTCTGTCATTAGGTTCCCTCCCCCGTTCAGTAAGGGACCCACCCTTTCCCTGATCTTCATCTTGGTAGTGACTTACTTGTAGAAACCTTTTGTTACCCTTCATGTCCCTTGCTAGCTGCAACTCCAGTTGCGCTTCAGCCTTCCTGACTTCATCCCTGCATGCCTGAGTAATACATTTATACTCCTCCTTAGTAGTTTGTCCAAGTTTCTGCTTCTTATAAGCTTCCTTTTTGCGATTTAGTTTTCTGAAGATTTCCCTGCTCAGCCAAGCTGGTCTTCTGCCATACTTGCTAGTCTTCCTGCTCATCAGAATGCCTTCTTCCTGCACTCTCAGTAAGGTTTCTTTAAAGTACAGCCAGCTCTCCTGGACTCCTCTCCTCCTCAGACAGGCTTCCCAGGGAAGCCCACCCATGAATTCCCTGAGTGAGTTGAAATCTGCTTTTCTGAAGTGCGGGTTCCTTACTCTGCTGCTTTCCATCCTTCCTTTCCTCAGGATCCTGATCTCAATAATTTCATGGTTGCTGGTGCCCAAGTTGCCATCCGCTAGTACATTCCCCAACAATTCATCCCTGTTTGTGAGCAGTAGGTCAAAAAGAGCATGGACCCTAGTTGGCTGCTCCAGCACTTGCACCAGGAAGTTGTCCCAAACACTCTCCAAAAACTTCTCTATTTATGCCTTGCCTTCCAAAACCTTTATCATTTTTGTTTTCCTCTCATGAACCTTCTCAAAGCTCTGTTTTGAAATGTGGAAAACAAAACTTCACACAGTAATACAGATGAAGCCTAATAAGTGCTGAGTAAAGAGGCGTTATCACCTCCTTTGTTCTGAAACTAATTAATGCATCCCAAAACCACACTCACTGTTTGTGCCGCTACATTACACAGCAGACTTGTGATAGGCTTGCGTCGGTGATGTACCAAGATTCCCAGATCCTTCCCTTGGTGCTACCATGCAGCCAAGTGTCACCCATTTTGAATTTGTATTTTTGATTATTCTTCCTGAGGAGTAACACCTTGCATTTGTTACGATTGAACTTCACCCAAGTGAGCTTTTACCTCTGTCAAGATTCCTCTGAATTGCGCTCCTATCCTCCAGTGTTTTCACAGTCCTTTTCAGTTTCATGTCAACTGCAAATTTGCTCAAAAATCTGTTTATTCCAGCATCCAAATAATTGATAAACACATTGACTAGAACTGGGCCCAGGACATACTCCTGTGGGACTCCACCTGAAACTACCTGCCATTCTGACGTGGATCCATTTATAATTAGCCTTTGCTTGCGGCTGTTAAGCCACTTGCATGGATTTGGGAATTAGAAAGAGGAACTGCCTGTGGGGCATGTCAGTTATCACAGCTGAAGACAATCATGGAAATTGAGCCTAAGGAAAGCTGGAACAGAGGGATGTCTTCTCTAATTCTTGTTCCAAAGTGTAGGAGCCACTCTTTCTTTTCTATCATCAATACATGACAAATTGGAAGAGAACTTTGCTTTATTTTATACATGAAACACCTGTATTGTGCTCATTCACTGTATGTCCAGATACTGTGCCTGGTATGTAAACCCTGGATGAATGGTTATAATCAGGGATCCTGGTTTTCTTTGATAAAAAAAAAAAAATCCCCGAAGTAACCCAACATCGACATTTTTCAGCGATTAAAATAAAACACCACTAATATATTTATAGTGCTGTTTCATTTTAATCATGGAAAAATGTGGATATTGAGTTCCTTTTTTTAATCTGAAAATTGGGGATTTTTTTTTTTTTTATCAGGAGAAAACCAGGATCCCTGGTTGTAATGCACCACACTGTCTTTGCCTAGACTAAGAAATATCCTGTCTTCATTTAATTTTTTTTTTCATTTTAATCCATAAGAATAGGATTAGGGAAAAACATTTTCACCCTCCGGTTGCTAGAAGTGTATTTCAAGATACTTCCTGAAAAACTGCACATTTATCATTCACAGCTGTTGTACTGCTTCATAATATGAGGAATTATTTCCTGTGCAATCCAGAAACCAATTGGCACATTTCCTAAAATGTCTTCTTTTTGGCAGTTTAGTTGTTGCTTTTTCTTTAAGTTTATGTTACAATATTGCTTTAGTTCATCTTTGAAGTGTTTCAGCTGGCTGTATCTTAAAAATTAAAAACATATTTAAATTACTGAAACTGATTATAGTTAAATATACCTGATTTCAGTAGTATGCACTGAAACTGAATGTAAAGCAAATTCTAAAAATAATTTACTTTATTTTAGGTTGTATAAAAATCTAATTTGCTTTAACTGTGGTATTGAGAAAAACAGTTTTAGAGTTATAAAAATCCAATTAATTTTTTTTCCCAAAAATTTCTTGCCAAATTATCAAGGGATTGATATAATATTTCACATAAAAATACCCAAATTTTAGATTTTAACAAGCTCTATTTTTTTCTCAGGGGAGGGAATTTTTTTCATGAACTGTTCTGTAAAATTTTAATTCTTTTCACATTTTGTCTCCATGATTTGTTCACCTGTTCAATAATTAACTATCACCATTAGGTGTAAAAAAATATACTAACACCAATCATCTAGTAATTACTGTGAAACAAAGATTTTAAAATAAAATTCCAGATGCTAATGTAATAATAGAGCTATATGACTTTTTTTTGCAAAATCTAAATTCATTTGCATATATTTTTGCAACAGAATCATTAACGGTTTAAGTGCAGTTGCTGTTTAAACCATCTAAACCTGAAAACTTAAAATTAGTGAATGCCTTCAATAACTCAATGGATTTCTCAGGAACTCAGACAGAATCATTCTTAGGTACCTAATATGTGGAATAAGATCTGACTTTTGACCTAACTCTAATAGTTTTTACTTTAACTGTAAGCTATAATGTTACACATGTTATGAAGTTGCTAGCAGAATTTTCAAGTTAAATTCATATAAGTCCTACAAGACTAGTATTAAAATAATTACTTCTTACATTAGGAATGTTCTTGAATCTTTTTTTTTTCTCTCTCTTCCCTTTCATAAACTTTAATAGTTTGGTTTTTTTTCACATCCTCCTAACTTGGGTGCTCTGTCTAATAGCTCTGTGAACATGGACCCACCCTTCATCTACATGTGCCAGGTCATGTTGTGGCTTTGGAAGTAGCAATGCTCTACGTTGTGCAGTGTAAGACAAGAATAAAATGGTAGTTTTAACTGAGTAATGCACTGGGATTTTGGACATATTCAAACTTGAGGGAAGTGAGAAAAGGACATTCAAATGCCAAACCCATATAGATCAAACCTGAATATGATGTATGATTGATTCCCTATGAAACAAAACTAGTGAGCTTTGTTCATCTCTGTGTAGTAGTCTTTTAAGAAATACAGAAATGTTCATGCAAGGCTATGGCAGGATTTAATAAGGTAAAATGTAATCATTCAAAGACAACCTGATTGTACGGTATTTTACAGGGAAATATATCTTTGAATGGTCTTTGAACAATTGCACTTTCACCTGTATGGAGTTCACTCACTATATTATCTGTAGCTTTCATCTAAAGAAACCTGTTCTGATGATACAATCCCTTGTAATGGAAATTCAGTAACACTGACTTTTTGGGAACTTGATTTGCTAATAAAATAACTGACAAGGTTTTAGTTTGATCATTTTATTCTTTGCATGTACCCTGTCAAACAAGTCTTAGATACTATCTTGACTCTAAATGATGCATCAAATTAGCATGAAATCACTGCTCCTCATTCTCTTCTCAAAGTCTGTATCAGTTGCAGATCCTAGTTGGCATGAAGTGTCTGTCTTTAAAAAGGCAGGAAGTATGAAACACAGAATGCTCTAGACACCCTATAAAATTCAGTACTTGAAGCACTTTGGCTGAAGCTTCCAATCTTTCCACAAGGTATCCATCTTCTCTCCATAGATCTAGCGAACTACCTATGAAAATTGAACTGCTAGCATAAGTTCTCACCAATTTTCGTGAGAACTTCCACATATGGCTGCTGTTAGTTTTGTGATTACTTGAGATTTCCTTTTTCCTTTTTGGGAAGATAGGTTATGTTAATAGGAATAATAAGATTTATAATATGTGTAGGATTTTAGAGCGCCTGATCCTGTCATGTGCTGAACATTGATTCCCAGTAAGTTCTCAGTACCTCTGATGGCACTCATTACCAGGCTTATTTAGGCTGCTAAAGAGTGATATAAATACAGATATAGATGCTATACTTACTTCTCAGCGAAGCAAATTCACCAGCATGTTGCTCTGTGTTGCTATGCTAAATTGCTTCCAATATCCAACAGAGCTCAGTATCTGTACGCTAAGGATTTATCTTAAATATCCAATCACAAGCAGGGCATTTGGATACTGAAGGTCTTGAGGGCATATCTTTGATCATGAAGAAATAGGAAAGATAGAAATGAAATCAGTTATCTGATAAGGAGAATGGAGGTAGCAATGTACAAGAAACAGAAACACATACTTGTAAATTTTTAGGTAAGGATTTGGGTTCTATGAGGCTTTTCGAATCTTCTAATCTAACCTTCCTGCTTTTGAATATTCTGGTCTCATACTTACAGTGTTAAACTTTTCCTACAGTAACATAACATTCGGGCAGCTAGCATGGAATACCAGTGGGAGGGAAGAAGTGCCCAGAGCAAGGTCTTCCTTGGATCAAACTCCTTGAATTTTAGCAGGTAGAAATTGTGTGGGACAACGCTGGCCTTATTGCAAGACTATGCATAAATGGTCATGGACTTTAGTAAGACATTTATAGGCTGTAATAAGGAATCATTAAATCAAGTTATATGTAACTTCTAATAATGGTTTTTCTTTCTAATATGTAAAACATCCTATTTAATTATGTACCAAAATATTTCATTTACAAATATAGAATGTGATTTCATTTTATGTTGTACGTGGCCCAAAATAGTAAAACTTGAACTTTCAGTGATCGTATGACATAGCATATAGCTATGAACATATTGGACACTTTAAGACTAAATCACATTTTACCCATCATTTGCCTGAGTGACATTTACATAACTGAATAACAGTTTTTTGATACATATGAAATCCAAGCTGTACATGTCCTGTGCTTCCTTTCTGAGCATGCTCTGTAGTCTGCACAGGTATCTGGTGTGAAACAGAATCACCTAGCATGTGCATAATTCCATCTAAATCCTGAAACCTTAATCACAGAAAAAGTACAAGCAGTGGATGTTTTTACAAAAGGAGGAATGATAATTTTTCCAACCTTATTGTCTAGTAGCTAAGGTACCTATCCAAGGAATGGAAGACCTAGATTCTAGGCTCCTGATACCCATATTTGAACATATATTGCCCATTTCCCTAGGCTACATGCTAGGCATCACTCCAAGCACTCTGTAGCCCTTCTCTTGAAGCTGATCCACTGGGCAGCCAGGACAAGAAGATGTATGGGATCATAAGGAGGACAGCAAGCTAGAGGAAAGGTCTCTCCCCCACCCACCCCTGAACAAGTGCTCTAGGCTATGGGTCAGCAATCTACAGTCCATGGGTTGGATAAAGCCCATGGAGCTTGTGGACTTTGGTGGTATTTAAGCAGTGGGAAGGCTTTGGTGGTGTTCTGGTGTCAGGGGAACCACACTATGGAAAAGCCCATGCCATAGCTCAGTGAAAGTGAGAAGCATCAGTAGAAGTGTCAGCTCCTGGGTCAGAAGCACTGGCCTACCTCTGACCCAAGCTGGGTTGTTTTGGCCTTCACCTTGAAAACATTACCCGCTGCTGTTCTGGCCATTAGGCATTTGGGCTAAAGGGTGGGAATACCCTTATCTTCCTCTGTTTTGCTTCCAAAAGAGAGATGCCTGTCAGTACAGACAGAAAGAGAATCAAAACTGGGCTGAGTGCCAAACATTGCCATTATACAGCTATGTAATTACCACCGTTGGCATGTGAAGGGCAAAGCCCTTTCTGTAGATGAAAAATTAAGGAAAGGAAAATCAAGATAAATTCTGATATCTAGTACTCTGTTCTCACTTGAGTCTTTATTCTATAAAACCTTATGCCTGAGTAACTTTATGTGTACAAGTCCCATTGAGTTTAATGGATTACCGACTTGCACAAGTGATTTCAGGAATGAGTTGCTTTTGAACTTGCTAGATAGTTTTGCAAATATTAGAGCACAACCTTAAATTTGGGTGAGTGCAATGAATCATGTAAGGTGATAGTAAAGTATTATATGGCATCAAGGATTACTTCCTGAGTTTATGCTTTTAGAGTTTAAAAAGGGAATAGAATTCTGTAATGAGAATATACAATATTGGCTTCAGATGTCAGTTGGACTCCATTGAAAGACACTTTTTTTAGTTTAATATATTTTAACATATTTATGACTATATTGTAATTTACTTCAGTAAAGCAGACCAGTATAACCCTGCTATACAATGTTTTCACATTGTCTGTTTTCATATGGATGTTCTATCCATGTGATAGAAGAGTCAGAGTATTTCCAAAGAAATGTTAAAACAGTACAGTAGTCATCTGGTTCTCATTTTAAGTTGTCTCTCCTTTAAGTGTCAGCCAAAATTGGTGCCAATGGACTCAATCACTCAAAAGTGAATTTGAAGTTTGGAGGAGAAGATTGATAGCATATTGTAAGAGCTCAAATCTGCTGCCATATACTGTGGGCAGAGGATACAGCCAAGGTTTTCAAGAATGCATTCATTAAAGATAATTGTGCCTATCATGTGAACTTTATTTCATCAGTCAGAAGGCAGGGCAGGGTGGAAATTTAGGGTGCATCCAGATGTGTGTACACATGCAATTTGTGGCTCCTGAAACCTGTTTGTGATGCTTCAAACTGCATGTGGCGAATGTACATTTGTGCACAGCATGGTGCCAAAATTTGATACTGGGATGTCCAGTGATACCAGTGTCTGGTGTGACCAGTGTGCAGTGCCAGAAACAGAGCCTGGCCATCCAGAACCACACTCTGGCTGCTAGACAGGCTCTGTGTGGCAGATTAGCACTGCTGCTGCCCTGGGAGGCCCCCAGGATCCTAAGTATGGCTGCTGGGGCCAGTGCAGGTGCTGGCTCCAGCCTCCCCTACCCCACCTGGGACAATTTGGCATGTGCCAGAGTGCATGTGTACGGGCATGCCCTGGGGCACAAAGCAATAGCACAAATGTGTGCCACTGCTTTTTGTGCCCCTGGAAATGCTCACCTCTGCAAGTGTGGGGATGCACCCTTGGGCTAGAAACAGACATTCAAAAAGCCTGAGCCTGAATTGATTCAATCTTTGCAGGTTAGGCTAACCTCACTAGGTGAGGGGGTAATAATCCCTGCTTAGGGAGAAGCCAGGCAGACGCTCTGTGCTTGCAAGTCTCTGTTGAAGCTCTAGCCATGGAGCAGAGGGGCAGCCCTGCTGTGGAGCAGAGAGCCCTGCCAAGCCCAGAGAGCATGCTGGGATGCTGGGGGTGTCTGGTTTATCTTAAACCAGCCAGGGGTCTGGGGCAGACATTGCATAAACTGGTTTTACCCAAATCAGCTAAGTCTGATACTACATTCAACCAGGTTTATCTCAAACCAGTTTTAGCCATTTTCAAACTGGTTTATGTGCCCTGAACATCTGTTCTGCTATGGGTTTAAATCAGTTTCTGATCACTTAAACCAGTTTATGTGTAATGTCTGTCCCTAACTGTGGAGACTAATTCATTCAGAAACTAATCCTTAGTGACCCTTAGAGAGTAATCCATTCAGAAAGGCATACGGTTTCATAGGTGACAGCTACAACTTTGTCATATGCTACTTAGCATCTGATGATCTAGGCTGTTGCCTACAGAAACTTAGGCCTTTCTGAACACATTAGTTTGTAAGGTGCCACCCTGCCCTGCATTCTGCCTGACTTCAGACTAACAAAGATAACTACCTCTCTCTCTCCATTGTATCAGTTAAAGCAAACAAAAAATCATTCTGGAATATAGAAAAGTTACTACAAAAAAACCAAATTGAAATGAAAGAAATTAATATTTTTGAAGGTTTCTTTTACTGGAAGTCATACTAGACCTACTCTTTTGGTTTTAACATAACTTCTAGTATAGTTAGTATCTCCTGTGTGTTAATATTCCTTGTTATAAACCTATACTTCTTTTTTTTTTAAATGCAAAGCTACCTGAGAGCCATTAGCTGATATTATATATACTTAGTGTCATCTTTAGTCTCTAATATGCAATTTTAAAAAGTGCTATCTCAGGGAAGAGATTATTTACTGGACAGGAGTGTGTGTGAGAGCTTGCTCTCTCTCTTTTTCCTTTCAATAAATTGTTCTGACTTATTTGTTAGTAGAGTTACCCCCACCCACTGCTGCCAGAGTCTCCAACTGACCGGGACAGAGCCATTCCTGCCCTGTGGACCCAGGCTCAGCTACATATAGCAGTGGCAGCTAGTAGGTTCACTTCTGAACCTGTTTTTGGGCTGGCAGGGAACACCCAGGGGGACTGGGCATAGAGAAGGACCCCACCTGCTGCAGTCCCTGGCTCCATGTGGCTGAACTGGGCAGGAATGGCTCTGGAACCTCACCCTGCCCCCATCCCTGGGACACCTGCAGACAGTGGCATAGTGGACAGTGGGAGGGAAA
>NW_005841964.1:232638-299533 GCF_000455745.1 Alligator sinensis
AGAGAGGAAAGTGTCTTGCTGCTGAGAATGGAGGAGAACAGCGGTGGGATTCTTACTTGCTTTGAGGACTTAAATAAAGGTCCTTGGCTGCTGCTGTCCTGTTATAGTGGCCTGAAATGTGGATGCATCTATGGCACGGTATCCATCCTGGATCTATCCCTGGGGAAAATATATATTTGCCATGCTGTTTGATCAGCCATATTATAATTGTTCATGAAGGTCAGGAAGATAACTAGGGCTGGGCATGTGGGGCACCAGTTCTGGGTGCCAATTTACAGCAGCCGGTGGAATGGTGGTTCCCAGAGACCCCACAGTGCAGCCGCAGCAGCAGTTTTCACTAGGGAGGCAAAGCCCTATGTGTGAGGAGGTCAGACTTTCTAGTGCTTGGCTACATCTCTCCCCAAAACTCAACATCAGCACCTCTCCGCCTTTGCTGTGTGTGTCCAAATATCTACTTATGCCTCAGATATAAGTAAATAACTTTGGGTTAAATTGTTATTTCCCTTTTGTTCCAAAGAATGTGTCTGAGCATACCAGTGTCACCACAGGAACAGCCCAAGAAAGTCAATGAGAGTCAAGCTTATAAATTCCTTTTAGGGGTTTTGAAAATAGAACTAGGCTCCTTAGTCATTTGAGATCTTTGAGGGATTTTCTGGGAAACTCTTCTTTTAAAAAAAAAAGATATGGGCATTTACTTGTCTCTCTCAATTTTCTCACCTTCTGTCCCTCTTTGCAATGTTATTTATTGATGAATATATTGTAATTAATTTAACCTACCAACACTTGGTGACCCTTTATTCCTTGCAGCTACTTTTCCTCCCTTTTGTGTGTCAGCAAAGTAAAAAAAAATCTGTCTTCCTTATGTACTGTTGGCACAGTGTAAAGAAAAAGGATAACTTGAGTTTATTAGGAGATTTAAAAACATTAAATTTGATAGCAATGAAAGCCAGTGCCGTTGGCAGTAAAACTCAGTATCACAGATAATTAGATCAGTGAGAACTTGAGAGGTCCAAGTTCAGTGAGCCAAATGTTTGTGGGGGGGTTTTGTTGTTTCTGTTTTGTTTTTAACTTGCATTTAGCGAACTTAAATGCCACCTAAATAGGAAAAAAATCAGGGCTGAATGCTCTCAGCTGAAAGTACTGTAACATATATTACTGCTATAGTTGTGCCAGAACTGGAACCATTTTTACAACTCACAGCAAAAAAACTTTTGAATTTTTGTAATAAATCAAATTACCTGATTAACTGTAATATGGTCCATCTCTGTTTCTTGGATTTATCTCCACTAGTTTAAGAAACTGCCATAGTCATCTCTGATATGATTACTTTTCCGATTATATATACAGGACACCCTCACTAAATTAAATTTGTAGGTTCAGCATTTGCAGTTTCAAATATTTGTGAATGCTGAGCCCGATTCTTAAATATACTTAAAGGAAGTCCTCGGGAGCTCCGCACTTGTTGCTGCTGGGCTCCCAGCGCTGCCACCGAAGCCATGCTCCCCCCGCCCCACCCCCCGCCAGCCACTGGGGGCACTGAGTTCATGAATGCAGTGCCTTATTCGCAGATTTCACCATTTGCAGGGGATGCAAGAATGTATCCCCCGCGAATGGCAAGGGTCACCTGTAAACAGAATCACCAATTAATCTCTAAAATTACTTGTGAAACTCTGAACATTCACAATTTGTATTCTTCTGTGTCTGGGTGTGTGAGAGGTGTAGCAGGAGCATAGTTAGAACACTTTCAACCTTCTGCTCTGGGTATTTTAGGATGGCTGAGCAGTACATAATTGGCCATTCATGTTGGCTCTGATTTAGAGAGAAAACTTAGGGTATCCCTTACAAACCTAACACCAGTGGGAGTAACAATAGTAGAGCTCTGTTGGCATGTCTACATATGCTATTGGCATGCAGCAATAAACTCTGGTTTGTATCACTGTGGAGTTTATTGCTTCTGGGCACACTGTTTGAATGTGCACCCAAGGCTGGAGCATGTTGAGCAAGGTTGGAGCAGCCCCAGCTAGAAGGAGGTCCAGGGGATCAGTCTGCCAGGCCAGGGCTGCTCCCCTGTGCTCAACATGCTGTCAAGTGGCTGGTTGGGGCACAAGGGTGCTCCAGTGTGGGGCTAACCAGCAGGTAGGCCCCTCCCCACTCCCACACTGAAGCACCTCATCATGACCCAGTTAGCCATATCAGTGTCTACACATGTGCTGCTGCAGAGTAAAATACTCTAGCAGGGTAGTACTTGTATTTACAAGTGCTACTCTGCTGAGGAGTTGATTAGTTTGCTGTGGCTTAATAGGGCTCCATGTGCAGATGCAAGACATTTAATGTAGAACTAATTATCCCGCTCCACAGTAAACATCTCATGTAGACACACCCTGTGATGATATATTTCCTTTACTCTCTGACCTCCATCATCTTTACCTCAACAAAGAGTCCTCTTATACGAGGGACAGGCAATTATTTCAGCAGAAGAGGCATTTAATGGGGTTTAGTGAGCTTTCAAGGGCCACAAGGGTAGTCTCACCCCTTGACAGTTGCCCTGCCTCCTGGTCAACATCTTGGGACCAGAAGTCCTGCCCCTAACCCTCACCTTTGCCACCAGAAGTCCCTCTCCTTGGCCCTGACAAATATTCCTGACAAATACTCCTTTGGGGGCAGGAGGTTGCCATCTTAACACCAGAAAAAAATAATCATACACTAAAAGTCAAGCACCTACTGTAACAAATTTTAATTTGACTACAAAAAATATTTCTCATGATTTGTGCTTGCATACTGTACATAGAGGTGATTGCATAATAACTCAAAAATAAAGTCTTATTGTTGTATTGTGTGTCTGTGTGTGCGCGATATGGAGTGTGGGGTGTGTGTGTATGGTGGGGTGTGGGGAGGTGTGTGAGGAAGAATGGAGGGTGTGGGGATCCCCCCCACACTCCCCACATAGCACACAGCCCCTGCAGGCAGAAGTAGCAGCAGCAAGCAGGGGCACTCAGGGTGCTTGTGACTGGTGCAGGCACTGGCACCTAGCAGCACATGGCTCCAGCCAGTGCCGCACATTGCAGTGAGAAGCTCAGCCTGCCCAGCCTGTTTGTATCGTTAGGGCTCCCTGCTGCACACATGCAACTCCTGCACTTGCACACCACCAGAGGGAAGTTCCATGTGCTGGATCTGGCTGCCTCCCATGCCCCCTGACACTCAAGTGGCTCGTGAGTACAGTAGTTGCACGTACATGGCACAGAGCCCCAGCAATAGAGGTGGCTCGGCCAAGCTGCACTCCTCGCACCCATGTGAAGAGCTGGCTGGAGCTGTGTGCCACTAGGTGTCAGTACCTGTGCTGGGCATGAGCACCCTGCCCCGAGCACCTCCACCAGCTGCTGCTGCCTGCAGGGGCTGCACGCCATCGGGGGGGGAGGGTTCCCATATCCCTTACCTTCTCTCATGCCTACACCCTGCCCACCAGAGCTTCACATTGCTGCTGCCTCCTTGGGCATGGGATCCATGCTGCTGCTAGCCTCAGCCCTATGCTCCATGCTCGCCCAGCTGCACCTTTCCCCTGCCCTGCCCCTCTCTCCACCCTTGTTGCTTCCCTACCTGCTGCCCAGAGCGAGCAAGACACTGGGGAAGCCAAGCAGGTTCTCCAGTAGCTGCAGCAGCGACGGCAGCAGCCTTGCCTGCAATCTGTGTGTTGGCCGGGCTGGGCCCTTTCACCCACGAGGGTGGGAGTGAAGTGAAATAAGGTATGTTGGTTGGGGTGGGGGAAGGGGAGGTGTATATGTGGGTGTCTCACTCCCACCCTCATGCATACTATCAGACTGTTTCTTACCTTCTCTGTAGAGGAAAAAATCTTTGTGGAGATATAAATATAAAACCCCCTGAAAAACAAAAGAAGAAAAAGACCCTGTTTGATACACATTTTATTTGTAATGGTGGGGTGGGGAAAGGTTCCCCAGCCTGTTCAACAAATATAGAATCTGCAGGGCCCATTTGGCCCCTATATCTGAAACCTGTGTATTGGGATGAGTGAATTAAACCTTTATCAAAACAAATTTCTGAAAGGCATTTCCCAATTGAATCAAGGATTGCAAGGTTTGGGAGGTGATGTATTCTGTAGATTTGCAGCTGAACAGCAAGTCAACAGAAATAGTGTGTACAAATGTCTCCTCCTTAAAGAATGAAAAGAGAATTAATTTATCTTTTAGAGGATAAATTATGACCCATAGACAGGGGAAAGGTATATTAATAGAATAATAATGTTTCCACAGAAGTCAGAGGTCAAGCACATTTTAGCTTATTAGACTATGCTTCAATGTCCAGGCATTTCTATTAAGACTATTAAAATACATGGGGCCCTTTTGTTCTCCCAGTAGAAAAGGCCTTCTGTAGTGATGTGGTTATGAGAGGAGGCTTGGGTATTTTCTTTCAAGTTGATCTTTAATCATAAAGGTCAAATGTTTACCATTAAAAAAACTTGAAGGTCAAGGAACTCTTACATGCAGTTATTGATTTTTTTTTTTAAGACCTTGAAACTTGGCAAGTATCACAAGCTATACAGGACAACTAGGCAAAGACAATAATAGAAAAGCTGGCGAAGCCCTCCTAAATATGAGAGGTTGTGTATACTAACACAGGACCCAGATTTTCAGGGAATGGAGAAAATGGTGGAAATCTGAAATGGTTCCAGAGATACTTATTATGATCTGAGGATTTTAAAAAAGGTGTGGGTTTTTTGTGGTCATTGTTTCAGTGTAATAGTACCTAGATGACATTAGAGCTAAATACAGACAGTCAAAAAGCCAAAGTCTGAATCAATTCAGTCTTTGTGAGTTAGTCCAAGCTGTGTAGATTGAACTGATAAGCAAGTGAACAGACATTCACTTCATAGTTTCAGAGTTGGTAGGGTCGGAAGCGACCTGATCAGATCATCAAGTCTGACCCCCTCCCATAGCAGGAAAAAGTACTGGGGTCAAATGACCCCAGCAAGGTGTTCATCTAACCTCCTCTTAAAGACCCCCAGGGTAGGAGCCAGCACCACTTTGCTTGGAAGTTGGTTCCAGATCCTAGCCGCCCTGACTGTGAAGTAGTACCTCCTGATGTCTAGTCTGAATCTACCCTCTGCCAACTTGTGACCGTTATTTCTAGTCACTCCTGGTAGTGCTCAGGGGAACAGGGACTCCCCCAATGCCTGCTGGTCCCCTCTGACTAGTTTGTAACAGGCCGCTAGACCCCCCATCAGCCTTCTCTTGTGGAGGCTGAACAGATTCAGGTCCCTTAGCCTCTCCTCATAGGGCCTGCCCTGCTGCCCCCTGATCACATGGGTGGCCCTCCTCTGAACCCTCTCAATGCTGTCCACATCCCTCCTGAAGTGCAGCACCCAGAACTGGACGCAATACTCCAACTGCAGCCTGACCAGTGCTGCATAGAGGGGGAAGATCACCCCCTTGGACCTACTCGAGATTCATCTGTGGATGCATGAAAAGGTGTGGTTGTCCCTGCTGACCATGTCCCCACACTGTCGGCCCATGTTCATTTTGGCATCAATAATGACTCCACGATCCTTTTCTGCCTCTACACTGACAAGAAGGGAGTCCCCCAGCCTGTAGGTATGCTTCTGGTTCTTCCCCCCCCAGGTGCAGCACCTTGCACTTGTCAGTGTTGAAACCCATCCTGTTCTCATCTGCCCACCCCTGTAACCTGTCCAGGTCCAATTGCAGCCTATTCCTCCCTTCTAGCATGCCCACATCCCCTGACATCTTAGTATCATCGGCAAATTTGAATAGGGTGCTTTTTACCCCCTCGTCCAAGTCACTGATGAAGATGCGACTGAGCCCGTGGGGACCCCACTGCCCACATCCCTCCAGGTTGAAAATGACCCATCCACCACCACTCTCTGGGTGCAGCCCTCCAGCCACTTAGCAACCCATTTAACTGTGTACGTGTCATTGCCACAGTCCCCTAGTTTTTTAATGAGAATGGGGTGAGAGACTGTGTTGAAGGCCTTCCTGAAAGACTACGTCCACTGCTACCCCTGCATCTAAGGATTTTGTGACCTGGTCATAGAAGGTCACCAGGTTGGTCTGACAGGAGCTGCCTCTAATGAACCCATGTTGGTTGCCCCTAAGCATAACCTCCCCTGCTGGCCCCTCGCAGACATGCGCCAGGATAATTCTCTCAAAAAGCTTACCCAGGATCAAGGTAAGACTAACTGGCCTGTAGTTCCCTGTGTCCTCCTTCCTCCCTTTTTTGAAAATGGGAACCACGTTGGCCCTTTTCCAGTCCTCGGACACCATAGCAGAGCACCACGAGTGCTCGTAGAACCATGCCAGGGGTCCCACAATGACCTCTGCTAATTCCCTCAGCACTCTGGGGTGGAGTTAATCAGGGCCAGCTGATTTAAATACATCCAGTCCCTCCAGAAGTTCCCTGACTAGATCCTCACTGACCCTAGGCCTGGGTGCGCCTCCCCCAGGGCCTGAGGGGTTCCCAGCGGAAGGGCTGATCTGGTCCCTGCTCAGGAAAATGGAGGCAAAGAAATAGTTAAATAGGTTAGCCTTGTTGTCTGGTGTGACAACCAGATTTCCTAGCATGTCTTGCAGAGGCGCCACATTACCCGGTACTTTCTTTTTTGCCCCCTATGTATTTCAAAAAGGACTTCTTGTTGTCCTTGATTCAGGTAGCTAGTCCCAGTTCCATCTCCGCCTTGGCCTTCCTGACTACCACCCTGCAGCCCCGAGCAACCAAGGTATAGTCTTCCCTGGTGATGGCCCCTCCCTTCCATTGGGTGTACGCCTCCCTTTTAGCTAGGAGACATTCCCGTATGCTTTTGGTGAGCCATGGGGGCTTTTGTGCCCTCTTGCCCCCTTTGATTCTTGTTGGGATTACCTCCCTTTGGGCATGCAGGATCGTCTCCTTAAGGAATGACCACTCTTCTTGGACACCCGACTCCCCTCCCCTCCGGGACCTCAGTACTTCCCCTGATTCCAGAAATGCAGCCGTCTGCCTACATTGGCCCAGGCCAGAAGCCAGGGGGTGCTAGAGCATTGTTTCCTGCTCAGCTAGAGCAGACAGCTTGAGCCAAGGCTATCCTACCCACCCTGCAGTGTGGGGGGGAAGGGGGGCAAAGAATTCTGGGATGCTGGGGGACTGTGAGTTAACTTGAATCTGGAGGGGATCTGGGACAGAAGGTCAATAAACTGATTTAGCCTAAATCAGTTAAACCTGGATGGCAGTAGTATCAGACTTATCTTTAACCAGTTTCAACAATCAGGAAAGCAGTTCAAGTGCTCTGAACTTCTATAGTGTTACAGATTTTAACTGATTTCCAATCACTTGTACCAGTTTGTGTGTAATTTCTGTCCTTAGCCTAGAGGTGCAGTTTTTGTGAATAAGGGGAGAACATTTGCTAGAGAAGCATTTTATTCCCCAGGAAATATTGTTTCTAAAGCACTTCAGGGAAATGTTTTGGTTTCATAGGTGAGATTCCAATGAACTGCAGAAAACCCTGGACTTTCAAAGTCAGCATTTAAAAATGTAGTCCTTCATGAGTCAATCTTAGGCACCAGCTGGTATAAGAATCTTAAAACCCTGGTGCGGCTCTAGCTTGATCTTGAAAACCCGAAAGTCCTGGCTAACTGAGATATGATTTTTTTTCACACCAGCCCCTAATGTGACAAAACCAGTCTCAGTCTCTGGGATCCTGGGAGAACATCTAGTTTGAGAAACACCATGCGTCAGGTATAGGATGTCACATCTTTAGATTATAGCGCAGACACATTCTGACTCACCCAAATAAATGCTGAATGATTGTTTATATGTTCACTATCATATAATCTCTTGATCTGGCTATCATGCTGAAAATAATATTTAGAGGACATCCAAAATACAAAAACTTAGGCCATCAACAGGCATTCATTTGAAACAGTGGTAATTTTCTTAACGCTAGAAATGCTCTCCGGGGAGGGAGCAGTACAGCTGTTCATTCTGCAACTGTCCCTTTTCCTGCACATGGTGCCTTCCTCAGACTACAGTGATCCTTCTCTGGGGATAGTGTGGGGAGCACTGGCTGCTCCAATCTTCCTGTTTCCAGGAGGACTGGAGCGGTGAAGCCATGCCCCTGCTTTTAACTCCATGAGGGGGAAGAAGCTAGACATCCCAAGAGAGTCCTGCTACACAAGAGAGATAATAAAATTACATGATGTTGAATCACAGCCTTACAGTTTGCTTTCCATAAAGCACTGGGCAAAATGTCAGTAATACACACCCAAGAGGTAGCTAAAATTTCTCCTCACAAAGCTGTGTTATCAAAAGCCAATTGTCTAACTCTGCTTGGAAAATAAAATGAACCTGAGTGTAGCAGTAGTGGTGCTGCTTCTAGTAGTTTAGTTAGGAAGGCTCTAGGGACTCTAGCTTTTTCTTTCACAGCTGTGTAGTCTTGGTACGAACAGGTTTGCCTTGGCCTCATCTTCTGTGACTTATTATTGAGGGCTGTCCAAGGACAGCAGGGTCAGGTCTTCTTGTAAATTAATGTTCCCTGTGGGACTCCTAATGAAGAGACTGTTAACTAATTATCGGTCTGTTTGGAAGGTACTCATTTTTTAATTGACCTCAAAGCACTCAAGGAACCAAAGGAATCTGAAGAAAGATGACTTGTGTCCAGGGCAAGAGAAATGCATCATTTTCTGTCATTGGGGAGGGTGAGTTGGTTTATTAGGGTAAGGTGGACGTGCAAGCTTGATAATGAGGTGCTCAGAATTTAGAAGGATCAATAATTGCACCTGGTCACCCTGCTTCTGTGTGACATGTTCCCTCATTCATTTAGCTTGTTTTCTGTAAATATTACTTCAGTCTTCTCTGAGAAATATGATTTAAACTAATTCTGTTATAATCTGAGTTTTAGTTTAAGTAGGAAAGTTCAAATCTGCAATTTGAATGTCAGGTGCAATTTCACTGAGGTTGCTTGCAGGGCTGTAAATATCCCACAGAGAAGATAATTGTAAAGTCAGAAGAAGCCTCAAGACTGTTAGTTAGGAAACATTTTTGGTCCAACAAAAATGATATTTTACTTTTTACCCTGTGAATGCTGGCTAAAATGATGATGAACTCAATATTTCTTGCTTATCTTTAAGTACTTGGTAATTTAATGAATAACAAGTTATATTTTTAATTCTCTGCTATTTTGTAGGATTCGCTAAGAATCATAAGCCAGATTCTTAACTGGGCCAAGTATTGTCTTTTGGAGAAAAGTAATAACTATGTAACATTGGACATTAGAAAGAACTTCACAGTAAGGGTTGCCAGAATATGGAATGGGCTTCCACGGGAGGTGGTGCTCTCCCCTACCAAGAGGAGACTGGACAAGCACCTGGCTGGGATCATCAGACCCCAGCGCTCTTTCCTGCCCAGGGCAGGGGGTCAGACTTGATGACCAACTGACTGACCCTAACACCTATGAATCTATAAAATATGTTTTTATCATAATAAAGATATGCACTTCATTTAGCAATTAAGTGTTTTAAAATAAAGCCGAGAACACTGAAGGAACTTCTGTTTAGAAAACGTTCATTGTTAGACTCCAATATAGAAAATACCTTTGTATTGCAATAAGCGGAAAGAGGGTTATTTAATGCGATTTAAAAATCAATTTCTTAGGTATTTCTAAAAACGTATTAGATTAGATTGAAAATCTAATTGAGAAACAAGACTGTATCCCCTTATAAATGTAATTTGCTATGAACCGATTAAAAGTTTCTACTCGAAGACAGTCATCCTTGAAGAAGGGCTCTTTGTGCCCAAAAGGTTGTCTAATACCTGTCCCAACTA
This sequence comes from Alligator sinensis, assembly GCF_000455745.1. NCBI lineage: Eukaryota > Metazoa > Chordata > Crocodylia > Alligatoridae > Alligator > Alligator sinensis. Next base: position 242,458 of record NW_005841964.1, read on the forward strand.
CACATTTGGCCCAATAAAAGATATTACAAAATGTACCTTGCTTCAGAGCTCTTAGAGCACTGGTTTTCAACTTTTTTGACTTTAGACACCCCTGGGGAGACTCAAGGCACCCCTCAAAGTAGGCCAGCTATTAAATCTTACTCTCTCTCTTTTTTACTAAAAAAACAAAAAAACAAACAAACAAACAAAAAAAACCCAAGCCAACCCCAATAAATTAGTTTTTCTATTGCAAAGAGCCCAGAAAGATCACAGCTCTGGATTTCTATTTGAAATCTCTGGGGTTATCTTGTGAATCATGTTTGTAAACCTAACAGTGCTAACACTGTGTAGCATCCCATGGCACCATTGTAAGGACCTTGGGGCACCCCAGGACAATATGGCAACCTGGTTGAAAATCCATGCCTTAGAGACAGAGTTTGAAAGCCAATATAACATGAGTGCATTAACATGCATTTGCAACTTGAGCTACAGAGGGGAGCATACATTAACTGAGTATTTCTGTTAGCAGCAATCAGACATAAAATACCTGTACATGGAGCAAAATACATTGCAGAGTTTGTTATTGTTTTTTATTTAGGCAATTTTTGCCTTAATCATATCTCAAAGAATTATTGCCCCTGGAATTTAGAGCATAACCTATAAAAATCTGACCTCCTTTAAATGGTTTATATTATCATACTCTCACTTATGATATGATAAGTAGCTCCATGGTCAGCCCTTTGTGAAAATCATGGGCAGAGATTTTTAAGACTAATTTTATTTTCCATAAAGATTCACTGTATGTTCAGACTGTACCCTTTGCAAATAGCTACCATACTCAAACAGCTCATGGCAGGGAGAAGCAGTTACAAAATTTAAGAGTTTTAAATTGTAATTTTTTTAATAGAAGCAGTTACTCAATTTAAGAGTTTTAAATTGTAATTTTTTTAAAGCTCTCATGAGCTTTTATAATTTTATAGCACTTTGTGGGGACACCAAAATGCTGTACACCCAAGTATAAACCCAAGTGCCTTATAAATTATTTCATTACAAAAACCCTATACAAGCAAGATTACCAAATTTAACTGTAAAATTTGCCAATTTGGAGCAAGTGAAGACAGGTGTGAGATTACAGCTATAATAAAACTGAAATTGAACACTAAGATCTAAATTTGTAGCTGGCAATTGATTTGATTTATAAAACATAGACCACAAAAGGAGATAGATGTAAGTCAGCATCTTCAGTTGGAAACAGTGGTTTGATGAGTTGTGGTAGGTCAGGGGGAACTGCTGAATTACTTGTTTAAATCTGGTTTAGAGCTTGTGCAGCATAACTATATATTTTTGTCAAGCTTATCTATGGAGACACCATTTGCAACAAGGAAAAACTAGTTGGTCCTAGCAGATGCTACCTATGCCATATAATCTTTGGTAAAATGAACAAAAGAATGTAAAACGCATGGAGTTTCCCAGGACAAGAAGTGGTATATTATTTGTGAACATAACTGAAGCCTGTAAAATACTTAAGGTGTTTAAATGCACAGATCAATAATTAAACTGTTTTTAAGATACTAGAACACTGCATTGCAAAACTCAAATGGTAAATAAGCCTGATAAGGAAATAAAGGAAGAGCAATAAAAATATTGTCTCCAGAGTTCCTTCCAATCTGAGCAGTCTTAATGTCACCGATGGGGAAAACTTGCATAGAATAAGGAAGACACTGAACTTAATTAATAAAGACTACTTAGTTTTATAAGAAAAATTCCCAAAGTAGCCATGGCAGCTTTTGTTTGCCGTGGATTGACTGATAAACAATTTCAAAGCAGAAGTCTAGAGACTTTTTGTTTGAAATACTGTATGGCGCTCAGACTTTGGAATAGAGGCCTGACATTTGGCAAGGCGATAGACTTTGTGTCAGGAATGTACATTTTGTCATCCATATAAAAATCTGCCTAAATAAAGCCACATGATAAGCTTTTTAGAAATGGAATTTCTGAAGCCAGTGACTATCAGTCTTGTATTCAGGACACAAGAAGTGAAACAGTTCATCACATGAAAATATATACTTAAAAGGGGAGAAAGAGAGTTGCAAAAATAAATAAATAAATGCACAGGAATGGGTTTTGTTGTAACCAAGTATTTAAAGTGTGCTTTAAAGTAATTTGGGATGTAAATGTAGCTGGAAAGAGAAACTAGATCCATAATGAGAAGGGGAAAATAAAGAATGCAACACAAAGGAGAAGTAAACTACCACTAACTAGAAATGAAAATGTTTACTACTGCAAAGCAGAAAACCATTGGGTACATAAGGGCAAGGAATGTATAGGCAAGGGGTATTTTCTTGTAAAACTTTTAGTGTTTTTTTGTGGTTTGATAAAGATGCCTAGTGATTTTTTTTCTTTCCTTCTTGTTTGTTATCTAATCATTTCAAATGGGCAAATCTATTTATACTAATTTTAAAGGTACCTAGTTTTCAGTCAGGATTTTTTTCTGACCTTTAATTAACAAGTAAGAATGTTCTAAAACCACTTTTTCTGATTTGTGTTTTGTACAGTGCCTAACACAATGGCATTCTCATGTGCATGACTATGCAAGGCCCCAAGACACTAGTCTAATACCGGTAATAATTAAAGCAATAACAAAATGGCCCTTTGAAAGATGAATTGCTGTGCATTTTTATAAAGTTTTGAGATCGCTGAAAAAAAGTCCACAGCAGCATAGGTGAAATATCACAGAGGAACAAATTCAATTATTGGTGGTTTGGGGAAATTATTATGCTTTACCACAAAAATATTCCTGTTATTTAATGGAAGGAAGTAAGGGCATATTAAGGACAGCATTCATTCTAAGCAGGTATAAGTCTTTTTTTTTTTCCTTTTATATTTTTATTGCAGATAATACAAGGTCTTGATATCCGAACTCTCTGGGCACTTTGAAATTTCAGGGCCCGATTCTCATTTATGCAAAATAAGAGCAGATTAAATTATTAATACATTACATATAAACTCAGTTTGTATCCTCAAAAGTGATGCCAGGTGGCCTGGGCATAAATAAGAATCAGGTCCCCAATATTTATTTAACCCTTGGGTTTTGTACATCATTTTATTTGCACTGATTTGCAGGACCTAGTATACAGGAAGCTAAATGTTTTAAATACTTTAAAAGTAACTTTAATCACAGAAGCATGCTATTTATTTCATTTCTCCAGAGGAATAGTGGAATTTCTTTTCTTTGAACAGCCCAAGCTAAACATTTCTGACACCATAGCACAGTGTCAATTGGAAATTCACATTTCATGTAATAACAGACCATTTTAATTTCATGAGCTAAGGAATTGGCTTCCACTCGCAAATTGCACTAAGAAAGCAATATTGTCAGAAATGGCACAATGCATCAAAAGACAACTCTATTGAATTAAATAAGAGGCTTTCATTACCTTTTACACTGTGTTTTCATATAACAGAAGCATTAATTAAACCTTTCATTGCATTCTTCCAATCACTGGAGCACTTGCTGTGTTTGACAAGAAATGTTGTCCAAGAAAACATGTGGCATCCAAACATTCCTGTTAAAGTACACTTATTCAAGCAGAAAGGAGTGGAGGAGATGGAAAAGGGTGGATTTGCTACACCTGGGAAAATATATAGGCAGAAAAAAACTTGAAGAAAACACCAACTTTCTCCCCTTTCTCCTCTGCTCAGCTATTCTGCCTAATAGAGTACTGTTGGGCTCTCAAAATATATAGTCTTCTTATTTAAGATTTTGGTAGAGAGAAAGGAATGACAGCTAATTACTGGCCCTGTTACCAGCTATATTGCTCAGGACATTTCAAATTCAAGCAAAGATCAGGCAACTGTCTTCAACGTGTTTCATCTACTTGCATTTGCGGAGAGGGAACCTCCAGTTGGGAATCAGCTTAACATTAGAAGAGATTCATCCTTTGAAATACAGTTCACCAAATGGCACTGCAAAGGAAAAGTGCTCAGTACTGCGGGAAATACAGGATAGGGGTCAAGCTAAACATACTAATACAAAGTATTCCCAAGTGCAGACTCTGGAATCTGGAAAGTGGTGCAGGAGGAGAAAATCATGTGTATATCATTTCAGTTAAGCATGCACTCATCAGATAAACAAGAAGAAATACATTTCAGGAAAAAAAAATGTATATTAAATTAATGCAAACCCATGATTTATTTCCATTTGTAAATCTACAATGTCCTTTTCTTTATTATTCCAGGAGAACATTTGCGAATCTGCCCTCAGGAATATACATGCTGCACATCAGAAATGGAGGACAAGTTGAGCCAGCAGAGCAAACTAGAATTTGAAAACTTGGTGGAAGAGACAAGTCATTTTGTGCGCACTACCTTTGTGTCCCGGCACAAGAAGTTTGATGGTAGGTGTGATTATTATTTGCATACTCTTGAGAAGTTATTTCAATTCTGTTTCAGTGTGAGGGTCATTCTCATGCACTCCAAAGCTCAACAAAGGAAAGAAAAGGTTAATCCTGCATAGGGCGGTATATAATTTTTTGCTTCTAATTTTTAGGTTTTCAATTATCTTGTTGCAAGATAAACTGTAGTTTTTATTTTTTCTTATGGTAAAGCTCTGTTTATAGCCTGTAGCCTGGCTTCTTCCATATGCCAATGCTTTCCATGTGAAGTACAGTTGTCTCTCAGAAGGGTTTCCTGTTCTTGACCTCTTGAGGGCTAGTGGGCACTGTCCAGTATAGTCTACTCAGTTTTTCTCCTTGATGCACTCATTTAGAAGCTACTACCTTGCTCCCAGCCCTGTTTTCTCTTTAGTTGTCCCCCAGAATCAACTGATGTATATCTAATAGCACCCCCCTCCCCAAAACAGGGGCAGGAGGGCTAACTGTTGCTCCATGGGCATTAAGCCCAAGTTAACCCTCTGTGTCAAATTTGCCTGTTCTTGATCACCCATGTCTTAGTTACAGATGAGAAGGATTCCTCTACAAAATTTTTGTGTGGTACTCAAATGCTTTATTTCTGCAAAAATTGAGAAAGACAGATTTAGATTATTTTTCTTTCTGTTCACTGGTGTGATTTCTCCTTCCTCCAGCATAAGATGGTTTGGAAAGGGATTAGACATTTTCTTTAACAACTCATTTTCCTTAGAAATGAATATAAAGTGATTTTTTTCCTCCCCCTGTTGAAAATGTATGGCACTGGTTGTTAAATAAACCTTTCTCATTATACATTGGAGCATAGCAAATATTAAAATGACTTCTTGTTCATTCTTGTTCACTCTCAGATTTATGTATGTGTTCAAATGAAATATAGATATATTTTGAATGACTGAATGATCTACTTATTCCTAAATGTGAAAAATGTTCACCTTGCTTGTAACACAATGTGATATAGACCCAGAGGCTGCATCCAGATGAGTGTGGCCATGTGGTATGTCGCACTACAGACATGTCTGTGGCATCACATACTGCACATTCGGCCGTTCGCCACACTGCAAGGTAGAAGTGCAGGGTGGCGGCAGGGCCGCGGTGGCTGACTGCAGGAGAGCCTATATTTTTCAAAACGTAAGACCGTAGGGTCTGATAAATTGGGATTGGGACCCTATGGTTTTGATAAATTGGGATTGGGGTGTAAAGGGGTGCTTCCCAGGGTGGCTAGGAGCAGTGATGAAAGGTACTTTTGGGGGTGCTACTGCCCCAGGAAGGAAACCCAGCTAATGGGAACCTAATCTGGCCCCCTACTTTGTTCCCTCCACCCCTCTTTCTAGACCCCATGCCAGGACCCATCTATACCCTGCAACCTGGCTAGCTGGCATATGCTCTGCAGGCTGTTTCTACAGGATTGCACCCCTAGGGTTAGGAAGGTCACACTGCTGGGGTTGGAAGGTGGCGTTGGCTTGGTGCCAGTACCTGCTTTATCTTCACCTTCCCCCAGGCAGTAGAGTTCAGGGGCTGAAAAATGTATCTACACAGAAAAAGAGGGTGATGGAGGAGATACTGCATTCTGGAATGCTGGAGGATTGGAACTTGGGTGGCTCATCTATGGGGAGTGGCCACATTTTGATAGAATATGAGCTGCCCTGAAGTGCTGTAATTTTAAGCTATGTAAGGTATTATTAAAACTAGTTTCAAGGGGTGCACTGATAGAGATTTTGAGGGGCCGATACCAATAGCCAATTTTTAAGGAGGCATATCGGCTGATACCGATCCGATTTCCAATACAGCTGTGTGCAGCTGGTAAGTCTGTTGTGGTGGAAGGGGAGGTGGGAAGGAGCGAGACATGAGGATGAGGGAAGGAGTCAGGTAGAGGCAGACTGCCCAGCCAGCGTTCCTCCAGATCTGCATGGGGTGGGGTGGGCAGGCTGCAGCTGCAGGCTGGAGTGGGGCTGTAGTGGACTCTTCTTGGTGGGAGCTGGGCTCAGGGCAGGCAGTGGTGATGCTGGGAGGTGGGGATATGGCAAAATTTGGGGTGGCTGCAGCCCTCCCACATAGTCCCCTTCCAGCACCAAAACCACTGTTGCCTGCCCCAAGCCTAGCCCCCACCAAGAAGAGCCCAGCTGCAGCCCACGTGTCCCACCCCACACAGATCTGGGGGCACATGCCCCCCCCCCGGGCCCTCCTGGGGCACACACAGCAGCAAGAGCCACTTCCCCACCCCTACCCACAGGACAAGCCATGGCTCTATCCCGTGCCCCACTGTGGCTGGGCAGCATCTGCCCCTGTCCCGCTCCCTTGCTCTTTCACCATGGGGGGAGTTGATCTGTTCCCCCATGCCCCTTCCCTCCCTCCTCCCCTTCCACTAGCTGTACACCACTCTCCATGCTGCTGTGCTGTGCTTCTTGCTGCCTATGTGCTGCACTGCAGCTGCATGCACACACAAGCATTTATTGGCAAAATCATCAGCCTCATTGGGCCAACTTCTAATACAGCCAATTTTCTTTATATCAGTGCCAATTCAATATCGGACAAATGTATCAGGTACCTCTACCAGTTTTGGGTGTTAGTGTGTACAATCCAGGAGTTAAGCTCTAGGAGCCACCTAAAATTAATATGCTATAAGGCCTTTACAAGGATTTGTAGCCATCTGCTCTTGGTGTGGTGCAGATGGAAAATAATTGAAAGGGGTTGGTTCTACTAAATGAATTCTGAGTTGGCTCAGGGACAATGAGGGCTAACTTACTTCCTCTTGCCAGAGAAGAATGTTGAATGCATATGCTGTGTAGGGGAATAGGTGGACACTGAGCCAGGAGCTGGGAAGATGTACATTAGTTTTTTATTCTGCTTTAGGAAGTCAGGGGTTGGGCAGATTCTAGGTGAAAACTCTAGAGTGGAGTTTAGAGAGAGAGAAAAAAACGTGTATCTAAGACTAATACTGTTTTTTTTTTTAATCTCATTAAAATTCTTAGTTACATGTTAAGTGAATTTGAGTCATTCTGTGAGAGTTAGAGTAAAGCTGCAGTGAGATCTGAGGAAGGGTAATGTGAAAGCTTGCCTAAACCTATCCCAACCAAGCAGTTAGTCCAAAAAAAGATATCATCCACAAAAACACTCATCTTTCACTCCTGAGTAATGCAGACATTCACCACACTTGGTCTGTGGTCACAGGGATCCTGGTTTTCTTTAATTTTAAAAAATCCCCAATTTTTGGATTTAAAAAAGTAATCCCAAATCCACATGATTCTGTGATTAAAATGCAATGTTACGCTAATATATTAGCAGCATTTCATTTTAATCATGGAAAAATGTGGATTTGGGGTAAATTTTTTAAATCCAAAAACTGGGGATTTTTTTTAAATAAGAGAAAACCAGGATCCCTGATGATCACACAGCTTGCTTTAACCCACATTATCATAATTCTAAAGTGGCATGTGAAGACATTTGACAGTTTGGGGAGCCTCACTGAGAACTCGGTACAAGTAACTGGGAGTATGGGGAGGGGCCAGTAAAGTTGGGAGGGTTGGCAAGAGTGGGGGTGGGTCGGGGTGGGGGGGGCTAAAATTGCCTGTTTAGGTTTGGGGGCATAGGAAGAGCACAGCCCCAGGCTGGGGTGAGCAGATGACTTTTCCTGGCCCTACAGCTGCACGCTGAAAGTGTGCAGACATTCAATGGATAGGATTAACCTGTTCTTGATCTAAATTAATTCACCTTTTTCAGGTGAACAAACTTGGATCAGGCCCACTATTTTTGGCCTGATGTAAACTCCCCAAATCTCTGCACAGATGACATCGTGTTTTCACTGTTGACCCTGGCACGCGACAATAGGAAGAAGACTGTGTAACCTTGGTGAGGGCTAGGGGATTCTTTCCACTTCCCCCAATAGAACAGATGATGTTGCTGCGAATTTGCAATCTCCTTGAACACTTGCTGATATAACTAAGGGTGTGTAGTAGGAGTGTGCCTATAGGCTACTGTGATGCCCCCTAGTGGCTACCTCACTACTGCCCAGCTCCTGCTTTTGCCCCTCAGGGTCTCACCCTGCTTCCTTGCCTGCCAGGCCTTGATGTTAGAGGGTAATGAGGGGAGACTACCCTCAAAGGAAGGTGAGTGTAGGGTGCCCACTCCCTCTCTTTCTACTCACTGTCTCAAATGTACTTGCCTTAAGAACTAAATTTGTGGCCTCCTTCCACCCATACAGCCATGCCTCATACATAGTACAAGTTATCATTCAAGTGCAGGGCCATAGCAATGAAGTTTGGTGCCTGGGGCAAAGCCTGCAGTGGAAGCCTGCCTTCACCCCACACACAAATCTGGGGGCACCCCCCCATGCTTGCCCAGGAGTGCATGCAGCAGCAGGTACCACCCTCACCCCGTCACCATAGCCCCCCAAATGAGCTATTCACAGCTCCGTCCCATGCCCCACTCTGGCCTGTTGGTGCCCCTTTGCCTTAGTGCTCAGGGCAGTCACCTTTTTCCCCTCCAGCCCCTCGCTATGGGCAGCGTTCAAGTAGGGCCTCTCACCTCTCTGCATTATTTGGCCCTCTGGCCACAAAAGCTTTGTTGGGGCTTCAGCCTTCCTGGCTTTGGCCCCTTTTCTCTGGCTGGGTCCCCCAACCCAAGGCCCACTGTTCTGGAGCCCAGCTTCTAGGCCTCAGCCCTAGTTCCTAACCCTCTTAAAGCTCAGGCCACTTTGCTTTCAGGTTTTAACCTTCCTGCCTTTGGCCTGACTATATTTTGAGCCTAGCCCTGAAAGGGCCCAAAACACTTTCATGCTTTTCAGGCACCGCTGTGGCTTATACCCTAGATTCATAGATGTTAGGGTTGGAAGGGACCTCAATAGATCATCGAGTCCAACCCCCTGCATAGGCAGGAAAGAATGCTGGGTCTAGATGACCCCAGCCAGATGCCTATCCAACCTCCTCTTGAAGACCCCCAGGGTAGGGGAGAGCACCACCTCCCTTGGGAGCCCATTCCAGACCTTGGCCACTCGAACTGTGAAGAAGTTCTTCCTAATGTCTAGTCTAAATCTGCTCTCTGCTAGCTTATGAACATTATTTCTTGTAACTTCTAGGGGCGCCTTGGTGAATAAAACCTCACCAATTCCCTTCTGTGCCCCCGTGATGAACTTATAGGCAGCCACAAGGTCGCCTCTCAACCTTCTCTTGCAGAGGCTGAAGAAGTCCAGGTGCCCCAGTCTCTCCTCATAGGGCTTGGCCTGCAAGCCCTTAACCATACGAGTGGCCCTTCTCTGGACCCTTTCCAGGTTATCCACATCCCTCTTGAATTGTGGCGCCCAAAATTGAACGCAGTATTCCAACTGCGGTCTGAACAGTGCCCGATAGAGGGGAAGTATCACCTCCTTGGATCTGTTCATCATGCATCTGCTGATGCACGATAAAGTGCCATTAGCTTTTCCTATGGCTTCGTCACACTGAGGACTCATGTTCATCTTGGAGTCCACTAGGACTCCAAGATCCCTTTCCACTTCCATGCCACCAAGCAGGTCATTTCCTAGGCAAGCTCAAGTTCTCACATGCCCCTCTGGCACCCTCCATGGCCTCCAGACCTTCCCCAGTAGCAACACCCAGTCTTCCGGTTTAAAGCTTAAATTAAAAAAAATACAAGCATGCTGGAGGTAACTAAAATCATCCCCACACTGGGTTAAATTTCCCTGTAAGGTATATGCCCTTTAACTTTCTGTTCCTAGGGCAGCTCCAGTGCCAGTCAGACCCTCTCCAGCAGCTGTCTTGCTCAGGAGCTCTTTTCCCTGTTGCCTGCAGGGCCAGACTTCCCTCCGATAGAAGGCAAACCTATTTATTCCCTGAGCCCTGCCCTTTCCGGCCAGTCTGGGCTACTGGCTTGCCTGAGCAAAGGGGCTGCTTGTTATACCCTGCCTAGCCAGCTGTCTTTGCCCAGGCAACAAAAATCCTTCCTTTATAAACCCCAAGACCCAGCTTCCCTTAAAGGGCCTTTGCTGCCTCTGTTGTCTTTGTAGCCCTCTTCCAGTAACAGAGTGTAGCAGTTGATTCCTGGAGCTTGTACTAGAATGTACATTCAGGTAACCAAAGGGCTGCATGGTAGGTCTGAATGATTATACAATATTTTGCTTTGTAAACTGTTACATTATTTATGTGATGTGGAGCTGTTTTTGCAAAGTGCACCTTCAGGCTTCTGTTGTGCTTTGAGGGGTTTTAAAAGTTTCATATTCCTGGAGCATGTGCTGTGCTCAAACATGAGCTTGTAACCAGAAGTGAAAATGTTAAATCCTCAGCAGCCGCTGCAGGATTTAACTTTCCTTCCACTCTTTTTGTGGAAGGGAAGCCGCTATAGTTACTGGGATTTGGCAAATTATGCAGATTAGTCAAAATCCTTGTCTGATCTGGCACAGCTGAATTTTATTTTATACTGCTATAATCCTATTCCAAAATTGTTTTGCATTTAGTCTCTTATGTACAAAGACTGTCCACTTAAGAACTGCAAATCAACATGCATATCCAACTGATTCTGTCCTTCAGTTTTAAGGCCATCTGTAGCCTACTTGAACTTTGCTTCAGTTTAACATGGTAGATTTTTAGATTGCTTAGGTTGTCTACACTTTGGAGAAGAGTCTTTTTCTTCTGTGTTCATGCTGTGCTGACTACAAGGAAGTTCTGGTCCCTGATTGGGCCACTTGAAACTAACCTAATCAAGTAATAAAAAAAATATAAGAAAAAAGTATATAATACAAGTTGATATACAGTGCTTAAATTTAATCCAGAAAACCATGCATACGAATCCAAACTGTTTGAAAGTTTTGGAACTAGTGGAAGCCACCCCCCGACCCCAAACTTCATAAATTTAATCAAAGAGGTTTCTAAAATCTCATAAATTTAAAAGCAATGAAGTAAAGGCTGATCTTTGCTTAGCTCTAGCAAATGAATGGATGAACCTAAAAGATAATGATATTCTATACATGTATAGCACTTATTGAACCCATTGTGTTAGCATGGTGCACCTTCCAGGTTTGTTAATCTGCTTTGGAGCAAGGCAAATTAGCTTGGGTAGAGCATCATACCAGTGTAGATACTTATGGCTCTGATATTTGAACATGCTGTGTAGACCAGGGTGTTCAGCCTCCAGCCAAAGGAACCATATCAGGCTCCACACTGGCCAGGAAATCTGGCAGTGGGGAAGACATTAATATCTCCTAGTCTCATGGCAATTAATACTACCCCTGCTCCCATGCTGCCAGATTTCTGTACCTGTGGGAGGCCCCATGGTTTAGATGATGTGGCTCCTTGTGCCAGATCCCTTTGGACTACAGTGTATTCACAGACAAATCTGGTGCAGAGGGTCATGTTGGCATGCTGAAATGTACCTGTAGACTGGCCTCACATTGGATCAGGTCTGCTGACCAACCCTGAACCACTCATTCAGCCTGCTGGGCTGGAGATGGTGAATGCTACTGGTATAGACTATTCTGCAGAGCCAAGGAATCATTAGCAGGAATCCTGGTTTTCTCTGATTAAAAAAAAAAAATCCCTAATTTTCCAATTAAAAAAAGTAAACCCAAATCCACATTTTTCCATGATTAAAATGAAACATCACTAATATACAGTTCACTAATATATAGATGAATCTATATATAAATGGTATTTCATTTTAATCATGGAAAAATGTGAATTTGGGGTTACTTTTTTTTAATCCAAAAATTGTGGTGGGGTAGGGGGGGCCTCATCAGAAAAAACCAGAATCTCTGACATTAGTGCTGTGTTCTAACTGTTCCACAATTTATAATATGACTGTCTTAAAGGTACCAGTTCCTCATATCTGTCTTTCAGATGTTTCACTGCCTTCACTTCATACTCCACTGTTGTGTTTGGAATTCCACTGTAGCATAGATAATGTCTCCATACTTTATGTCCCAAAAATGTTGCTGCAGGTAAAATATCAAAAGAACGAATAAGTATGGTGATCTCATTTTGCGTAAGTAGTATTACCAGCAAATATCAATATATCTGCTGTAGCTCAGCCTTACTAAATATTTAAAAAAATGAGGATAATGGAATATTCACAGGGGACGAAGCATATTTGGAGTCACAGCAGGTATGAATATTTTTAACTTAAGGTTTTTGGACAGGTTTGATCCAAATAAGCAGGCATATAATGATCAGCTGTTTCCTGTCTTGAGAAAGGGACAAGCAATCACATTTTAATTCTTGGACCCCCACTGCATACCTCAAAGCAGCTTAAAATATATTATGTTCCCAGTGTAGTTGTAATATTATCATCTTATTATCACCAATTCCCTTGCATGGTGGCTTTGCTGAGCAGCTGTTCCACAGACAAGCCAATTTCTTTTAAGTATTGCTCTATCAGCAGCTGAAACCAACCCTACCAGAAGGTTTTGTCATGAATGTTAATGAGCAGACAAGTATCTGTTCAGTGACATTTTCTAACTAATCCTTTGAATAACTATAGGCAAATTAAAGAAAGAATTGTATTTAAGCTAAATTGATCAGATGCTGATTAAAAGGATGCCATCTCTTTATCCCGATGAAAATTATGCAAAAGGTGTTGTTGTTAATGGTGTTAAAAATGAAAGTGAGTCTAAGAACAGTTATCAACTTGAGTGGACACTGATACCCTTCAGCAGGGTGTGAAACACAGTGACAATTGTAAGGGTAGAATAATGAAAGTTGCAGTTTTTTTGATCCTTCTCATACATTCATCAGCATAGGCTTTTGTAGCCATGGGATCCATGGATATCCTTTAGCATTGTTTGTATTCCTTATAGATATTATCAGCAGAATCAGCACGTTTATAGGTTAAAAATGGGAGTTTTAAAAGATCATACTAAAACACAGTGCTATTAGCAGGGATCCTGGTTTTCTCTGATTTAACGCCTTCCTCCTTCCCTCCCATTTTTGGTTAAAAACAGTAACCCCAAATCCACATTTTTCCATAATTTAAATAAAATACCACTAATATGTATGATGAAATACCACATACATACACATACGTGTGTGTGTGTGTGTGTGTGTGTAGAAAGAGAGAGAGAGAGAGAGAGTGGTGTTTCATTTTAATCACAGAAAAATGTGGATTCGGGGTTATTTTTTTTAACCAAAAAATGTTTGTTTGGGTTTTTTTAATCAGAGAAAGCCAGGATCCCTGGTTATTAGGAATAACGGGTAACCTTAATAAGTCATGTTGCTTTTTCTTCGTTTGCTGTTCATGGAGGAACTTGCATCTTGAGATGCATCTTGAGTTGAAGACTTCTTTTTTGCTGTTGCTTCTATGAGGGCTTTTTAACAAAATGAACTAGGCATTAATGCACATCTTAAAAGCAAATTCTCCTTTTGAAAAAGAAGATATAAATTCACAGCAAAAGATGTGGAATACTTGAAGGCAGTATCCATAGCAGTGTGGTTCACTGCTGCTTCCCAACCTGCCATTAGAGCCTTAAACCCAGATTCTGCAACAGAGATAAAATGCTGCTCCTGCCTACAGCTCTGGTGATGTCAATGGGACTCAGCATAGGAGGACTGCTGTGTCAGCACAGCAGTCTGCTTGTACACTGTCATTTACAGATCAGGGTCACAGTTGCCAGACAAACCTCGGTGCCTTCTACAAGTATGGTTTACAGCAGGATGTTCTTTTGTGAGTGTTTTATTTATCCTGAAATTGAATAAAAACTCTTTGACTCTTAGTGAAATAGGACAGTTCTGCCGTCTGCTCCTGCTGTGTACCCTTTAGGTACGTTAAGAGAAGCTGCAATCCATGTATATCCATGGATGTGTTATCACTAGTAGAGTTTGTATAACCCTGAAAATAACTTTCATAGCTATATTTTAAATATTGTGGTACCAAACATTTTATTTTACAGTTCTAGCACCTTAAGATTCTGTATATCTTAACAGGAATTCAATGGCATTCAATGGAAAAAAACCTGCAGAACAAAATTTCCTGCAGGAAGAGTGGCATCCCCAGACTCCATGACTATAAGGATATTTAAAAGATACCAGGTTATAACTTCCAAAATACATCTTCTGCTATTCTGATGGAGGTATATTTTCTGTGCATCCTAAACTGGATTTCATATTGCAGTTACAGTGCAGAAAGAAATGAATGTACCTCCAGCCTTATCACTGTCTGCAACTTTTGTGAAGCTTTGTGGCCATCTTGTGAAAGTTTATTAAATTCTTGGAGAAACTAGATAAAAGTTTTAATTGTAACATATTTGATGCAAAACAATAATTTGGAAACTATTCTAGGCCTGATCGGAAGTCATATTAAATCAGTTGGCAAAAACAAATTTCACACTGAATAGGATTTTTCCTTAATGTTAAGGGAGCCAGCAGGAACAAATTATTTTTTTGGCAATATCTTTTATTGGACTAAATGTATAGTTGAGGGAGATGTCTGGGCCAGTGTTCAGACACAAAATGCCCTTCCTTACGTCTTTATGCCTGAACATTTGTCTAATATCTCCCCTGACTACACAGTTGGTCCAGTAAAAGATATCACCAAAAAAATCCTTGCCTCAGTATGACCATAATAGCACATATGGCAGTTACCAGCACTTATGGGAGAACTGATTTTCAATATTAATGGTACTTATACCTGTGGGTAACTTTACTGAAGCAAGAACACTGAGGCAACTAAGGACTGCTCATGCCATTAGAGACCTTTTTTGTGCACGTAGACAGGAACAGAGCCTAATAATGGAAAGACTGTCTCTGTAACATTAATGACAGCTATCCATTTATGATTTGGACAGATGATCTAAGTTATTGGCTTGTAATTCTAACTCTATCAATAGCTGCCTTCTATTACATGACATGAACCAAACTTGCTCTGGAAATTCAAAATAGGGATTAAACAGCATAATTGGACTGCAAAGCCATGACATCCACATGGAATCATAGAAAATTAGGGTTGGAAGGGACCTCAGGAGGTAATCTAGTCCAACCCCATGATCAAAGCAGGACTACCCCAACTAAATCATTCTAGTTGGGGCTTTATCAAACTGGGCCTTAATCTCCAAGGATGGAGATTCTACTACCTCTCTAGGTATTCCATTCCAGTGTTTCACCACCCTCCTAGTGAGAGAGTTTTTCCTAATATCCAACCTAAACTTCCCTTGCAGCAACTTGAGACCATTACTCCTTGTTCTGTCATCTGACACCACTGAGAACAGTCTAGCTCCATCCTCTTTTGAACCACCCTTCTAGTAGTTGAAGGCTGCTATTAAATCCCCCTCCACTTTCAATTATCCAGACTAAATAAGCCCAGTTCCATCAGCCTCTTTTCATAAATCATGTGCTCAGCCCCTTAGCCATTTTTGTTGGCCTCCACTGGACTCTCTCCAACTTGTCCACATCCTTTCTGTACTGGGAGGGCCCAAAACTGGACAGAGTACCCCAGATGTGGCCACACCCATGAGACTACAGGGGAATAATCACTTCCCTTGATCTGCTGGCAACACTCCTACTAATGCAGCCCAATATGCTGTTGGTAGCTGTAACAGGGAGACTGTGCTCCCTGGTACTCAAGTATAGTGAGGAAAGAAACCTACCCTGAGGGCAAACATCATCAACTGACCCCAGGAGTGTTCGCCGCACCTGAAAGACAAGAGACCCTGATGCAATATACTTACCGGAAATGACAAGGATAAGAGAAGGACGAGTGAGTGGTGTCATCCCCCGAAGGGGAATCCTGAGCTGTGGTGATTTGCAATGGTGATAATCTTTGTGTGGAGGCACAAAACCAATGGACCTCGTTGTTCCATAAGAGCTGAAGGAGCAGAGATGCCGACTGAAACTGATGGTGGTTTAACCCCAGTGAAGGTAACGGGGGAGATCTATAGACTTGGTTATAAGCTACAGAGTTTGACAACAGGACCGTGGATACAAAACTAATTGCACGTTATGGGTAGAGACAGTGTGGAGAAGTTTTTCTCTTTTTTTTCCCGCTTTTTGTTTGCAATTTTTAAGAGTAGTGCTGAAGAGCACCCCTGCAGAAACTGTGAATCATTATACCTGTTCCCGAATGAGTAGACCTCAGGGTCACAGTGTCATTAAGTGGGTTAAAACAAGCTTTGCAATCAACAACAGCATCACAGAGTTGTCAGTGTCCTTTCTTTTTTTCAGTTAACTCCCATCAAGGTGCGGCAGAAGAGTAAGCCGCAGGAAAAACTCTGAATCGGGTTTTCTTTTTGTAACATTAACTTACCTAGATATAATACTCACTCACAATAGCCTTCTTGGCAACAAGGGCACACTGTTGACTCACACCTAGCTTATTGTCCACTGTAACCTGAAAGTCCTTTTCTGCAGAGCTGCTGCTTAGCCAGTTGGTCCCCAGCCTGTAGCAGTACATGGGATTGTTCTGTCCTAAGTGCAAGACTTTGCGCTTGTCCTTGTTGAAGCTCATGTGATTCCTTTTTCCACAATCCTCCAATTTGTCTAAGTTACTCTGAATCCTTGCCCTACCCTTCAGCGTATCTACTACTCCCCCCAGGTTGGTGTCATCTGCAAACTTTTTGAGCGTGCAATCCATCCCATCTTCCAGATCATTAATGAAGATATTGAACAAAAACAGCCCTGGGACTGACCTTGGTGCACTCCAATTGTTCCCACCTGCTGCCAGCTTGAACCATTGATCACTGCTCTTTGAGCCCGATGATCCAGCTGGCTTTCTATCCACCTTACAGTCTATTCATCCAGCCCATACATCCTTAATTTTCTTTCAAGAATGCTGTGGGGGAGCATGCCAAAAACCTTGCTAAATTCAAGGTATATTACATCCACTGCTTTTCCCACATCCATAAAGCCAGTCATCTCATCATAGAAGGCAAGTGGATTGGTTAGGCATGGCTTGCCCTTGGTGAATTCATGCTGACTATTCCTGATTACTTACTTCTCCTCCAGGTGCTTAGAAATGGATTCTTTGAGGACCTGCTCCATGAGTTCTCTGGGGACTGAGGTGAGGCTGACTTCTCTGTAGTTCTTTGCATTCTCCTTCTTCTCTTTCTTAAAGATAGGCACTATATCTGCCCTTTTCCAATTGTCTGGGACCTCCCCCAATCACAACAAGTGTTCAAAGATAATTGCTAGCAGTTCTGGAATCACATCTGCCAACTCCCTCAGCACCCTCAGGTGCATTGCATCCAGCCCCATGGATATGTATATGTCCAGCTTTTCTAAATAGCCCATAACTTGTTATTTCACCCTAAGGGATGCTCACCTTCTCCCCAAACTGTGCTGCCAGGTGCAGTAATCTGGGAGGTGAACTTGCCTGTGAAGACCAAAAGCACTGAGTACTTCAGCCTTTTCCTCCTCATCTGGGACTAGGTTGCCTTCTCCATTCAGTAATGGACCCACACTTTCCCTGACCTTCCTCTTGTTGCTAACATATAGTACTTCAATCAGGTATAATGGAAAAGACTGCCCTGCCATTTCTTGTTTGCTGTCCCCGATACTCATTAAATGGGCACATATTATTTTTATAAATGAAACTCTTGACTTAATACATCATTGTTTTATTGTAACCCACCTTCCCCCCACCACTAAATACTTCTACTCCTACCCAAGCAAGTGGAAAATTAAAAGTAAACTTTGAAATAATATAGAAGGAATCTTAGAAAGCATGGTGACACAATGAACTGACACTCTTGTCTCTCTGCTCATTTCAAACAATTCTCTTTTTTAATGTATTTGCTTAAAGGCTCCTTTTCCTCTCATTACTTCAGCTCATCTATCCTATTTTGGTGAATCTGCTTTCTTGGAAACCGTGCTTGCTCTGACTGGCAGCAGTATTCCCAGAAATGTCATTTTAGCATATCAATAGTTGGTTTAAAGACATTAAGTACCTGTGTGCCATGACTATACTTTTAATGGCAGTTTAATAGTACATACTTTAAGGTCTTCTACTGCATTATTCTTGGTCATAAAACAAAAATGTTCATTTTATAGAGAACTCGGGCCTTGCATGCCTTCAAAGAGCATTGGTTTAAGGAGACAGGTGTGTGTGTAAGAAACTGTCTCATATGCCATTCTTCTTCTGTTATTCCATACAACCAACTGGCTAATAAAATAAATGAGTCCTTTCAATTTAAAGGCCTTTCTTTTGAAATGTAGGTGAAAATAAGAGGCATGTTTGAGAAGGGGTGTCATCCAATCTGTTCTCTAATTTATAGCCACATTCTTCAGTAATGGAACTTGTGTATACTGGTAAGATGAGTGTAAACAAACCAGGTAATAAAATAACATGCATGTACACACCTAAATAGTGTTGCCTTAAATCAGTTTATTTAAAATGTAATTATTATAAGAATTTATGAAAATTAAAAGGGGGACCTGTTGATACAGCAAAAGCAAGATCCACCTAATAGATGAGTGTAGTAACTAACTGAATTTTTTAGTCCTATGTGAGTGTTAATGCACTTTATGCTATTTGCACATTTTTGCGTGAATATTCAAAAGTGAATTCTGAAAGTTTGAACCTAAAATTGTGTTTTAGCATAAGATAAAACAGGCATGTCCAACATGTGGCCTGCAGGTCTCATGCAACCCTCCGAAGGGTTATTATGCAGCCTGTGGGCTTGTGGCTTGCCACCATTCCTCCTCACGATTTGCTGCTGCTGTGGCAGCCAGGAAGGGGTTGGACTGCTAAATCTCTGAATGTGGCAGAGAAGGAAGCCTGCCTGCACTGCAGATGGATGCAGTGTATAGCCAGAAGAGGTAGGGGGCAAGTGCTCCTGTGCTGGGATTGGGGAGGGCTGCTTGCACAATGTGCATGGCTGGGATCCAGGCTGCCTCCTCTATGCAGCAGGGTGCAGCCATGTGGCGAGTGGTCCCTGTGACTGTAGCTTGCGTGGCATGTGGCCCTCAAGTGTCCAGAAGTTGGACAGCCCTAAGCTAAGCATGGGGGCCAACCCTTTGCTTATTTCCCAGGAAATATGTTTAGAATTTTTTTTATTTGATGAGGACATTGTCTTTCCTGTCCTTTCAGTCCTCGGGACATTTGTACACATCAGGATCAGGATCTTAGGACTTACTAAGACAGGTATTTCTGACTAATGTATGCCTCATTCGTTTATTTTTGGGGATATATTGATTCATCTACAAACTGGTATGAAAGCAACCCCTTTCCTGTATCTTAGTTTACACCTGTAGGTGCAGTTTATGCATTGGGTATCACGTATTATATTACTTCTTTACGTTTATTTTAGTTCAGTGCTCAAGCAATGTACAGGCTACTTACCTAACATGGGTATAAGACTATAGCATGCCAAACAAAATGCCTCCCATGATGGTCATATGTGGGAACGCTTGCTGAAAAGGTCACAACTCTGTGATGGGATACAGGGAAAAGAGAGGAGGAGTTGGGACTGAAAGTACGCTGGACCATCTGTGCTGTGAACTGATCCATTGTGTGTATAAGCATGCAAAGGGCAGAATAAATGTTACAAGGGCAATCTTAAATGCTCAGCCCTGCGCAGCTGTGATGGAAAATGCTCTCCAGATTAGTAGAGAGAGAGGCATAGCAGGTCAACAACCCAGGAAAACGAAGTGTGCTTTGAAACTATACCAAAGAAATTTCAATAAGTACAATCATCACAGGGATCTGACAAGTCATCAGGTCTGAAAGAAATCTTATTTAATATACAGTAGGCTATAACACTTACAGATTTAAAGTGAAACATTTTTTTTGAGAAATGTATTTATTTATTTATTTAGTTGTATCATGTTTGAGGCTAGAAGCCAGCTCTCTCCCTCCCCAAATGCACCCTTTCACCTACGTAACTGAAAGGGGAAGCTCCTCCTCTGAAGAACCTGCAATCAAAATAAAAATATTCACACATATGTTAGGCAACAAACTATATTATCCCTGCATATATGTGAATACAGTCTACTTGGACTAGGCTAGATCATTTGTAATGATGTGGTAAGGCCATAGCCAATAAGACCATGAGTTGCATACATTCTATGACTATAAACCTCACAAGATAGGTTCAGAGGTTCTGTATATCACTGGTTATATTAGTAACAGCCACCTGTGTGCACAAGTGCTCATAGCTAGCATTTGATTAAAAAAGAGAATTCTGGTTTTATCTTCTGCTGTGTTGGTCCACCCATAAAAGCCTCTGGGAATTGGGAATTGAAAGTTTAATCTGTGCCGTTGAGGAGTATATATCCATTGCTTTATGAATTCCTTTTCATTTTGTGAAATATCACTTACTGTTGTAACATCCAGTGTGGATTAGACCATTCATTTTTGGTAGAAAAAGACTTTGTGAAACTGAAACAAAACATCATGGGGATAGCTGTACGTTTGTGAGACAATGGAGTTGCTACTGGTTGATCTATAACTTTCTCACAACTGCCCAGAGCCAACCAGAGCTTGAAGCACATCAAATCTTAGGAGGAATACTCTTTGAACGAGGGCCAGGGAGGAGACAGCTTTTAAACATGACTTGCTCTGTGAGTCCATCAGGAGAAACAGAAGATATACCTGAAGGAATGAGTTAGGAGATGGTAAGCTACCTATACTGCCCTCCAAGAACACATTCAGTAGAGTTGGGATGTTTTCAGAAGGTTGCAAAAAAAACAGATAAACCAGATGAAACACTTTTGAGATTTCCAAGAGAATAAAAAATCAATGCACTTCCATTTGATTTGAATTGGACTGACTGTTTAACTTCCACAAAACTAAATGTTCTGCTTCAAGGTTGACTTAAATACTCTGGGGTAAAAGTCTATTTTGAAGAAGCAAAATTGAAATCTTTCATTTAAATAAGTTAAAACAAAATAATTCTGTCTTTCCAGGTTTTTTTCATTTTTACTTTTTCCAAAGTGAAAAATTCAGTAAACCCTACATGAATTGTGGAATGAGTCATTGTTGCTGGATCTCCAATTTTCATCAAAAGTTTTTTGTGAAAAGTTTTCTTCCATTCTACTTGCCAACCCCAAATACTCTCTTGTTTACCTGTTTACACTGCTTGGTATTTCACTTAAGATGCCTAAGACCAATATTGTACATGAGTTTAGATTGCTAAGCTCCTGTGCAATGCTTCTGTTTCTTAATTTGCCTTCCTTGTGTCAGTCAAAACTATAAATGAGACTGCTTACAAAAGGCCTATCCATATGAGGGTGTGTGTAGGTGGTTGGGGAAGCTTGGGAAGTCCCAGCACTAGTTTTGGACAGTTGGACTGTGATATTTTATAGCCAAAAGAGTAATTGAGACACAAATTCTATGATCAGAAAGGAATTCTAGAGATTCAGAGCTAGAGAGAATGCCTGGACTTTGCCCACACCAATGGGCTTGGCACTCGTGACCAATGACAAGGGGTCCTGGTTTTCTCTGATTAAAAAATCCCCAATTTTCCAGTTTAAAAAAGTAACCCAAAATCCACATTTTTCTGTGAATAAAATGAAACAGAAAAATAACCAAAGAAAAATATGAATTTTGGGTTACTAGTTGGGCTGCCGCTAAACCTATGACTGTGACACAGTCATCAGCCCACTTTATGTTGGCCAGCACAAAGGTCAACTTTTTAAAACTTGGGTGCCTACAGTTTAGCTATTCCTTTCTCTATTTGGGTGTCACGAGAAAAGTTATCTGTCTTTGAGGTGATCACAAATCCCACTAAAGATCCAGATGGGGTGCAGTGACTGGGCCGCATCCCCGTTACTGACCATGCTGCAGGATCAGCAGCCAGGGACTTAAGCCCTTAAAGAAGGTAAGCATTATCTCCTTCCTTTCCTCTCTGTGTCCAAAGACATGTTCCCTCCCATCCTACTCCCACCTCTTCAGCCTGCTGCTACTGCTGTCCCCACTCCCCCTTGGTTGAGAGGAGCTCCTGTCACTCCAGCTTGGCTGTGCAGGGGCTGGGATCAGCCTAGGATGGTGGCAGCAGGCCCTGCTTTCCCTGGATTTCCTTGCTAGCCCAGGAGCAGGTGTGGGGAGGGGGCATGTGCTCACCCACCACTGCTGTGGTCCTGGGTGAGCACAGCCACAGCGCAGTGTGGCTGAAGTGCACAAGAGCTCTGCTAACCCCCACGACAATGCAGACACTGGTGGCAGCAGGCTACGAAGGTGGGAATTGGGAGACGAGGGGACTGGATGTGCCTTTGAGTATGGAGGCAAAGGAGGGGGGAAAATTCTTACCTTTTTTGGGACTCAAATGGGAGGAGTAGGGAAGGAGAGAGAGAGAAAGAGAAACAAAAGAAGTTACTTAGAAAGAACAGAGCTAGTCATAATAGGTTAAGGATCAGAAAAAAGTTCAACATATAAATATTTAACGTATGGTTCCTAATTGCCAATCCTACAGACAGTTATGTACGTAACTTCACTACCTTGAGAGACAAGAGCTAAACATTCCACCTCTTAGATCTAACATAAATATCTATTTAATTTACTTCCATTAATGTATAGCCCAGATATCATAGAGGCAGAAGAGACTGCAGAATTAATTAAAAAATGGGACCTAACAATGGGTCATATAGGCCTAGAATGGTGGTGTTTGTGAAAGACAGATATATTACTGGATATCGAGAGGGATTTTACTATTTTCAAGTTCTTTCATTGGCTGAGCTTGATTATACTGTTTGATTGTTTAAAATAACAGATGAAGGTATTATATAGTTCAGTGTAGTAAAGGTACCCTGAGAGCCTAGACTCATTGTAGAGTTTGCTGGTATGCCGCCGACTATAGGTATGGACAAAAGATTCATTTCTAGAGGCAGACTTTTCTGAGAAATTTCTGAGAAACCCTAGTCTGGGGAATGGGCAGGGAATCTTTCTCTGTTGCTCCCTTTCCCTTCCATAGAACAGACTGAGAGGGGAGTAAATCAGTGTGGCAATGAGCCACCACCCTTTCCCCAGACCAGGCAGTTCCCAGTCTGGGGAAGAGTGGGGGAGCAGCAGATGGCCACTTTGCTCCCTTCCTAAACCAGGTCTGGAAGCGAATGAAGCAGCATACTAACATTCTTTCTTGCAATAAAAACACTTTCACAGTGGAGATCTTCAGATGCCAAACTAAAGGATCTTTTTCTCAGAGGGGGTACGTTTCCTCTGGGAAAAATGGAATAAAATTGAACATACTGATCCTGTGATCCCGCATTAGCAAATTCCCTCTCTGTGTCAGTGTACTGTTGTCATCTTTATGTGATAAACAAGGATGCTGGTTTTCTGTGATTTAAAAAAAAATCCCCAATTGTTGGATTAAAAAAAAGTAAATCAAAATCCACCTTTTTCCATGATTAAAATGAAATGCCACTAACATACAGATATATATTAGCATTTCATCTTAATCGTGGAAAAAGGTGGATTTTGATTTCCTTTTTTTTTAGTTGTGTTACTGGAGGTGCCAAAACCAAATAACAGAAGCAGCACCATCCTTTCTTAAAGGAGGATTTGGAGAGAGATTTTTTTTTAATGCAACATTTCTATCTTCCATGTTCACAGTCAACGGAACATTTATGTAGACTACCATAATGCCTCTGTAGTGAAGTAAGTGTCTATGTAAGGAAAGCAGAATGATTGCTTAACACAGGCTCATCACTGTTGTAGATTGCAAGCATAAATACATGAGTGACTGGTGACTCCTGAATCTGGAGGGGGCACCCACAGAAGCCACCAACCCTATCATGGAGGGCACCAGCCCTACCGACACCATCAGTGTCGGCCATCGAGGGGGCATGTGCACTCCCGTTCATCCTCTACCAGTCGCCCATGCATAAATATAAAGTGGTCTTATTTAACATTTTCCACAAAGAAACACTGAAATAATGAGTCATAGCAGTACCTTAGGGGAAAAAGCAAATGGACTTGTACTTTTTATTCTGGCCTCAGTCCACATATTTGAGTCCGGTGATGTCTGTCAGAGTTCATGCAGGGACTGAGAAATAGCGTGGTCTTATCAAACTTCAGGAGACCTAGTGCTGCAACCCTTTTTTTACTAGACTACTCTTGAGGTTATTTAGTGCTACTAAAATCAATGGGATTGTTCCTGTTTGCAGGGGTTGTAAAACTTGTTTCAGTGTTTGCAGTCGTGACTCAAGAAGGAAGGCTAATAACTGTGTACTGTCTAGCAGCAGGCAAAATCTTTTTATTGTTGATTATTATATTGTTGTTTGAATCTACATTCCTTCTGGCACCTAAACTCTCTATTGAACTCAGAGGAGATTTTAGAGTGCACAAGGAATGTGTAATCAAGCTGATCAGACACATAGCTTGAAGAGAAACAAATGCTGACATACAAATAACTATTTTCCTGTTAAATAAAATTTCCAAGGTCTTAGTTAAAGTCATTTTTGGTTTACTAATTCTCTGATACCCTTTTTACAAATGACTTTGATAGGAAATATACTATTATGATGTCAAACATAGCTAGTTGTCATTGTCAATACTTACAAGCTTTTTATATTGCCTGATTACAGTTTTCTTTACACGTTCAAAGTAATCCAGCACTACTTATCTATCAATAAAATTTAAAAAAAGGTTTATTTAAAACATGTTTGGTATTCCAGGTTTTATATAGAAGATTGGAAAAAAAAACCTCATAAGAAATCGTAAGACATTTTTTTCCTAGCAAATTAAGGAAGGATTCTGTATCTGTATCCACAGTAATGCGCGTCTTACTCTTTCTCATGGTTTCTTTTTTCTGTTGTGTTTTGTCAACATTCCAGGTGGTATGAAACCTAGAATATTAAATATATATATAGTATGTATGTTTGTGTGAAACAGGGTTGCTGAGCTTAACAGAAATACATTTTTTTAAAATTTTTGACATATTTCTTAGTGGAAAATTTGTGATTTTTCTATGTATTAATTGAACTCATTGACAATTTTTTTTACAATTTTTGACGGATTATTTGACTGGTCAATTGACCAAATTTTATTTGACTGGTCAAATACTCAACCCTAGTATGTAATAATAATAATTATAATATTGTGTGTGTAATTTTTGTATGCGGTGTGTGTGTGTGTGTTTGTAATTACACACATATTTTATGCATGTGCGTGCTCTCTCACACACACACACACTCCTTTCAGCTTTAGACATAATTTATTCTTTGGCTATTGTTGCGGCGCACCTCGCTGCCCCACTCCTAGAGAGGGGAAAACTGCCAGAGGAGAAGCTCTGGCAGTGCATCAGGAACCCTAGTGGTGATTAGGGAGTACAGGTGTGGGTTGCCAGGACAACTAATGAGAATCAGCTGCCTGTAGGAGGCAGGGCCTGGCCCTTATAAAGCCCAGGGCTGAAGCCAGGGTAGCAGTTTCCTGCTAGCAGCCGGAGAGGCAGGAGCGCCCTCGGCCAGGATATAGGGAGAACCCTCATCGCAAGTATAGTCCACGAGAGCTCCAGGGGCTGGAGCAATGGTGTTGAATTACAGCCAGGAGGCTTATGTTGTTATGGCCCAGTGCCTTGTGTTTTGGTTATAGCCTAGGGGCTTGTTTTGCATTGTTGTTGTCATGTTGAAAGACCGGTGGTTTGGGTGAGGCTATAAGGGGTTGGAGGAGGCCTCATAGGGACCCCCAGAGGAGTGGGGGCCCCTAGCACCTGGGAAGGTGCAGTATTCTCATAGGAGACCCACAGTAGCGTGGGGGTCCAGGTGCCAGTCAGGGCGCAGCGGTGTGGGGTGCGGAGACCCTAGGCCCAGAAAGAGCCCGTGAGGAGCCCGGTAACAGGCTAGCACTGCAGAAAACCCAAGAGAAGGACAGGGTGCTGTGGTGGTCCCCAGGAAAAGGGGATAGTGGTACAGCGTCCAGGAAAAGGGGAAACAGCGCAGTGGGCCTGAAAGACCGGAGGCTCAATATAGAGTCCCAAAGCGGGCAAGGGTCCCTGAGTGGGACAACACTTTTAGAGGAGGCCCAGAAAGGGTACCGAGACCCCAGAGAGGGGGCATGATAGAGAAGGCCCGGGAGGGCAGGCGTGTATTATGACAGACCAACGTCCAGTACATCTGCGAGGCTTGGGGCGTGGTATTAGGGGTTGGTAGGAGCCATGCGTAGCCCATAAGGCTAGGGTGCCTGAGTAGCACCCGTCGTACAGGGAGACCACAAGAGTCCGGGAAAACTGCGGGGACAGAGGTCCTGATACGCCGTGCCCAAGGTGGTATAAGGCAGCCTCTCAACATATACCGAACATCAAAGACGTGGCGGGCGAGAAGAAGAGGGTGCCCTTGGGCCGGCCTTGACACGGTGAGAGGGACCTTTAAGGAGATCACGGCCTTCCTGCAGGATCCCACCCTGACAGCTATATATATATATGTACACACACACACCACAAATATCTATATCTATATATAGATATAACATATTACACATGCACAAAAATCTGTGTTATGTGTATATGTTTATGTATACATATGTATATAGCCAAAGACTAAAGTATGTCTAAAGCTTAAAAAGGTCA
This sequence comes from Alligator sinensis, assembly GCF_000455745.1. Classification (NCBI taxonomy): domain Eukaryota; kingdom Metazoa; phylum Chordata; order Crocodylia; family Alligatoridae; genus Alligator; species Alligator sinensis. Next base: position 269,269 of record NW_005841964.1, read on the forward strand.
TTTTGGGCAGACAGAAGTGCAGGTCCCCACTGTAACTAAGAACGTGCTTTTCAGGAAATATTCTGAGTTCCAACAATCCCCAGGACCAAACAGAAGTTCCCTGTAGGTTTCAGGGGGGAGGGGAATCCAGCTGCTGGCTGGGAGCCTGCAGCCAGGTTCCCCTAATAACAGGTTCTCCTCCCTCCTAGCCCACTCTGTTTTCAGAATGGGAGAGGAAAAAGAGAGCAGAGGGAATTCATTCTAGGGCTGGAGGGTGGGGTGGGTGAACTGAACCCGCCTTGAGGAGGCTCCAATACACCCACCCAACAGCAGGGGCTGAAAAACCCCAGACCAAATTCCCTCTGCCCCTTTCCCCACTTCTATTCTGAAAATAGCTCAGAGGCTGGGAGGAAGGCATACACAAGTTACAGAAGACTGCTGTGTTTTGAAACATCTTCATCTGAACCCTTGTGCAAAGAAGGTTCAGATTTTCCCCCAATTGACCATTTTTGAAGCAGTCTGCAGCCGTCCACTTGTTTGGTCATGGCTGTAGACTGCTTTGTGTGGCCAGATCAGGCAAAAATTGTCACTTCTGTCTGCACCTTTTCATTTACTTCATAATAGTAATATTCCAGTCAACATAGGTTGACTTTTTTCATGTTTTAATGCAATTGCTAGAAACAAGATAATATTAGGATCAATACATTGGGAATGTTTTAATAATAATAAAGAGCACCAGTCTACTAGGTATTCTCTTGTTTCCAGATATCAGTAGACCATTACAAAGAAAAAAAAAAATATGAAGTGTAAGTGACCTTTGGCTGCAGTGAATGTTAGAAGCAATTGTTGTGCAAATGAGATACGTTCCTTCTCAGACTTGTACACACGATTCTGTTTTCTTTGTTTTGGGGTTTTTTTTCCCTGTTTGTTTGTTTTAAATCTACTTCTGCTGTAACTAAAACCTTACCATTCTTTCCCACCTCAGATTTCCTTTAGTAACATAATAAATAGATTTATATCTTTTGTGGCTGGTCTCTTTTTTTTTTTTTCTTCAAGTATATTGGACATGACCATATAGGAAACAATGTCACAAGGTCACCCTTATTGTTGTGAACATGCACAATTACAGCTCATTTCAAATGAACTAAAATATTTTGGCCTTTTAAATTAGAAAAAAAAAGGTGTGATCTCTTATGTTAAAAAAGAAACAAAAGAACTGAGAGACAATGAAAATGTGATAAGTATTTCAAAGCTTCATAGCTGTTAGGGTTGGAAGAGACATCAGAAGGTCATCAAGTCCAACCCCCTGTCCTGGGCAGGAAAGAGTCAAGGGGTCAGATGACCCCAGATAGGTGCTTGTACAGTCTCCTCTGGAAGACCTCCAAGGCAGGGGAGAGTACCACCTCCGTTGGAAGCCCATTCCAGATTCTGGCAACCCTTACCAAAAAGAAGTTCTTCCTGATGTCCAACCTAAATCTGTTCTCTGTCAGTTTGTGTCCTGGTTATTCCAAGTGATGCTCTGATAAACAGAGCATCTCCTATTTCTTGCTGTTGCCCCTCCCGCCCCCGATGAATTTGTAAATGGCCACAAGATCCCCCCTCAGCCTTCTCTTGCGGAGGCTGAAGAGATCCAACTCCCTCAGTTTCTCCTTGTAGGGTCTTACCTGCAGGCCCCTAACCATACGAGTGGCCCTCTTCTGGACCCTCTCAAGGTTATCCACATTCCTCTTGAAGTGTGGCACCCAAAACTTGGTACAGTACTCCAACTGCAGCCTGACTAATGCCACATAGAGCAGAAGTATCACCTCCCTGGACTTGTTTGCCATGCACCTGCTAATGCATGATACAGTGTAGTTAGCTTTACTGATTACTTTGTCACATTGACAGCTCATATTCATCTTGGAGTCAACTATGACTCCAAGAACCCTTTCTGTTGCTGTGCTGCTGAGGTCATCCCCTAGCCTATAGGTTTGTTGGTGATTCCTTCTCCCTAGATACAGCACTGTGCACTTGTCTTCGTTGAACTGCATCTTATTCTTTTCTTCCCACTCTTCCAACTTGTCCAGGTTTGCCTGGATTCAATCCCTTCCCACTAGTGTATTTATTTTACACCATCATTTCATGTCATTCATGAATTTGGACAGAGTGCTCTCCACTCCGTCATCTAAGTCTCTGATGAACACATTGACCGAGCCTAGGGGAACCCCACTGCCCACATCTTTCCAGGTCGATACTGACCTGCCTACCACCCCTCTCTGGGTGCGACCCTTAAGCCAACTTGCCATCTACCTGACCGTGTAGTTATCTATGTCACAGTTTGTTTATGAGAACAGGATGAGATACTGTATTGAAGGCCTTCTTAAAATCCAAGTATATGACATCTACCCTGACTCCTGCATCTAAGCATTTTGTGACTTGGTCATAAAAAGAAACTAGGTTAGTCAGGCAGGATCTACCTGCTGGGAACCCATGCTGGTTGCCCTTCAGCATAATTTTTCCTGTTGGGCTCCCAAAATGCGGTCCTTGACAATTTTTTTTCCCAAGGATAGAGGTGAGACTAACCAGCCTATAATTACCCAGATCCTCCTTCCTCCCCTTCTTGAAAATAGGGATCGTATTAGCCTTCTTCCAGTCCTCTGGGACCTGGCCTGGGCACCATGAGTGCTCAAACTACTGTGCCAGTGGCTCTGCTATGACACTGGCCAATTTCTTCAGCACTCTTCGCTGAAAATCAGCCAGGTCTGCTGACTTAAACACATTTAGCCCCTCCAAGTATCCCTTTACTAGGTTGGTGCTGATTGTTGGTGGGCTGGTATTCTTTGTGTGCCTATCTATAATGCAGCTGGGAGATTTGTCTTGATCCATGTTCAGAAATACAGAGGCAAAAAAACTCATTGAAGAGTTCAGCCTTGTCCCTCCTATCTGTCACAAATTGCCTTAGCCTGTCCTGTAGGGGTCCTATGTTACCCTGCACCTTCTTTTTGCTCCCTATATACCTGAAGGACTTTTTGTTGTCTTTAGTTTTTGTTGCCAGCCTGAATTCCATTGCTGCTTTTGCCTTCCTAACTGACTCCCTGCACGTGCGATCCAAGAAGGTATACTTGTTCTTTGTGGCTACCCCCTGCTTCACAGTCTATATGCCTTTTTCTTCACCCCTAGGCTTTCCTGGATTTCCCAGTTCAGCCAAAAGGGTTTCTTGGCCCCTTTGCCCCCTTTTGTGTGCAATGGAATTGTCTCCTGTGCCCAAAGGATTGCTCCCTTGAGGAATGACCACCCTTCCTGGACTCCCATCTTACCAATGCTCTTGATCTTCAATGCCTCACTAACTAATCTCCTGAGTACATTAAAGTTAGCCTTTATGAAGTCTAGCACTTCTGCCCTGCTGGTTACTTCCACCCCCTCTCCTCCCTCCCCCCCGCTCCAGGTAGTGAATTCAGTCATTGATGGTCACTATCCCCTAGGTTACCTTGTACCCACAGATCCCCCATCAGGTCATCCCCTGTAGCTAACTCCAAATCTAGCAAGGCTTTTCCTCTAGTAGGATCATATATCTCTTGTATTAGGTGGAGGCCCTGTATGCATGTTAAGATCCTAAGTGAGCAGTTAGATTTGGCTGACTGCTCCTCCCAGCAGATGTCAGGGTAGTTTAGGTTACCCATGACAACCATGTCCCTTGACCTCTGATAGCTGCATTGAGAATTCCAGGTCAAACTTATCCTCCTGGTGTGGCATTCTGTAGTAGACCCCCACTACCACATGCCTTTAAATTAGTTTTGAAGGTGAAAATTATTTAGTTATACTTTATGTAGCCATCCTATTTTGCTGTAAAATTCCAGAATTGACTCTTTTGGACTATAGCAGCGGCAAATGATTCTTAGAGACTGTTAGAAACAGAAAGAAGGTAAAAAAGAAGAAAATAGGGTGTTACAGAGTCCCCTCAGGGAGGGGGGAAGTGCTTGCTAAGGATTGGTACAGCCTTGTCTATTCTCAAAGGCTAGGGACTGACATTACACACAAACCAATTTAAATGAACAGAAACTGGTTTAAACCTGGAACAGATCAGATATTCAGTGCACATAAACCAGTCTCAAAATGGACAAAACCGATTTGAGATAAACCTGGTTGAATGTAGTATCTGACTTAACTGATTGAGCTCAAACCAGTTTATGCAATGTCTATCCCAAACCCCTTCCTGGTTTAAGTTAAACCAGAGTCCTCCAGCATCCCACCATGCTCTCTGGTCAGAGCTGGGTTCTCTGTACCAGAGCAGGGCTGATCCTGTCCCTCTGCTTTGTAGCCCAAGCAGGGATGGGACGAGGCGAGATGATGGCCAGCATGGCCCTGTTAAGGCAAAGTGGGCAAAGAGGGGGTTAATTCTTCCCTCCTTCCCCACTGCATCTGAGGGCTGCCTGTCTGCCAGGGAGCAGAGGGGAGAGGGCTGTGGCAGTGGCTCCTGGGCCTAGCAGGCCCCAGCTGCAGAGCAGACAGGACCAGAAGGGGTGGAAGGAGGAATTAACCCTTCTCCCTGCCCCGTTCATCATAACAGGGCCATGCTGGGATGGTTGCTTCATGGGGTGTGGAGGGGGGTTCTGTTTCATGTTGAGGGGGATTTTTCCCCATCTTTCTCCTCTCCTGAGGGTGGGAAGGAGGACTCCTTTTCCTCCTCTCCTCCTCCTCCCCCCACCCCCCACCGTGGGCTGGAAAGGGGGCTCTTTGTTAGGCTGCCTGGCCTGGCCCTGACCCCAGAGGGGGACTCTTCCTCCCTCTCTTCACCCCCCTGTAGTTGCAGCTCAGTTACAGCTGCTCCCTTCACCCTGGCTGGGCTGGGCTGGGCAGTGCTGCACAGAGAGCCCCCTCCCTGCCCCCCAGCAGCAGTGGGAGGTGGGAACAGTACCCCCCCAGCACTGAACAGAGGCCCCCTTCCTGCCCCATGGGAGGGGGTGAGGAATGGGGGAAAGAATCTACCTGTGGGACTGGGCAGCATTGCAGAGAGCTCCTTTCCTCACCCTGCAGTGTTGGGGGGGGGAAGAGTCTCCCTCTGGGGCTGGGCAGCCTCTCAGAGTCCCCCTCCCCACCCCATGCCAGCAGCAGGGAGGAGGAGGGGATGGGGAAGACACCCCCTAGCACTGAACAGAGCTCCTCTCCCTGCCCCTTGGCAGTGGGGTAGAGGGAAGAGGGAGAAGAGTTCCTCTCTGGGGCTGGGCAGCCCTGTGTACTGGGATTGCTCTTGGCTGTCAGGGAGCTGCTTGGTGGGCAGAGTTCTCCCCTCCTCCCCCAGGGTCTGGCCACACTCTCTCTTCCCCCACCCTCTGAACCCTGCAGGCCAAGGTTGGGGTTTAAATCCCTCCTCAGTCATACTCAGGCTTGCTGGGCCTGGCCGCACATCCCCCACCGCCCCTCAGCTCAGCTTCCCTGGGGAACAGAAGTCTGCTCTAGTGCTCCTGAGCTTCTGGGCTCAGCCACTGCAGGTATATGCCTGCATTTCCAGAATGAAAAGGGAACATTTATCCACTTGGAAACTGGTTCACTCTCTGCAAGTTGGATTAACCTGAAAAGATTGAATCAATTCAGGCTCGGGCTTTTTTAATGTCTGTCCCTAGCCAAAGAGTGCCCCCAAAGCCAAACCAGGCATGACTTCTAGAGCACAGGGGTTCAGCCGCCTCCTTCACCCTTTTAGCCCCGCACTTTGTCTGATTCTCCATGAGCCTGACTTTAGTGAGCATCTAGTTGCATTCCTGAGAGGGACTTTACCTCTTGTTGAGGACACCAAATACTACTTGAAATTCCAAGTAGCAAACAGCGTTTGTTCAATTAAGGTATTTACTGAGGCAAAGGCCACCCAGCCAAAGATTCTCTGCCCCTTTTCAAAGAGTTAAACAGTTTCTCTGTTTCCAGTCCTGCCCACACAGTCTAGAACACCACCAAAGATAACTCCCATTGTTCTATCTTCAGTTTTCCCAGGTCCCTAGCCCCCGGCTCCTTCACTGTCTCTGACTCCACATTCTTTCTTCATACTGTTCCTTTTCCCTTCCCTCATCTCAAGAACTGACAGCCTGCTTGTTCATACCCCTCTCTACATTGCTGTGCTCACCTCATTCAACTTCTCTCCAGTCTTCCTTGAACATCTCACTTTTGTTGATATGTCAACACAGCTATTGCAGACTCTGTTGATAGTAGAGATTCATCTTGCCCCACACTTAGACAGATCTCTTCATGCCATTCTTTCTCCATGTGTTAGCTTTATGGGACAACCGAGGCATGCAACATTATAACAAGATGAACACAGCTAACAGAAATATTATAATCCATAGTTCATCACTTTGGGTTTTTACTATTGAAATTAATTAATTAACCCAGTGGTTGAATGTGTTGTGTGTGTCACATTTGTATATGCAGACTGGGATGAAATCCCCCTCTCTCTGCCCCTCACTTGAGCCAAACCAAGTGACCTCTCTATTTCCTGGTTTTCTTTTTTGTTCAGGCTGGTTAATTGGGTACCTGACTACATAAATTCCTAGAGGGAGAGGGAAGTGCATTCTTCCTTGGTGGGTGTTTTGAACAAGGCAAGCAAATACCCCAGGCTCCTGCCTGGATATTCACTGTAAGTGAAAAAGAACCCTGGTAACTAGCCAAAAGTTAAGAATTATGTGTAGGCCAGTCACATCTTAAAAGGATCACTGAGTCCAAGACTGTATAAGACTTACGTGCTTATGTTTGCTCAAAGTGTATTCTGACTACCTCATTCTAACCTGCCCCCTCTCTCTGATCAATAAAGGTGTATCAGGTTACAGTGTGCCTTGTTGAGCTACTGTGGGTAGAGAGAGTATAGAAGCCTTTCACTCTCAGCTTGGCTTTTTTTATTTCCCCTCAGTTACCTGATGCTATCTTTGGATGCTTTGGGCTGAAAGAAGCACCCAGAAATATTACTGAGGGCAAAGCACCCCCAAGGTTTGCAGGGTCTGTGCACCCCAAGATGTACAGAGCCCTACCCAAAACCAGTGCCCAGGTGGTGGCAGCATTATCCCAGGCTTGCGGGTGTTCTCCAGGAAGTGGGACAGCCCCAGGGAGACTCCCAAAGCATGGTTTTGCGCCTGAAACAGTGAGGTAGATGGCTCTGCATAGCAGCACCTCCTACTGTGTGCCACACAGACATAAAAAAATGTCAACTTAATCACTGACACAGCCATTGTTGTCAAGTAGCAGTTTCTAGTTCTTAGTAAGGAAGGGCAGTCTCTGAAAACTTCAAGCTCTTACTAGATAGTCTATTAAAAAGGCCTTAACATATTAACCAAAGGAAACTGTACACAATTGTGTTCACTAATAAACCAAATGTGCACAAGGGTGGTAATTTTTGCAGCAGCAGAAAGATTTCTTTTAGCTTTTCTTTGCAAAATATGCCAGAATTAATGGAGTATCATGTCTGCACAGTGCAGTGTCATGGACCTGCACTCTTTCTCCTGCAAATCAGAAAATAGATCTCTAGTCTTTATCTAGAACATAGATAACCTCAGTACGAGTTTCACAGCTGAAACAGGCCAGCCTCTCTAACTGAATTAAAATGTTATTCATTATTAGGTAATTGATGGATATTAGCTTCATCATGACTACCTTTTTAGCCTCACTATTTCTATACTTCCTGTATTTTTTCCTAATTACAGAGAACTTAGTTTTCTTTATTTAAAATACTTGTTGACTTCCACTTGACATTTTCATTATTAGTTATGCTCCTAGGGTCAGATTTTACTCCACCTATTGAGCAAATAATTGGATTTAAGTGGCTTAGTGTGATTCCTTTCCAGCCTACTCAAGTCCCTTAAAAAAGAAAAAACATGCTAGTACAAACAGTGGGCAGGTCTTCATTCTCCTCGTTGCTTTTTTGTGACTTACCTTTAAGGGGAGGATAGCTCGGTGTTATAAAAATAGATGCATCCATTAATGTTTATGTTACCGTGTGGATTAAGATGTTTCTGTTTTTTGTGAACCAGTGGTGGTGAAACTAAAAATATAAAGACCATTCATGAGATACCAAGAACCACAAATGGTTTTGGGATATAGCTTTATACTTTGTGGCTTACATCATCAGACAGTGGCATTCTATGGCCTGTATGCTTGATCTGGCCAGCTGAGCCAGTTTATTTACCCCATTGAGCAGGAAAGTTTTTGCTGTATTTTTGCTGCCTGGATGAAACCCTAGCAGGTTTCATCCAGGCAGTAGAGAGAAGGAGCAGCACTGTGCAAAGAGAGCAGTGGTTATGGCTCTGGCAGCAACACCATAGGCCTGGTTAGAAGAGGCCCACACTTTAAGCTAAGATCTGCTAAAGTGCCCCCAGTGCAAAACATTGCTGACCCCTAGCTTAGATTGTCAAATGTGCATCTCAACTACAGGCTTCTTAGTTAACACTGTCAATATGTGTAAGATAAAAAAAGTAAGAACAGGGGGTTGAGGTATAACTGATTAAATAATGACCATATATATCACGTAATACAAAGGAAAATGGTTAAAAAAAAGTCTGTGAAAGTTTGTGTTTTAGTTCATAGTAAGAATGGTAGGACCATTTTTCCATTTCTGTGTCTTGGCTATTGCCACTGATTTTTCTCCTTCCAGAATTTCGGGAGTTGGTACAACACAGTGTACCAAACTTAACAATTTCTAGTGAGACCTTGCTATTTCTTCTGATTTCAGTTTCCCTTTTATTTGACTATGTCACTATCTTCTGGACAAGAGCAAGGACTACATGTGCATTATTCACAGAAATGGAAGAAATGCTGAAAACCATTGTCTCTGGCTAAGAGGAATAGAAATAAGACATGCAAGCAAGCAGTTAACTAATCTTTAAACCCTTACTGAAGTATAACTTCTACAAAAAGTGCATCCTTGGCTACTTTGCCTAGTTTTGAAAGACATGAGCAAAGATAGGCTTTTAATTCCATCTAAAGAATATTTCATGTGCTAGCTTGTCTCAAATTTGTTCTGGTTTTGACCTCCATAATTTTTCCTTCATTTGGTAACATTCTTAATTTGTGTCTAACAGAACATCTTAACATGTATTTAAAAAAAAAAGGAGTTAATGAATTAAACTTTGTCTTCCTTATAATCTTGTAGTAGTAGGGCCACTTTATTGATGAGGAAACTGAAGCTAATAGAAGTGATTTTGATTTTTCCCAAAATCAAGCCAGTTGGTCGAAGCTAATTGAAACCAGCTCTACTGGACTGCTAATTGAAACCAGCTCTACTGACTCTAGTTCTGTGCTGCTTTGCATACTCTTTGTTTCAAACCCTTAAATACATCATCCTCTTTGATGCCTATAAAATACAATGTAAAAAGTTACTTACCCTTGTTGTTTATTCAAGCTCTATAAAGTATGTGTACACACACTCACAGAGTAGTTTTCACCTTTCATCATAATTTAACCTCTATTATTTTATTAATTTTTGCTTCTCTTTCTTAAATTCTAGTTGAACTCAGTTTTCTTGATGCTTCCTTGTTCAGATCTGTAGGACATGATAACACTGTTAGAGGAGGGACTATCATTTCTGTGATGTGTTACTTGTTATACATCCTGAAACTATTAAAGGAGGAAATATTTGCTGCAATATTTCATTGTATATGCCTATGACACTGGTTGCCCCAGGCTTATTGTTGGCATCACTTTTTTTCTCTCAAGTGTTACCTTCCTTTTGAATAGCTAATCTACCTTATTTTCCATAACTGTTTGCATTTTACCAGGTTTAATCTGTTTTGTTGTTTCCTGCCCATATTTATAAATCACTTTAAGATCTTCCTCATATACCTTGGCTCTTAGTAAAGGTTACAGCATTTCCCATTGTGGAGAGGTCTACAAATTTAATTAATGTTCTGTTCACTATTTCTTTTGGGTGATTAATATAATGTTCGTTTAAAAAGAATACCCATCATTAATCTGGCACAAGTTCTTTGGGATGCACCACTAACATAAGTAATTTAAAGTGCTGAAGTTTAGCTATAATCCATAACTTCCCCTTACCATCAATCTTCAAAGACAACAGTCCTCTCTTTGTATCTTACTTCTGTTGCAAAGCTCAAGATGAGCTAACTGCAGCTAAACTAGAAAATGGAATCTCAATAATTTGGCAGAGCCAGTGGATAAGAACATTTTATCATAAAGCCCCTGGCAGATGCACTCCAAACTATTGTGCTATACTTAAAGCACTATAAATTAAAGTATAAGTGAACTGAACAGACCTTCACTGTTCAGTGTGTGGGTTGGGGGAGGGGGGTTGAAACCTGTCTGCATGGGCTGCTGGGGGCATTCACATGCCATCCTGCCCTCCCCTCATCAGCTGGTGACTGTCAGCATTGGTTGGGGGGGAGGAGGACCCCAAACCCCTCTTCCCACAGTCCTCCTGCCTGGGCTGCACTATGGTGTGGCCTGGCAGAGCCAGTTGCAGGGAGAGGAAATGAGTTCTGCCCAAGGCTAAAGCAAAGCCCTGCACAATGGTGCCTAGGATAGCAGCGATCAAGTTCTAAGGTAACCCTTGATAGGATCTACCAGACATTTGATAAAGTGCTCTAACAGAAAGCACTTTAGGTTAGTATACATCCATCAAGGGGTAACATGATCTGTGATCTGCAGTTTTCAGAGCGTTCTAACAGTTTTGAATGTCTGTTCAGTTATGGCTCTAGACACTTTCTGCCTGCTTAATGTGTGGTATGTGTGGCATCTGTACCCAGCCAGAGTTGTTACCACTTTGCAGCAGACTCACACTCTTTTATCAAATGGCCATAAAAATCCAAAACTTTGTTGCCATTGTACGTGCCTCCACAAGCAGGACCATGTGTTTCTCCAGGGACAAAGAGCAGTAGCACAATGTCTGCCGCTGCTACTCGTCTTTGGGGAAAGCTTGTGCCACAAGCACTCTGGCACATGGCATGTAGCTCCCTGTGGGGTAGGGGAGCCTGGAGCCAGCAACTGTGCTGGCCCCAGCAACCTTATCTTGGGTTCTGGGGGCCTCTGGGAGATACAGCCCTGGCATCCCTCTGGGAGATACAGCCCTTGCATTCCTGCAGTAAGGAGCCTGGCTGGCAGCTGGAGCATGGACACGTTTATAACTTTTTTCAGGTGTGGGGGTTTTTTGACCCTGGGATCATCTGGGGTCCAAAAAACCCCCTGCACTGCTAATTAGCATCATGGGGAATGCCTGTATGTGTCGTGTGTGTGGTGTGCAGCGGCACCACATACTACATGTCTGTGCTCATCTGGTCACACCCATTAGGATCAATTGTTTCACTGAATTCACTAGTGACTTTTCAAATTGTTCATCACTGAATTAACTGCTTTTCTCTCTGTATTTTGTTGACAGTCATGTTTTAGCTGGTTTATTAATTTTGAAGATCTTACCCTGATTTGTGGGAATCTTCTTCCAAATTAACAACGTATATCTAACCTTATTACTGTGTTATAACATGGTGTGTTTTCTTGTTTTTTAGGGTATAGCTCTACAGTAAACTGAATATATATGTCAAGAGTGCAAAATGCAGCACATTTTGAAGCATTTCTTGTCGATTAGGAAAGCTCGCTTGGCTATATGAATTCTGTCTAAGACTTCACACAGAATTCCTCCATTAGAATGTTTTGTTCAAGTTGTCAAATACCTTTTATTTGACCCTATTTCCACACTCAGTTGGAAACTAATCATCCCTGTATCTTATCCAGTGGTGAACAGCTGTAAGCTCAGTGACATCTACTTTTTCTTTCCATAAAACATACTTCTAAACTTCAAAGGCAGCAAGAAACTGACTTTAATGCTTTGACTGGAGATGGATTGTATACCTCTGTGTACTGACATGTGCCTGATTTTCAAGAGTAGGCTTTACTTGCACCTTGGAGTAAGAAGGATAGAAAGATATAGACTGCATAACGAAGTGTGTACTTATTTAAGAACCTATTCATCTTGTAACAGGAGCTGCTCTTTAGGATCTCTTCCAACTTCTACTTTTGTCATATTATTTGTCCACCAGGACAGTAAAAAGTTCAGAAACCAGTGGGTGGCAGCCATTGACAAATATAGACATTTTAATAGTGACCATGGTTTTCAGAGTAGTATTTAACAACTAAGTTATTTGTTTTGTGCCCATCTAGTATGATAGAATTAATGTAGAGCTTTCATGTCACTGTTTGTAGCATTTGGAATGGCACAGTAATAAAATGCCATCATGTTCCATGTAGTATATAGTAGTAAAATTATATGCCAGCCATTTGTCTTCTCAGGAACAAAAGTGAAAACAAGGAGCTTGAAGTGTAGTACGCCTGATTTATTTGCATCACGGAAGTCTTGCCAATGGGGATATACAGAAAAAAGAATTACAAACCATCAGAGAGGGAGCAAATGTCTTCTACCTTTATAACTGTTGATGGGTAGAAGATGACGAAGAAAAAAAAAATTGCAAATAGGGCAAATACACTTAAGTGTCTCTTCCTTAAAATGACAGTTTTAAAGTGGAATCTGTATATTTTACCTATATTTTTAATGTTATATGTCTATGAAGGGTATCACTAACAATAAGCAGTGTAAAAGATCTTTAGAAATGCCCATAGAAAAATGTTCCAGTAACGTTAATATATGCTGTGTATGTACACTTTATAAAATATGCATTGTGCATACATGTGTGTGTGTGTGTGTGTGTAACATGCTTACATGTCTGCATTTCCTCTTATGAACACAAAAAGATTTTATCAAATAGTTTAATTTTTAACAGGATCTTTTTTTTAGTCATTTGCCCCATAATGAGCATATAGAACTTCAAAACTAATTGAAGCTAGAAAGGCTTTAGGGCTAGAGACAGACATTCAAAAATAGCCTCTCTCCATTAGTTCAAGCTCTTCTTAAACAGCTTTTCCAAGGAAGGACATTACCAGCTACCTGTTGGTTCTGCTTTTGCCCTGTCTCCCACAGCATGGAGGTAGCCAGTATGTGGTCTGCTAGCTAATGCTGAGAGGTGTCTGCACAGATGTGATGCAGTCTCTGCAGCCAGGGAGCAGGGGGAGGGGCCAGCCCTGCAGTGGAGCAGAGAGCCCTACCCAGTCCACAGAGGATTCAGGGATGCTGGGAGAATCTAGTTTAATTTAAACCAGCAAGGGGTCTGGGAGACATTGCATAAACCGGTTTGACCCAAATCAGTTAAGTCTGATACTACATTCAACCAGGTTTATCTCAAACCAGTTTCAGCCATTTTCAAACTGGTTTATGCGCACTGAACATCTGTTCTGTTACAGGTTTAAGCCAGTTTCTGATCACTTAAACCGGTTTATGTGTAATTTCAAGATGTCTGTCCCTAGCCTAGGTGACCCTTACCTGGTAGTTCAAGTTGGTTTGTTTTAGGTTCAGATTTTGGTTTTGGAAACAAAAACAAAGATTTTCTAAGAAAGTAAATTGAGAAGACTCTTTCTGTAGGTAATTATTTTGCATGACAGTATACAAGCAAGGAAGATTGTTCATTACCCAATCCTCCCAGGAAAATGAATACATGGCACCCTGAAGAACAACAGACTTAGGCTTTGTTATGTTACCAGGAAAAGGGAATTCTGGATTCAACAGTCTTTCAGTACTAATGCCCTAGCTCTGACATCCAGATGTTCAAGTTCAGTGATTGCCAGCAGAAAGAGCCCAGATGCATTTAATTTTTTTTTGAGTGTGCGCAGATGGAGTGGCAAGATCCTAAAGCATGTAGGATCCAAACTACCTGAACTCAAAATAACACGATGATTTGGGGTCAGAAGTAAATGGTAAAAAACCTGTACAGGCAGGCAGGAAGGACATGCTTTGGGCAGGACTGCAAGTTGAACCCACTGTCACTGGTGGCAAATTACTTTGTGTAGAGAACTGGGGAGTATTATCCTTCTCCATATATAACTCTAACAGTGTTTTGTTTGGAAACACTATGTCTAATCTTATATCTTGTCTATTCACTTCTCTGTCTCTCTCTCTTTCTCTCTTTTAGAGTACCATTTCTTAACTTGGCTTATCGGGTTTCCTTTCTGTCATTGGCAGAGAAATTCCCTAATTTGTAGGAAATTGGATAGCTCATGGCTAACTGCTGTACAAACAAGTTCAAGAGTGCCAGATCAAACTAACAGAAATGCTCTACTTGCATGTTCAGAGCCTTGATCTTTGGCTTCTAAGTGCCTGTGAACTGTGATGCTTCTTAAACTGGTTATCACTACCATTATTCTCATGGGTCTACCTGGATAGCGAAATTCAAAATGAACTATTATAATTGCCTCCCCCCCCCCCCCCCCCCCCCCCCCGATATGACACTTCAGTTGGTTAGTTCCATGGACATCTGGACCTTGAGATAAAATACAGATCACCCTCTCAATCTACCTTTCTCTTTTAAACTCATAAGGACCTTTCCTCAAGCATATCGTTGTGTCTCTAGACCAGACAAATGAGCAAAATAGGTTTGCTATATAAAAAGATTTCCCATCAAGCTTACAGAGAAGGTTGGCAAAAACAGTTATGAACCACAGCACGAACATTTAAACCTGGGTCTCATTGACCTACCATACTGGGGGCAGGTAGAAGTGGATGTGCCTTTGACAGATTTCATGTTTTGATATGTCTTTTTCAAAAGAGTCTTAAAATCCCTTCCAAATTCAAATTCCATTTGACTCATCTTTCTTTGATGGCTTTTAGGCTTCCCTCCCCCATGTTTTGCTTTTGTGTTTTTAAAAGATCTCTACTTATGGAAACCACTTTCATAGAAAAATAATTTCCCAGTGGCGCATAAGTCCTCTACTTATGTTAATATGCTCATCTATTAAAAGTTTCTCACTGAAATAGGGGTTTTTTTTACATTTATTAGAGGATGACAATGTTGCAACACTACATATTTCACTGTTAGATTTATAATCTCAAATTTCATCTAGCAGATACAGTTGGTTAAATGTTTTTTTTCCCCTATACATTTTCTATATGCTTTTGTATATTTCATTTGACTTGCAGGCTTCCGTTATGTTAAACATACCATCAGTGTGCTACATTAAGTACCCCAATCTGAGGAATATCATTACATTACTAGGTGGTTTCAAAATGCTTCTAGTGTATCTTTAATGTAGCAATACAGCAACAATAGGATTATAATGGCTCTTTATCACTGCTGGGCTGTGATAATCAAAAAGAAGTACAGTAATAAATGCATCGAGACTGTGAATACACACATTCTCCTTGTATGTGACTGAGGATGTTGATGAATCCAAATGCATGGAAAATATAATTAGAATATTTTGATTTATAATGTGGCAGTAGATACGCTAACACTATTTTCAATCTCACTGAAGTTAAACTTGGATCACTTCAAATTTTAATGTACCAGAAAATCAATATTAGGAACATTTTATAGACACAGTAATACACAGTCAAATTTATGATTTCCAGATATTCATCAAATCTCCAGCAACTCTTTCAAGATGAGCTCTCCCCATCATGTATGATGATAAAGGCATCTGGTTTAGAGATATAAAATTATCAGAAATAAAATTGCCTCCTATTTTCAGATTCATTGACACTATTATTATAAAGCAGAAATTGAGACCTGCAATACATATTCATCTATAACAGTCACAATTATCTTTCTGGTTCCTGTCTTGTTATAGAGTTTGTAACAATGTTTGATTCATATGCAGCCTTTAATGAGGGTGTAGTCTAAGTAGATGGCCATAGTTTGTTGTTGTTTTTTTTCTTTTATTTCTGTAATACCTATCAGACTTAAGTTTATATTTATGTCTTTGCTCTATAGGTATGTTGTATAATTTGAAGCATGTTGTGGCAAAGTGGGGTTCCCTGGCTAGCCTCAGAGCCAGTTTCCCACCTGCCTCTGGGCACACCGCCCACCTGTCTCGCCCACCATGCCTTGTTGTTAATTAAAAAACAGCTATCCGTGGCTCCTTTCCACCCATACACAGAGACCCAAGACTCACAGATGGCATCTCAGGCAGTTGGCTCAACCGTTCCCTTTGCCCATTAGCTGTGGCACCCAAATCATGGGACCTTCAGCTTCCATGAGCCCTGGCCCCATCTCGGACCAGTCGGGAACCTGAGCTTCTTTGCTCATTGTGGGTGTCCCTCATAGTGGACCCCTGGCCCTTTTGACCCTTCCGGTCGTGGCCCCAGCATTGGCCAGTTGAGTGCCTCGGTTGGGTTTTCGCCTCCTGCCTGCACTTAGGGATTGGGGTCCCCCATTCCCAGCTCAGGTGCTCCTGGAAGTATGCCTGGCCCTGCAGGGTCACTCCCCAAGCAGGCTCAGGCACCTTTAGAAGCTTACCTGGCCTACCCTGCTCTGTTGGAATATGGCCCACACGAAGGTGAGGGTTGGGGTTAGGGCACCCCTACTCATCTTTCACTGGGGTGGTAACTGGCCTGGCATTTCCTGGGGGCTCCCAAGCCACTGAGACCCCACCAGGCCACCCAGTCCCAGCAGGGTGAAGTTTTAGGTCATGCCCAGGACCAGGAGCCTCCAAACCATCCCCTGCAGATAAACCCTTACCTCCAGGATGTTGTGTTCAGCCTAGTGGCCAGGTGATGTTACTGCTTACTGCCAGCAGCGAACTGCCCTGTTTATATAGGCAGCCATGGATCTAGAATGGCTGCCTCAATTAAGTACCTGCTGGCTGTTTGGCTCGGCCTTTAAAGTGTCAGACACCAATAGTGCCCTGCCACACATGCTTAAAGCCATTTTTGGTGGGCAAGATGTAGGATATTTCATATTTTCTGAAGTTACTATATAAGCAACCTTAAACAAGTTGGCAAACATTTAGATCTCCCTGAATTGCATTGTCCAGAACCATTTGGGAGAAGGAGCTTATTGTGAACAAAGTGACACATTTCTGATCTTTATACACTTCATGCGACTAACACAAGTCATAACAGAGAATCAGTTTTGAAAGTTTACATCTACTAAGATAATCACTCTTTATAAAAAAAAATGTTCTTAAAATTATAAATTGCACTTTTTCCTTTACTGCTTTTCTCCACTCTTGCCTGGCCTCACTGGTCAACTCCCCCTCTTCCTACCCCAACTGGGAGCTTATTGCTATTGGGCATGATATCATTTGGTTCAACCTGAAGGCCTCCCCTGACTTACCTGACCAGTAGAATAAGAAATTAGCATTTTTCCTTGGGCAGAGAACATCAGTACCTGTCCTGAGCTTCAGGGTATCAAGTTTTCATCAGTCTTTTTTCTGGCACCACTAACATGGAGAAACATTTGATATCTCTTGTTTTGCTCAACACTGTACCTATGTGTATCTATAGTGACCCATTATTTATGATGCACTGTGGCTTCTTCCAGGTACAGTGATTCCTGTAAAATTTGTAGATAAAATTTGTGAAAGCTCTGTCCTTGTTTTTGTATCTGGTTTTCTCACCTTCAGTCAAATGTGATACTACTCAGCAGCACTGGTGGCATAACATTTAAAAATCAGTCTGTTTTCTGGTATCTTTTTGTGGATTTCCTCAATAGAGTACTGTATAGGATGGCTTCTTAGCTAGTTGTAAGGAAGTGCTGAATTGTTGAAACAGCAGGATGACACTGAACAGGCTTTGTCCTCCAGAACAAGCTTTTAATTATTTTGAGTGAGTTCAGCAGTGCTGAAATCTATACTGCAATAGTGAAAGTGATAATTGGATATTTATAATAAAGACATATACTTGAGTGAATTAAGCGGTTATGACTTCAGCTTTCCTGGTTTACTTGCAGTATTTGGATGACTAACATCCCAGTTTGAATCCTATTTTCTCTTCCATCTCTGCCTATCATTGTATTGCCCTTGTAGATGGTATTATTAGAGGGCTATTCTTTTGAGTAGAAATTAGGTTTTTCAATGCAGCACACAATCTGAATTTATCATGTATTTCTGCAAAAAGCATTTTTTGTTTCCCTTTTGAAAGGCAGATTGAAAGCTTCCTCAATACCATTTTCCTGAGTTGCAGTTATCAGTTGCCAATTGTTTTTTCAGTAGAAAAAACAAAATATTGTGCTGTTCCTGCCTTCAAACTTAATGTATATTCCCCAGATCAACATACTTTGTAGGTAAGAATTTGGATATTTGTAACATAAACTGTAAAAGGCCAAATATCTCTCTAATCAGATTTTATACTGTGCATGTTACAGTGGCATCTTTGTGTGGCCAAATCACAGGCTATCTTGCATGTCTTGTTGTAATACTACTTTGATCAATCTCTCTGCAAGAAGAAAGATGTATTAATAAAGGATGACTTCATGAATGTATCTGGAGGGAAAGTTTGTGGTGGAAGAGAGCTAATACTGTGCTTAGTATAGAACTTATCTGTGATGTATAAACACAAGGACACCTTTGTGATTGTGACATTTAAAGGGTAAACTAACACAGAACCTCCCACTCTTCCATCCCAACTGACAGATATGCTATCTTTCTCTCAGAACAGAGAGTCCATTCTTCCTCATGCACAAGTTGACTAAAGCCAAGAGAATCTCATTTAGGTCTTGTCTACACCATTGTGCTCTAAAATGCTAGAGTAAAGTGTGTCCTGCCCACTCACTCCTTTTCTGACTTCACCAAATCACAGAAATAAGGCAATATAGCTACCTTAGAATAATGCAGAGCATGTGCCAATAATTATGGCTAAGACAAAGAACTGAAAAACATGTAATCAGGGCTATTCTAATATAATGAACATTGCTTTGTTTCTGGGATTAGGGATGTATGGTGCAAGTGGGCAGTGTATCAAGGCCAGAGCTGACTCAAGCAGGGTGCAGGGCCCAGGGCAAATCAGCCTATGCATGGCCCCACCCCCACTCCAATCCCACATGCCCCAAACCCAAAGAATCTGTTGCCACCATTAGCAGTGACGGTGTTGGCAGTTTGCGGGGGTGGGGGTAGTGAGCGGCTGGATGCGGATCAAACGGCAGTGGCACAGTCACTACGGCTGCTCCACACAGCTCTATTGGGTCCCCCCAATGCCAGGAGGCTGGGCTGGGTGGGAAATGGGGCTGGGTAGGGAAGCTATGGGGGCTTTTGCCATGGCTCCCCCAGCTGTGCTCTGCATGGACTGTGCTGAGCAGACTTGGGTGCTGGTGCAGGCCCCAGCCAGCAGCAGCAGCAGCATGCTGTCATCCTGCATGCAGATCCAGGGACTCATGCCCCATAGGAGGGCTGCAGGGCTGTGCCAGACTCTTCCCAGGGGACACAGGCCCCCAGATCTGTGCATGGGATGACAGCAAGCTGCTGTCCCTCCCCCAGAGCACTGGGATTGGAAGGGACCTCAGGAACAACTCACAGACACTGGCCAGCTACAGATGTCCATATCAGATCAGTCTTTCTGCCCCTCTTCTCCCTCCGTCTTCTTAGTTTCTGTTTCCCTGCAAGCCCGGCTCCAAAACTTCTGAAACATTTCTGAAATGTTTCTGATGGCTTCATTTTGTTTCAGAGAAGTTTATGGAGCCTCCCATTTGGTTTCACATTCGGTGTTTTGGGCACCGAAATGGGCTGAAACACCTCCAAAATGAAATGTCTGCTGAAATTTTGCACAGCCCTACAGTGTATACTTCTTGGAGGTGCTTCTGCCCAAAGGTAAGGTAGGCAAGCCTCAAGTCAGAAGTATCAGTGTAGGCTCAAGATACAGTTATAAATATGTTTGTGATTAATGCTATACTGACACCTCAAGTCAAAATCCTTCTTTCATCAATGTAAAGAAGTTAACTTGCTCCAAGACAAATGGAGAAAGCAGGGCCTTGCTGGGTGAATGACAGCTAGAGAGGTAGCTTGAGGAATGCTTTGATCACATATAGTTGCAGGGCATGAAATAGGATTGGGTTCAGTGACTTAGACTCCAACAGCTGAGAAAGTGACAAAACAGCTGAGAAAGTGGCATCATTTAGACATCTTAGAGGTGGAATATGAGGTGCCCAAACTGTTTTAAACAGTTTTACCACTGCTGGAATACCTCTACTAGTAAACTAGCATACCCATTGCTTGTTATGAAATAGAAAAAGGTCTACATGGAGGCTACCACAGAATCTGATTAACTGTTCTTTTTCTGGGGTAAAAAGGGGTGGTGGTTTAGCAGTAGAAATTTGATAGATTGCTTGTGTTTAATCTATTGAGGGAGTCAATAATAAAGACTCCCCCCTTCTTTGCAGTAAGTCCAAACTAGAAAAATCCTGGACATGTCCAACACTAAACATCTAGAGAGTTAATATTCTAGTTATTGTTCATTTGTTCTGGGTTTTTTGTTTTGTTTTGTTTTATACATTGTGAAAGATGATGTACCAAGAGTTAAAGATGGCTTGGAAATTTTGGGGAGAATTTGGGGAGTCAAAATAAATCTCGAGATTGTAGCTAAAGATGATGTTTTGGTCAAATAATAAGGAAAGTTGGAGATGTAAAGCAACTTTGAAAGAAGGACTCTTAGGTTGGACTGACAGTAGTGCATCCAGGGTGAAACAATGCAAAGCTTAGATATGCAGAACTGAACTGGAAAAGGAATAATTGGTCTGGTGCAGAGAAGTAAATACTAGGGCTGTGTGCAGTGTCAGTCACTGATTCAGTTTGGAGGAGATTCAGCCCAATTCATCACCCGAATCTATGAATCTGAATCAAACCAGGAGGCCCATTAATCTCTCTGAATCAAATTGGATGCCTCCTATATGCCTAGGAAATGACCTGCTGGGTGGCACGGAAGTGGAAAGGGATCTTGGAGTCCTAGTGGACTCCAAGATGAACATGAGTTGGCAGTGCGACGAAGCCATCAGAAAAGCTAATGGCACTTTATCGTGCATCAGCAGATGCATGACGAATAGATCCAAAGAGGTGATACTTCCCCTCTATCAGGTGCTGGTCAGACCGCAGTTGGAGTACTGCGTGCAATTCTGGGCACCGCACTTCAAGAGGGATGCGGATAACCTGAAGAGGGTCCAGAGAAGGGCCACTCGTATGGTTAAGGGCTTGCAGGCCAAGCCCTATGAGGAGAGACTGGGGCACCTGGACCTCTTCAGCCTCCGCAAGAGAAGGTTGAGAGGTGACCTTGTGGCTGCCTATAAGTTCATCATGGGGGCACAGAAGGGAATTGGTGAGGTTTTATTCACCAAGGCGCCCCCGGGGGTTACAAGAAATAATGGCCACAAGCTAGCAGAGAGCAGATTTAGACTGGACATTAGGAAGAACTTCACAGTTCGAGTGGCCAAGGTCTGGAATAGGCTCCCAAGGGAGGTGGTGCTCTCCCCTACCCTGGGGTCTTCAAGAGGAGGTTGGATATGCATCTAGCGGGGGTCATCTAGCCCAAGCAATCTTCCCTGCCTATGCAGGGGGTCGGACTCAATAATCTATTGAGGTCCCTTCGGACCCTAACATCTATGAATCTATTCAATTTGGAGAGATTTGACAATTTGTCCATAGATACATTTTTTTTACATACCCCAAGGTACCAGGTGGCTCACGAATACTGAAATGGTGGGGAGGATGGAGCATCCCACAGGAGTGCAGAGGGGCAACCCCTCCCACCCTCTGGCTCAGTAACTGGTGACTCCTGGGTCTGGAGGGGGTGGTGCCTGGGGTCCTCCCGTGACTGATTGCCGAGCTGGGGTGTACGGGGGAGGAGGGGTCCCCTGCATGCTTGGCGGCAGACCTGGAAGTGGACTGGAAGTACTTCTGGTTCCACCGCCGAGCACACGAGGCCCCCCCGTGCTGCTGTGGGATGCTCTATCTGCATTCATGAGCTGTGCCTTGTACCTCAAGATTTAGAAAAACATATGTGTCTGTGGCCAAATCGTGGATTCTTCAAATCAGAATCAAATCTTCAAATTCAGATTCGGCCGAATCCAATCAGGACAGTGATCTGAATCAGCTAATCAAATCACTGTCCCCCGAATCAGGCTGAATCCGAATCTGAATCAAACACGGCCCACTTCGCACGCCCGTAGTAAATGCCATGCCATTTTGCTTTTCAGGCAGAATGAAATGTCAAAGTAGCAAACTAAATCCACGAAAACAATCTCTAAGGGCATATGCAGATGTTCCTAGGACATGATCTATAATCATGCAGCTTGCTTTAAGGCACATGATCATAAATTCGGTGCCGGCTTATGCACATGTTTGCTGGTGATCTAAATTGGGGAGGGGGAAGGGGCAGGCAGGATCAAGGAGGCTGACAGGTCCATGGGAGAAAGGGGGCATTGTCTGTCAGGAAGCAGGGGGGCAGGGGGACAGGAGGAGGTCATAGGCCTAAATAGGGCTGCGGGGGATAAGAAAAGCACAGTCCATTTGTCATGAGTTAGCTTTATCCAGTAGACCTCAGATTAAATGTGTTGGATTGGACTGGCCATTTTTTTGCTTGATCTAACCTCACGGAATGTATGTACAGTTTAGCACTCAGATTGACCTAACTAGTTAGGTCAATCTAAGTGTAACATCTGCATGTGCCCTAATTAAAAAAAATAGTTTATTCCACTGGACCTCTCACTGGCATATAAATATTGACTGTCTACATCAGGGGGTGGTAAAATATGGCCTGTGGGCCAGATCTGGCCCACAGAGGGATTTTGTCCACCCCACAGCGGGCCCCTCATTCCTGTCTGGCCCAGGCACTGTCAGGCCTGTGATGCGTACCGCTGCCCCCAGGTGCACAGCAGGGTTGGGATGGCTCTGCACCTGGACTGTATTTCTAGGCAGTCCAGGCAGCAGCAGCTCCTTCTGGCTGCCCCCAGTGATGGCCCTAGTCCCATGGTACTGGCAAGGACCCATGTGCATGGCCCTGGCCCGGGCCTGAGATCTCTCCCACCCTGCACCTGCTTCAGACCCACCCAAACCAGAGTAGACCAAACCAGCTGGGTCCTGTCCACACAGCCCTAACCCCAGCCTGCTCTGTGCCCACTCCAGGCCACCCACTCCCACTGAGTGATGGTGGTGGCTGGCAGAACCTGCTGCTGGGCACAGGGGAAAAATGGTCACCTCCCCTCACCGCTGTTTGGCCCTTCCTGCTGTAGTCACCTGGAGCCCACTCCCAGGCTGCCCTGTGACTCCTTTCTGCTGCCATCACCACTGCCTCTGGGCCACCCAGTGGGGCAGCGGTGGCAGTGGAGAAGAACAGCAGGGCAGCCTAAGCAGGGGCTCTAGGGTGCCACAGTAAGAAAAACCCAGGAGTGCTGAAGCAGAGGAAGTTGCTTTTCCCCTGCACCCAGCAGCAGCTTCTCCCTGGCCACTGCTACTTAGCATGGGAGAGCGGCATAGAGCAGGTGCAGGGCAACCTGGGATCAGGACCATGTTCCCGGGTCCCAGCTGGTCTCAAGCTGGTCCACTGCAGTCAGGGATAGGACCTGGGCTGTGCACTCAGCTACTGCTGGGCACTGGTAGCAGTGGTGAGGAAGAGCTGCAGGGCATGCCGACTCTGGTCTGTGGTGGGGGGGTAGGGGGTGCTGACTGGCTCACAACAGCTTCCTAGAATTGCCTACATGGCCCATGGGCCCAAATAATTGCCTGCACACCTGGTGGTGTCCATGATGCCACCATTGTCTCCTGGCTCTCAGTTCCTAAAAACAGGGAAAAGAAAAAAAGGTTTGAGTTTTGTTTAAAAAAAGAAAAAAAAGTAGTGCCAGTATGAAAATAAAATCCTATTCAGGTGGGGATCGTTCAGCAGTAGGAAGCTAATGCAGGGTTTATTAGAGTGGACATTTTCCTGTCAGACATTTTTGAAGTGATGTTTGCTTTCCTATACGTATTTCAAAAGAGAGGCATTTCACTGAGCTAAAAGTCAGAATCTGCATTTAAATGGAAATGTTTCTACAGCATAGCAGGAAAGTTTCATTTTCATGTGCAAAGATAATGCTATTCTATGAACTTCTTAATACTGAATCAAGCGTAAAGCAGAATGTATTTATTTAAATGTAGATACATTTTTTTAAAAGAAATGAATACAAAGGTCCCTCCAATTTTCATTTAGCACTACAGTGTTGCTGTTGGACAATCTGACTAAAAAAGTAAACTTCTTCTTGTGTCTGTGTGCATGCATTATTTTTCTAGTACAAATTTCTCCAGTCGTATACATTTAAGATATTATACTCAAAACATATGTATGTATGAAAGACATACATTTTCATGATACTTAATTTGGTATTGTTTTTGTGTTTCACTTAAGAGTATCAGGGTTAAACCCATATCTTCCTGAGCGTCTGAAATGAGTGTTGTAGAGAACAAGTAAAGGCAGTTTCTGTTTCCATCTGAAATCAAGCATTTCTCAAGAGTGTGAAACTATATTTCTTAATTGGAGAAATAACCAGTAGCTATTGGGATATAGTAACATCTATAGGTATAGGAGCATACACCTCCTTGTGTCACTGTAGGCACATCTGTCATGCTGAGGAGAACAAAACCTGTTGGTATCTTAGCGTGGCTGAAGAATCTCTCCCAAACTATTTTTTTTTTTATGGAACCTGTCCAACTTATTGAATTCTAGAGGCTATTTAGCAGAGAGCAGGAAAATGGTAGTGCCATTATCTGTCCTTTTTCAAGTTTTCCACTACAAGAAGGCAGATTTGTTATTGGATAGCTACCAGCTCTCACCATGACGGGCTGTGTGGATCCACTCTGACCTTCATAAGCAATACCTCAAACTAATGAAATGCATTTTGCATGTATTAATTGTTGCACGATTTGTAACATAATGTTGCTACTGCTTACCTACACTTCATTTTTCCTACAGTTTGATGTGCACCTTCACTCATGGAAGTGGAAACCACCTTAAACCAGGGAGGAATTACAATAATGCTTTTAGAAAGGACAATAAATGCCACTCCTGTAATCAGAAAATGAGAGCATGAAGCCTACTTGGTGTGCTAGTCCTCCATCATGAGAATTTTCCCTTGTTTTATTCCAGTCTACACATCATATTCTATATTTCTACTATATTTGAACAGTATTAGAAACTAACGTAATAACATAAATCCCAGTGATATCATATGGTGCTAGTTAGTCAGAATATTAAGGAGGATATAACACTTTATCATAAAGGACTCTTAAAATTAGAATAATTTATTCTCTGTCGTCTTCTGCAAAATGGATTCTTGGTGTTACTAATGTAAAGCCTGCTGCTAAATGTTTGGATTGTACATATTAACTGCTGGTGGTTGAATTCCTACTATTGAGTTGCCCAGAATTAAAATAATTAATTTTCCTTGGAAAATTGTATTGTGTTGTACCTTCTGGATTTGCGACTGTAATTGGTAATCACCAACCAGGGAGCTTATTTTTATTGGCAATAAAGATGGTTTGGTAATTTATAATAGGGAGAGAGAAGCTCAATCAATACAGAACCTTGTTTCAAGTTTTCTATTAATAAGTTTCACAACTTTTTATAACATTCGGGCTGTTAGTGGCTAATAGTTGGTCAGTTCATTTTAGCCTAATATGCCAAAGGAAAAACTTTGCAATCCCTCTGTAAACCTGGTCCCCCTTAATGCTTATTTCTCCAACTCCCAAAATACCTAAAACCTTAAACCAGAGCCATTAAAATCAATGGAAAAACTGTTGTTCATTACAATGGGCTGGCATTCACAGTCCTAGTGAAAAAAGATTACCATAGAGAAAACAATCCATTCATGTCACTTTACATTATTTTTCTCATGAGTACTTTTGCATCCTGTTTATCTTAATTCATTTGGCTGCTTTATAGCTATTTAATTTTAGAATTTTTTATGATGTAAGAGCTTCATTTTTGGAAATAAATTAGATCAGAACTTTCTGCTTCCTGAACATTTTACTCTGAGCCAAGTTTTGGTCTCAGATGAATGGGTCTGTAAAATACTGTACGGCCCAAATATATGTTTACATTAACAAATCTAAGCAATGCAGTACAATAACCCCTGAAGGAATGCTTTTATAAAGCATTGGCATAGAACCCGTATCTTATAAAATGTCCCATTTTTAATGATGTAAAATTTGCTTTCAGATACAATGTGACAAATCTCGTTCACATTTATTACTGGAGGAGTCCATTGAGAATGGACCTTCTCAGATAGCCTTTCTTATATAGCTATAGGAAATTGAATGCTACTGGCCTTTTACACCAGTGGTCTCCAAGTATATTTGAATCATGGCTTTGGGTAGCTAGGAAATCAGCACAATAAATGGATTCTAAAGCTTTTCAAACTCTAAGAAACTATCTATGAAAGCTCCATTTTCCAAATAGTATCTGTATCTGCCTACCATTAGAGAAGGGTGAATATGATGTACTGATGTATTAGTTTGAGCGTAAAAGGATTTGCATTAGTGAGTTTGGATTTATGATGGATTTTACTGCTCAGACAGATGAGCAGTTAAAAAGAATAGACCAGCTTGGGTCACTGCAAAATAGAGGAAGTGAGATGGCTATGATAGCGATAACAATCCCTTTGAAAGGCAGCTGTTTTCTTTCTTTTTTTTTTAACAACTGTGATGCAGCTTTTGCCATGTTGTATTGCTCATAAACTGAGGCTCATATATATATATATATATATATATTCTTTTTAATTTACAAAGCTACTGTCTGTACAAACCAATAATTTGTACATGTTTAATTATCATTTGTGTGTGAAGCATAAGAAATGTTTTAACATCCCTGCATAAAATAGGGGTCAGAAATGTTTCTTTGTTTCTAGAGCAAGTAGAATAATACATAGCAATAATACATCATGTAGCAATATGTCACATTTTCCTTTTATTCAAATGTTACTTGGGATTTTACAGAATCTGATTAAGAGCATTATCCCCATTTTACTAATCAGAGGGCTAAAGCAAAGAACATAAATCAACTACCTCAAGTCCACACACGAAGTTTATGGCACAATTGGATATAGAAGGGAAGGAACCTTGTATTAATCATTAGACCACACTGCTAACAGCATTAGTTTGAACAAACAACATCAGTTATTCATAATAATTAACATTTTTCATTGTTAATTTATTTATATGTTTGCATTAGATAACTTTCAACATATATTTTCAGGATGAAAGTATCAGCTTGATTTATGGATATCCAAGTCTGACAAATTGTGAGAGAGCTCTAATTAAATATATAGTTGAGAGAGGTTTGAAAATTTATATTCACGATTGTTTCTTTATTTCTCAGCAGGGATCCTGGTTTTTCCGATTTTAAAAAATCCCCAAGTTTTGGTTAAAACAAAGTAACTCCAAATCCACATTTTCCCGTGATTTAAATAACACACCACTAATATATAGATATATACATATAGTGGAGTTTCATTTTAATCACAAAAATGTGGATTTGGGGTTACTTTTTCTTTAACTGAAAAGTGGGATCCCTGTTTCTCAGTAAGTAAACAAACTAGTCATTCATACACATGGTTTAATAAACCTATTATTTGTGAAGTGATGGAATTATAGGAAGAGTTATTTGCTCCTATGCATAATAAACCAACCTGAAGAGAAAGATAGCTCAAAACACTTGTGGGATGTAGCAGGAAAAAGTGATGGGTATAAAAAAGTTTGAGAGAGAAATCAATCTTTATGCTTTTATGATACCACAGCATATGTTGTGCATCATGCCTATTTACTACATTTGCTAGCATGTAACTCACCATTACCCTTGGTTTAATATTTGAATGAATGTAGGTTTTAGAGTCTTCATTAAGGCAGGCAT
The DNA here is from genome assembly GCF_000455745.1 of Alligator sinensis. NCBI lineage: Eukaryota > Metazoa > Chordata > Crocodylia > Alligatoridae > Alligator > Alligator sinensis. Next base: position 296,891 of record NW_005841964.1, read on the forward strand.
GATCACAATAGCAGTACAAAGGAGAAAGAAATTTCTCCTGATATTTACCACACACGCTCACTCATATATGAGCAGAAGTATTTTGTGGATCAGGAGGAATAGTAATACAAGTGGGGGGAAAAAATAGAAGGAGAAATAGCAGAACTTGTTAAAACCTGAAATATTCCAATAGATGTATCAGGAAAATGTAATGACATTTGTTTGGAAATCTTATGGCCTGGTTTTTACGATTGAGAGAACTTGCACTCGTGGAAGTCAACAAGAGTTTGGGATGTTCATCACATTACAAATCATTCCATCTGAGTATCATTGTATAGCACCTTCCACTGATCTATCACAGAAGAAAAGCTTAATAAAATAACCACCCTCCTAAAATACAAGTACAATGTGATGTTTCAATTTAATTAAGAGAAAAAACCAAAAGGATTGAAGAGAGTGTGATAAGGAATGGTGTGACTTACTTAACAAATCATTCCAGCACATGTATAAATCTATTCAACATCAGTCAAGTTCTTAAATACATTCTTAATTTTTTATTCAATCACTTGGATTTGGAAACACATTCTTAAAGCAAAGCAAATGCTTGAGATTGTGATGAAACAGGATCTAAAAGACAGAAAATTAATTCACCAAGTTTAAATCCTTAGTTTGTGCAAATTGCTATTGTTCTGATTTCAGTAGCTGTATCAGTTTAAATCAGTGGAGCTCAACCTCTTGGCCCCACAGGCCAGATGAGTGAGGTGGGGCTAGTCTGCAAAGTGGATCTATTCGTGAGTGCCAGGATCCAGCAGTAGGATCTGGCACCTCCCCTCCTCTGTCCTGAGAAGTGGGAGCAGTGCCTGGGGCCTGACGCTGTCCCCACTCCTACCTGCTATACACTCAAATTGGTCATCAGGAGCCTGGCATTACCCTCTTCTGCTCCCACACGGTGGGATTGCATCCCAGGAGTCGGGCACTGCCCCCTCCTACCCCAGTGCTTCAGGATTTCCAGGGGCCTGGAGATGCCCCCTCCCAGAACCCCACATGCTGGGATTGGGCCCTGGGTCCCTGCCCTGCCTTAGTCAGCCCAATCTAGTGTACAGGGCCCATGGTTATCTATGGGTCTGGAAATCTGTTGGTGGGAGAGCAGTGCCACTGCTTTCCTAAATTTTCAGACCAATGGAGAACCCTGCAGGCCAAATGACATGGGGCTGTGGGTTGGATATAGCCTGTGGGCTAGGGATTGAACACCATTGGTTTAAATAAATTGGAGATTCAGCCCCTAGGTTTCTAAATACCAGTTTAACAGCTTGTTGACAAATACAGCTGCTACAATATAAACAGTAACAATAATAAATGCAAATAGAAGACAATAATTAAAAGGATAAATAATAGACAGTACTGAAAACATATTGAAAAATAGCTAAGAAGTGTGATATCCAGGAGGAAAAAAGGGAGTTTTGTGGTCTGTGAACTGTTAAGTCATAAGCTAAAAATCTGGTTTCTGTGCCATCAAAACATGGGGACATACCCTGCTCATATTATGTGAGCTGTCTGTCAGACTTCAGGGTGATGATTTGCATGTCTAAATTAAGCCAAGTTTGTTGAATAGTAGTTATTTAGAAGTCGAATATAATGAATAAACTAGAGAAATGGTTCGAAATTAATTGAATAAAATTCAACAAGAACTATGTGCATGTGTGTATACTGAAAGTAAATAAATAAACTTTTTTATTGCTCTCCTGGGGAAACTTTTACCTGAACAATTTGATAATGTGTTAGAAATGAATTATTATGAAATAGCTCTGACTTATGATTTTTTTCTGACTGTCTCCATAGCCTTTATGATTTCCCCATTACTGGAAAAATCATATTCTCCCACTGCAAATTATGTGTAACTTCCCATGAAGCCAATAGGAGTTTTCTGTTTGCTGTGGGGAAGCATTAAATGTAACAATTTGCATACCTGTGAGATGGTGGTAGTGGTGGCAGTAAAATACCTTTCTTATATGCAATGCTGCCATTAGAAATTTCAAGGCAATCAATATCATTATCCATTTTATAAATGAGAAGATAATCTAGGGAGGACTAGGGGCTGAGGTGATGTGGGTGCAAAAGCACATGGTTGAACATGTAGCAGTCACAAGTTTGAGTCTATAGCAGAAGCAGTCACATCATGGCACTGTCATAGTCAAATTAATCTGCAAATTCTGCTGCATATCTTGTCATACAGGCTAAGGACAGACATACAAAAAGCTTGAGCCTGAATTGATTCAATCTTTGCAGGTTACTCTAACCTGCAGAGATTGAACCAATTTGCAAGTGGATAGACATTCACTTTTCATTTCTGAAATGCTGACACATACCTGCAGTAGCTCAGGCCAGAAGCCCAGGGGTGCTAGAGCATGCCTTCCCTAATCTGAGTTGGGGGCCAGAGCCTGTGGCCAGGCCCTGGCAGGCCTGAGTATGGGTTTAAATTCCAACCTTGGCCTGCAGGGTTCAGGGCGTGGGAGAAGAGGGAGTGTGGCCAGACAGGGGCATGGCCTGACCCCTGTGGAGGGAGAGGAGAATGGGGAAGAGACCTGCCTGCCTCAGCAGCTCTCTGATAGCCAGGAGCAATTCAGGCATACAGCTCTACTGCCCAGCCCTGGAGGGGGACTCTTT